>NC_073640.1:53038257-53341287 GCF_029407905.1 Bubalus kerabau
AGGGAGTGAAGGAAGGGGGACAAGGAGAGCTTCTGGAGTCGCGCAGGCCCAGAGGCAAGGGTTTCCAGGCTCAGAATGGCCTAGCTCCCTAGATACATTTGTGGTACCCGTTGTACAGGATGTAAACTGAAAGAAGCTGAAAGAGGGTAGGAATTGCGCTCAATAACCCACAGTGGCAGTGGCTTCCTTCAGGTGCAGGTTTTCAAGTACCGGGTCCCTGACCCCTGCATCAAATCCCCTGGGTGACCCTGAGCAAGGATTTCATCCTCTCTGCATCTCAGTTTCTCCACTGGGCTAACAGTGGAACCATCACCTCTCTGATTGAAGTTAAGATCCTTCATCACCATCTCCACCTTATAAACTGGGGGCTTTAATCACACATTTTATGGATGGAGCAACTGAGGCTCAGAGAGGGCAAGTCACTCAGTTTGGGTGAAACAGGACTGGAACCCAGACCTTTCAGAATCCAGAATTAATGAGAATGTGTCATGTGGATCACTTCAATCAGCTGTGTCCCCAGAAAGAGGCCTTTGGTCAAAGACGTTTCAGTGACAATGATTTCCAGACCCCTTTTAAATTTTGTATTTCACGAACACTGGCCAAGCGCTCACTCTGCGTGGTATGTGCTAGGGAGAGCAATGACCCAGTCAGCTCCAGCCCTGCTCTCATGTGGCTCACAGTCCAGGGGAAGAAACAGCCTTGTCACCGGAGAGTATGGTGCAGAGTGATCAGGGGCTGGGAGAGGGCAAATCCATGGAGCCTGAAAGCTTAGGGGATGGGTGGAAAAGGCAACGGTGTGTTCAAAGGCTCGAAGGCACCGGTTTGCATTTTGGTCTTTGTGTTGCTTAAGACTCAAGAGGGCAGAGAGGTTCCATCGTCCACTTCGCAGACACAGTGCTGAGCACCTGTGGTGTGTAAGGCAGACAGCCGAGACAGGCAGCTGTGGAAGTGGACGGGGACCTGGTCTCTCAGGCTAAGATGTGGAGGCTCCTCTGGCCACCCAGGCTGGTCTCTGGGAGAAGGCATCCCAGTCCCAGTGAATCTTTCTGCGCCCCTGCCCCTAGGAAGGCCACCCTGGCTGACATTGTGGAGCAACTGCAGGAGAAAGAGGCAGGCCCAGGGCTCCCTGTTGGGGTAAGTTGAACCTCGGCATGGGTAGGGGCATGGGGGCCCCTCTCAGAGCAGGAATTAGGATTCCAGAAACACAGGAGCCTAGCCCTGCCCCCTATCTGAACTGTGCAGAGACTCTTGGGATGGACAGCGGCCCTGAGACACCTACTATAATCTGAAATTTTCTCCCTTAGAAAGATGAGGCCACCGACCTGAGATTCCTACCACCCTACACACACACACACACACACACACACAGATTCCAGACTTCCCACATTTGTCCTAGACCCTTTCCTCTAAGCACAGCAGGGGTCTCAATAGTCCTTACTGACAAGTATACACAAACAGAGAAAGCCCCAGATTCCTCCTCCTACAGATAAATGGGACACCCACCTGCCCGTTTCCCCACCTCCATAGGACCAGATCCCTTACCCCCAAGATCTAGAGGGATTCCAAACATAACATCCGGGGAGCCCTTAAGCATTGGGACTCCAACCCTGAGGTCCTCCCAGACTCGCCTCCAAGACAGATAGCTCTGCAGACAGATGGGACCCCCCCAGGCCCGTGAGTTCCCCCAGACAGATGGCCCCCCACGCCCCACTATGGACAGCACCCCTCTTCCCCCTCCCTTCACACAGCCTTCGCTGCCTCAGCCTCGCGAACTTCCCCCCGGCCGCCTGCCCAACGGGCTTGAGCCGCCCGAGCGGACACCTCGGCCGGACCGGCCGCGGGCTCGGGACCGGCCCAAGCCGAGACGGCGGCCGCGGCCCCGAGAGGGTGGTGAGGGCGGGGGAAGCCGGCGCTCGCGCTCCGCCCCGGCCCAGGGCGGCTCCGCCCCCGCGCCTCCACCACCGCCCACTCATACAGTGCAGCACGAGGGCTTCCTGCTGCGCAAGCGCGAGCTCGACGCTAACCGCAAGTCGTCCAACCGGTGAGCGTGTGGGCGGGGTTTTGGAAGGCGGGTTTCAGATCAGTGTCCAATGAATGAATAGGGGGACCGAGAGGGGGTGGGGCCAAACTCTGGGCGCCCAACCCGTGGTGGGGTAGGCGGGGCCTGAGAAGGGGGCCTTAACTTCAAAGAGTCAAGCAATGAACCAGAGAAGCGGGGCTTAAGGTTAGTGTGTCCAAAGGGTGAGCCGGCGGAGGGTAAGCCGGCGGAGCTTAAATGGACGAGACCTGAAAAAGGCGTTATTGCTACTCAAGTCTCAGATCAACCAACCCAGGAGTAAACTAGAGCTAACAGCAAACTATATGTGGGGTCTAGTCTAGAGGGTTCTCATGATCTGTGAGGCGGAGCCTGGAGAGGTCCTTCAGCCAATGATTAGGGTGGGTGCATTTATTTCAGATTCAGATTGCGAAAGGGTCTGATAAAAGACTGATCCGAAACTGAGGAGTTGGGGGCACCTCATATAGGTTTCCTTCCGGATGGGGGGCCTGACAGTGATGTGTCTACTCTTGGGAGTCAGCTCGGGATTGTCCAACCCGTTTTTGTCCAACTGGGAGTCAGAATCTAGGGAGAGGTGGAGCCCAAAAGGGAAGAGTTGAACAAGCAGAATGAGTTGGGCGGAACAGATTGAGTTTTTGTCTGTGGGGTCTGGAGTTAGCCTTTCCTCCTTGTACTGAGACCAAGGGGCACCTTCGGAGTATTTTGCTTGTGGGAGACTTCCTCTTCGGTTGGGGCTTTAGTTGAATGGAGAGATAAGAACTCCTCTTTTCAGACATAGGCCAGTAGATCAGCCCTTCTGGGGATGAGGGTGAGCAGGGGTGGAGGAGTAACAAGGAACATGCCCAAGCAAAGGCTTGTGGAGGAGACAGCTTAAGTGTTGCCTTCAGGAATTTCAGTGTGGGAGGGGATAAGGAAGAGCAGTTCCAGCAGGGGCCAGTCTGGGCAAAGGCTTGGTTCCCAGAGACTGAGACACTCCTCTCAGCTCCACAACTGCCGTAAGGAAGAGTACTCCCGGCGTGTGGCTCAACTTGGGCAAAGGCCCAGAGGGAGGAAGACTCAGGCATATTCGATCCCCGGAGGGTATCAATGAAGAATACCCAAGCAGAGTGCTTCGACTCTGCCTTGAGCCCCATCTCATCGCCCCAGGTCATGGGTGAGCCTGTACTGCGTGCTCAGCAAGGGGGAGCTGGGTTTCTACAAGGACGCCAAGGGCCCGGCATCTGGGGGCACACACGGCGGGGAGCCGCTGCTCAGCCTGCACAAGGCCACCAGCGAGGTGGCTAGTGACTACAAGAAAAAGAAGCATGTCTTCAAGCTCCAGTGAGCCCCCTCAATGGGTGGGCGGGAGGTTCCCAGACCCAGCTTCCCCCTCCCAACAATACCGTGCTCCCCTGGAGGACAGTCGGTGGATGGGTGGATGGGTGGGCTGGGCCCCTGGTCCTGGAGCCCCCAAGTCTTGTGTCCTTTCCCACAGGACCCAGGATGGCAGTGAGTTTTTGCTCCAGGCTAAAGATGAGGTGAGATCCGTTCCTTTCTCTCCCTATTCCGACCTCAGGAACCACCTGGCTAGCTGGCTGGCTCCTGGCCCTGAGTGATGGGGCTGTGAAGAGGGAAAGTGCAAGGCAGAGTTACCTGGGCTGAATGGGCAAGCTCATGGCAGCGAGAGTTCAGAAGTTCCTAGCCAAACTGTGGGAGATAGAGGATCAGAAGGGCTGCCTGGAGACCCCATGATAAAGTTCAACTTCCTTGTCTTGGCTTCTGAGATGAGACTGAAAAGTTAGGAGGGCATTAGCTTTAAAAGATTAAAAAAAAAAAAAAAAATGAACTGCAAGTGCAAGGAAACAGAGGTACAGAATTGCAAAGGGTTAACTGTGCTAAAGGACAGTTCAAGGAAGAAATTTCTTAGAAAGTTTCCCTGAGGCTGGATCTCTAAGGACACTGTGGATCATTCAGAGGAGGCTGGCATTTATTCTAAGTACACTAGGGAGGGACTTCCCTGGCAGTCAAGTGGTTAGAACTCTGCTTTCACTGCTGAGGGCTGGGGTTCAATCCCTGGTCAGGGAGCTAAGATCCCACAAGCTGCAAAAACAGAACAACAAACAAAAAAACAATTCTAAGGGCATGAGGAAGCTGTGACAGAGTTTTGAGCAAGGGAAGGTTACAGCGCTGCATAAGAAGGATCCCTTTGGCTACCAGTGTGCAGGGTAGATTGGAGAGGGCAAGAATGGAGGAGTGAAGCACAGGAGGTGGCCAAGGCAGGGACCTAGGTGGGAGAGCACAAGTCGGACCAGGACAGGCCTGTGGGGAGGGGTCGAGGAGGTAGGTGAGAGAGAGGAATGTGAGTGGACCTTGGGACTAGGGCTAAGAGGAAAGGTAAGGGGAGGAGGAGCAGGCACAGAGGTGGTTTGAAGAGATGTTGAAAATAGTAACACTTGCTACCCATTCATCTTCCCAAGAGGCTATGAAGTAGGCCTTTATTCTCTTTTACTTATCTTTAAAATGGAAGTAAAAATAGTTTTCCATCATAGGGTTATTATAAGAATTAAATAAGTTGATACAAGTAGAATACTTACTGAGCTGGGAAAATACAGTGTCTGCTGATATTATTGTTTCTTGTTTATAGTGGGAGTCAGATATAATCCAGTTGCATTGGATTAAGTGAGTTGATCTACATTAGTGCTTAGAACACTGTGTGTGTGTTAGTCACTCAGTCGTATCCGACTCTTTTGTGACCCCATGGACTGACTGTCCCCTGCCAGGCTGTTCTGTCCGTGAAATTCTCCAGGCAAGAATATTGGAGTGGATTGCCATTCCCTTCTCCAGGGGATCTTCCCAACCCAAGGGATCGAACCCAGGTCTCCTGCATTGCAGAGGGATTCTTTACTGTCTGAGCCACTAAGGAAGAGCTAGGCACAAAATAAGGACTAAGTAACTATTTACATCATCATCATCCTTGTTGTCATTTTTATTATTACCCCGTTTAATAGATGAGGAAGCTGAGGTTCAGAGTGGGCAGTCAGATTCCAGACTCATCTATTCCTTAGTCTCCTCTCTTCCAAATATAGACTACGTGCCCTATTTCTCCCTCCAGGAGGAGATGAACGGTTGGCTGGAGGCTGTGGCCGCCTCGGTTGGGGAACACGCCGAGATCGCCCGCTGGGGCCAGACACAACCCACCACGTCGTCCACAGACGAGGGCAACCCCAAGCGGGAGGCAGGGGAGCGCAGGGCCAGCGGGCGCCGGAAGTGACTTCCCACCTTCTCGACCCTCCTCCCTGCACCGTGGGCACAAAGACACTTTCTCTTCCGCAGGAGCGGGAGCCCCTAGTCCCACCAACACTGAGGATGCGCCATGACTGGCACTGGAAAGGAGGGCACTTCTCCTGCACCCCAAGAAGTGGTGGGGGGATTGCTGCCCCTATAGCCATATCTCGGCCCCTTCCCGCTCGCCACCCCCACCCCAGGTGCTGGGGCTCTATTATTTTTATGCAATAACTGAGCTTGGGGGCGCGGGGGGCGGGTAAGGGGCCAGCTGAGCCAAGCCCCCTGCCCCACGAAGCTGGGGTGGTAGGGGCGATAATTCCCGTCCCCCCCTCCGCCCTAGGGACGGGCATGGGGGCGCTGGTGAGGTCCCCTGGACCATCCAGGGTGCTAGGGGGTGGGGAGGGGACGCCCCCTCCCCGCCTTTACCTCACTTCCAATGCTGCCTTGATCTCTGTCTGGGAAGGAGGCGTGAAAGGGGCCCCTAGCCTCCGCACTCCGCTGTCTCAGAGCCATGCGGTAATTCCTTAGTTTATTTTTGCAAAACGTCGACCTCCTCCTCCCCCGCCCCGCATCCGCGAAGGCTTTTAATGGGAGGGGCGTCAAAGCTCAAAACTGTCCTCCTCTCTCCTCCCCCCTCCAGTTGTAAATACGACATCGTGAGGGGAGGGGCGAGGGGAAGCCCTCCCCCCTGCATGCTTCTGGCTGGAGCACCTTCCTGGGGAGCGGGGGAATTGGGTTGTGGGCAGCCCCCATGGCCACCTGGAGAAGCCGCTGGGGTCCAGGGGTGAGGAGAGGTGTGGCAGGCGCACACTCTATGTATCTATAATAAATCTTTTGGCTTTGACGGTCTATGCTGGTTTCTTCGCGTTTCATGGGCTGCGCCCAGGAGGATTGGGTGGAGCGACAGGAAGAAACTGTCTTACGGAGGACATTTAGATGTCCCTCTTGGTGTGGACTAGTTTCGAGGTCTAAACTCGTGTTCCCGATTAAGCACCTAGATGCCACTCCTAAACTGGGAATCCCAGAGGGATGAGGAACGGTCTGCTATCCGTGGTAACTAAACTTCCCCAAAGGAGCCGTTCGGTCCGCCCCGTCCAGGACAGGAAAGGCGGGGCCCTTTAAGGAGGCGGAGAAGTGAACCGCGATGGGCGAGCGTTTTGCCCAATCGCCAGCTGCTCTGGGAGTCTGAAGCCCAATGAGCACGCGGTGGGGGCGGGGGCGGGATACACACCCGGAAGCGGGTGCAGGCCGGCCGGCTAGCCCGGGGGCTATGGCGGCCGCGGCCCCTGCAGTCGACGGGGTCCCAGGTCGGGGGCCTCCCGGAGAGGTGATTCATCTGAATGTGGGAGGCAAGAGGTGAGTGTAAGAGTTTCTTGAGTCATTACTCTCGGGGCCGGGGACCCGGCTGGGAGTACCCGCCTCTCCCGCGGGGGGAATTCTGTCCATCAAGGATTGCTCCGCCTCCTACTGGAGGCGCGGGAGCCTGGATGGATGCTGGGGGAGGGAGGGAAACTCACCCGGGGCTGAGACTGGGGGCCGAATTCTTCATCCTCCGTCATCTCGCGTCTGCTCCCCGTCCCCGCACAGATTCAGTACCTCTCGCCAGACTCTCACCTGGATCCCAGACTCCTTCTTCTCCAGGTGATTGGGGAAGCGAGTTTAGCGTGGGGGACTGGAGGGTTGGGTATGGGGAGACCTCATCTCCCCTCACACACACTCCGGCCAGTGACACCTGCTCTGCGTCCCCTCCCTGCAGTCTTCTAAGCGGACGCATCTCGACACTGAAAGATGAGACCGGAGCCGTGAGTAGAGCTGAAACGGGGCGGCTGGTAGGAGGAGGGACAGGAGCCCCACTCAGCCCCGCTCTTTGCCGCATCTATTCTCTGCCTCCCTTCCCCGCAGATCTTCATCGACAGGGACCCCACCGTCTTCGCTCCCATCCTCAACTTCCTGCGCACCAAAGAGTTGGACCCTAGGTGGGCATGGAAGATAATGGGGAGTCCCCCACGTCTTTACCCCTTGAAAAGTTTCTTCTTCCCCTCAGAATGTTCACTTAAGTTCTTTAGAATATCCCTCCCCAGCACACACACACACACACACACACACACACACACACACACACATTTTCACCACCCAGATCATTTCTTCTTTAGAATCTTGATACCATCAACATTTGCTATCTCTTGAGATTCTCTGTGCAGTTTCAAAAACTTGGTCCTCAGAATTCTCTGCCCACTCCCACTCCCCAGACCCTGACACCTAGTCAATTCTACTACCCAGGGGTGTCCACGGTTCCAGTCTCCTCCATGAAGCCCAGTTCTATGGGCTGACTCCTCTGGGTAAGTGGGCCCACCCCCTTAGCATCCTCATAGAAAACCAGCCCTCTAATGATACTCCCTCTTTCTCCTCACTTCTGAAAGAAGGTGGGGTTAGAGCTGAGAGCACTGGATTTGGTGGTCCTGAGTCTCAGGGGAGTGGTGGTATTCTGTGGAGAAGGAGATGGGGGAGGGGGAAAGGTTCTGCCTCAGCCTTCTCCAAGTCCCAGCCTGTGAGTCCTTCTGCCTCAGTTCGTCGTCTACAGCTTCTTGAAGAGTTGGATCGATCTTCTTGTGGAAACGTCCTCTTTACTGGTTACCTGCCTCCACCAGGTGGGAACTATTACGGAATACAGGGTGGGAATGGAGGGTGGGGGATTAAAGACTACATTTCCCATAAGGCTGCAGCCCTTGTTTGCCTCAGCTGTGATCCCTGAGACACTATGGGAGTTGTAGTTCTACATCAGATGCTTTGACTAATGCTTGGAAAGGAAGTAGGAAACTGCATTTCCAATGAGGCAATGGGGCAATCTAGTCCCCTTGAGGCTCCAGCTTGCCTTGGAGCCTGATGGAAGTTGTAGTCCAGTTTTGATTTCCTTGTAGAGAGTCTTAGGGAGAACTGGTGTCCTTTGCATGGAGGGGAGAGTTATTGACTGTAATCCCCAGGGAGCAGCCAGCCCACTGGTCATGGAAAATATGCCCCAGTGGTTATTGGGAACTGTAGTCTACTATGTTTTGCTGATTGGTAGAAGGAACAGCGTTGGGGAGTTCAATTTATGAGTTTATTTCCCTAACTTCAGTCAGTACCTGTCACCTTCATGAAGTTTGCCAAATATGAAGACCTACTGTTCTCTTAACTTAGTTTGATCCTGTATTTTTTTTATTATTATTTTAAATAGAAGCTTTATATCACTGCCTTTTATGCCATAAATAAGTGGATGTGAAATAACCCTTAAACATAACAGTGTAATTAAACTCTGGGTAGATGCTGTTGCCTGCCAAGGGAACAGGCTTCCATTTCTTAAAAGGAAAGATTAACAAATATTGAAGGGGTTCATTATCATCGAAGCCCCAAACTGATTCTTCGTGATGGGCTCAAAGGAACTGATAAGGGAGCAGCTCACTGTGCTTCAGTGTCACTTAATGCCATGTCCCTGCACCACCAAAAATCTTTTCTCTAGGAGACGATGCTACCTGTGTGGGAAAATCAGTATCTGGCACATTTCAAGTGTTTGCTCTGTGACAGTTTTTACAGTTATTACAATGACTGTTGCTCTGCCCCTTCTTTCTGCCATAGTGTTTCCGGTGAAGCGGCGGAACCGGCACAGCCTGGTGGGGCCCCAGCAAGCAGGGGGTCGCCCAGCCCCTGTCCGACGGAGCAACACAATGCCCCCCAACCTGGGCAATGCAGGGCTGCTGGGCCGAATGCTGGATGAGAAATCCCCTCCCTCCCCATCAGGTATATTTCTGTCTCATGGGAGATCGGGGTAGCCAATGGGCCCTGTAACCCTGCCCTGATCCCTG
Source organism: Bubalus kerabau (assembly GCF_029407905.1). NCBI lineage: Eukaryota > Metazoa > Chordata > Mammalia > Artiodactyla > Bovidae > Bubalus > Bubalus kerabau. The sequence continues at coordinate 53,047,417 of NC_073640.1, forward strand.
CCTTTCCCCCTAAGGGCTACCCGAGGAGCCGGGGATGGTGCGCCTGGTGTGCGGACACCACAACTGGATCGCCGTGGCCTATACCCAGTTTCTTGTCTGCTATAGGTGCTCAGGGAGGGTGGTGGGAGGAGGCCTTGAGCCCCGTTGATGCGGGTAGGGGATGCACAGGGTGAAGGTTGATGATGTCCCCCAATCCTCCAGGCTGAAGGAAGCCTCCGGCTGGCAGCTGGTATTCTCCAGTCCCCGCCTGGACTGGCCCATTGAGCGCCTGGCACTCACAGCCCGGGTGCTTGGTGGGGCCTTGGGAGAGCATGACAAGATGGTGGCAGTAGCCACAGGCAGCGAGATCCTGCTGTGGGCTCTGCAGCCAGAAGGCGGTGGCTCTGAGATAGGTAAGAGAGGGAGCCTGGGCTTCCCTGGTGGCTCAGCGGTAAAGAATCTGCCTGCGATGCAGGAGACCCGGATTCGATCCTTGGGTCAGGAAGATCCCCCAGAGAAGGGAAGGGCAACCCATTCCAGTATTCTTGCCTGGAGAATTTCATGAACAGAGGAGCCTGGTGGGCTGCAATCCATGGGGTCCCAAAGAGTTGGGCACAACTGAACGACCAACACTTTCACTTTCTTTCTGAGATAGTTATGGCCCCAGGCTTTTTCTAGAACCCTTTCACCCTTTATAATTCTGCTCCAACCTGTGGCTTGTTAAAACAGCCACCCTACACAATTCTCATACCTGTAAGACTTTGTGTTGTTACAATGTGCCAACCCTTTGAAATTCTGTATCCCATTAGCATTCCTTGGTCTGGTAGAAAAATCCACCCACATACAGTTCTCTCCTATGTCAGAATTCACGGCCCTGTTAGATCTCTTTGCTTTGGTTGAATTCTCCATGCCAGTAGAATCCCCAAACCTGTTAGAATCTGTTCCCATTAGAAGAAATCTGACTCCTTAGACTAATCTGTTCCCTGACCAATCTTAATCCTCGTGAGAATACCCTGCCACCCATAGGGTTTTTTGCCTTTGTTGAAAATCTCAGCTGAATTCCACACCCCGTTAGAGTCCCACACCCCAGCAGGAATCCAGCCCATCATAATCCTCTGTAATTCCTGCTGGAATCCTCTAGTCTGTAAAGACTCTATGACTGAATTGAATCCTCTGGCCCTCGGAGTTCTCCCTTCCACCCCACTTCTCCCGCTGTGAGAGGGGGTCCTGGCCGAGCCCTTCTCACCCTCTGCAGGAGTCTTCCACCTGGGGGTGCCTGTGGAAGCCTTGTTCTTCGTTGGGAACCAGCTCATCGCCACAAGCCACACAGGGCGTATCGGCGTGTGGAACGCTGTCACCAAGCACTGGCAGGTCAGGGAGCTGGCCAGCCTGGCTGCCTCTTTCCCAGGTGTCCAGACCAGCCAGACCCAAGGAGGCGTTCCTTTCTGGCCCATCTGACCGGAAAAGAACCAAAGAATCTGGTAGTGGGCCAGATGCAGTATCAGGGTGAGGTGGGGTATGATAAAGGCCTAATGAGGATCTGGGGCTGCTGAGCTGACATGAAGGATGGGTGGCTTTGGAAAGGAAGAGAGGGATCTCCAGGCACTGGGGTGACCAAGCAGGTAAGGGGAGAAGGTGTAGGAGGCTGAAACCAAGACATATGTGCAAACGTCTGTCATTCTCTTTGCACTCACCCCAAGCTCTGTCCATCATGTAAAATATGTGTGTGTGTGTCAACATATATATATACCTACAGCGTTGTTTTCTAAAGTGTAAGTCTGGGTGAGAGAGATGGACAAGCAAAGAAAGGAGAGAGAAAGAAACAGAAATGGAGAGAAATAAATAGAAACAGGAAGTCAGAGGCAAGAGAGAGAGCGAGAAAGGGTGGATGGAGAGAGACCTAGACTAAATGATTGTGGTAGATGAAGGCACCACAGAGAGATAGATGGAGATGAATAAAGAAATGTCAGGGATAATAAATAAAAGAGAAAACAACCAAACAAAAAAAGAAGTGTCAGGGCATTCCCTGGCGGTCCAGTGGTTAGGACTGTGCGCTTTCAGTGCTGTGGTCAAAGTTCAATCCCTGGTTGGGGAACTACAATCCTGCAAGCTGCACGGCCTGACCAAAAAAAAAAAAAAAAAAAAAAAGAAATGTTGGGATGTCAGAAGTACAAAGTCAAGGAGAGACCAAGAAATAGCGCCAGCAAGAGTCATTCAGAGACAGACGTCAAGGGTGCAGACCTGGACCAGGCAAGGATGGGGAGGAGGGAGCCTAGAAACCCTGCCTGGTGGGTGGTGCTGGAGCAGAGAGGCGAAGGCCTGCCGGGAGGGGCGCTGCAGGGAGGGTCACCCTGGCCACAGCCCTCCCCGCCCCCAGGTCCAGGAGGTGCAACCCATCACCAGTTACGATGCTGCAGGCTCCTTCCTGCTCCTGGGCTGCAACAACGGCTCCATCTACTATGTGGGTGAGCAGCAGCCAGCACCCCGGCTATCCGAGAGCCTCCCCTTGGAGGTGGGAGAGGAGGGGAAAGGCTGGGCTACCTTGAGCCGACCCACTTATCCTCCGTGCCCCCCCCCCACCCCCGCCACCGCCAGATGTGCAGAAATTCCCCCTGCGCATGAAGGACAACGACCTTCTGGTCAGCGAGCTCTACCGGGACCCAGCGGAGGACGGGGTCACAGCCCTGAGCGTCTACCTCACCCCCAAGACCAGTAAGCTATGGCTCAGCCTTGCCCCTCTGCCACGAGCAGCCAGCCCCAGCCCCAGCCCCAGCCCCAGCCCACAGCAGTCTCCCCACCACTTGACACTTGCGTAGCATGGGCCAGTGAGATATATTGAGAAGGAGACAGATTCAACCCATTCAGTCATTCCACAGTTAGTGAGCACCACTTACATGTAAGCACTGTGCTAGGTGCTAGCCATGGCAGGCTTCTCCACCAAGGGCAAAGCTGACCTCTTGTAGTTCTTGGTGTTTCTTTCCCATCTCTGTGATTAGGGCATGATGTTTGCACGCTACTAAAACAAAGAGGATGTGTGACTCGAGAATTCCCTAGCCATCCAACTGTTAGGACTCCATGCTCTCACTGTGGAGGGTCTGGGTTCAAGTCCTGGTCAGGGAACTAAAATCCCATTAGCCTCAGGTTGTGGCCAAACTGTACTCCCCCCCTCAAAAAAAAATATCCTAAATAAACACAAACAAAAAGAGGATGTGTGTCTTACACGGGGTGAAGCTGAGTTCTCTCACTTGGAGCAGTCTTTGTTTTGTTTTCTTAATCGCAAATGCAGAGAAATAGATTGATTTTTTATTTGTTTTTATTGAGATACAATCCCATCCCATAAAGTCCACAATTCAGTGATTTTTTAGCAGATTCACAAAGCTGTGCCACCATCACCACTGTCTAACTCCAGAATGTTCTCAGCACCGAAAGAGAAACCCCACGCTCGTCGGCAGTCACACCTGTCCTCCCTGCTGACTGCCCCTGGGCATCTCTAACCCGCTTTCTGTCTCTGTGGATCTGCCTGTTCTAGATGTTTCGTGTAAAGGAAATCATACAGCATGTGGCTTTTTGTGTCTGGCTTTTTTCACTTTGCGTAATGATTCATTTTATTTTATGGTTAGTGCTTTCTGGAGCTTTAGATGTCTTTCCCTACCTGCAGGTTGCAAAGACTTATTTCCTATATTTTCTTCTAGAAGCTTTGCATATTTCGCTTTTACGCATAGGTCCCTGTTCCATTTCAGATTAACTTTGATGTGTGGTGTGAAGTAGAGGTCATAGTAGTACATTTTTTCTAGCAGGAGTAAACTGAATAATACATTTAACTTCACAGCCTATCATCACATAAATCCCCTTTCTTTCTTTCTTTTTAAACTTTATTTACTTATTTTTGGCCATGCCTCACAACTTGTGGGATCTTAATTCCCCGCCAGGGATCAAACCCAGGTCCTTGGCAGTGAGCATGTGGAGCCCCAACCACTGGACTGCCAGGGAATTCCCAAGGGCCCTTTTCTTATTTCATTGACTTACTCCTTTTCTCCTCACCACATGCCACTGTTCTGTCATGCGTGTTTAACATTTATCTTTTCATTTGTATGTACCCTTAAAAAACACGTATTATTAACATGTTTTTGAATTTGCATAAACAGTATTGAGTATATATCTCATTTTATATATTTCACTTTGATCCATCCTGCCTAAGCTTCCCTTGTGGCTCAGCTGGTAAAGAATCCGCCTGCAATGCGGGAGACCTGGGTTCGATCCCTGGATTGGGAAGATCCCCTAGAGAAGGGAAAGACTACCCACTCCAGTATTCTGGCCTGGAGAATTCCATGCACTGTATAGTCCATGGGGTCTCAAAGAGTCGGACACGACTGAGCGATTTTCACTTCACTTATCCTGCCTTAAATTAAATGTCCATCCATGTTGCTACGCATCACCTGAATTCATTGCTTTTAACTCTTGCACAAAATATTAAACCCACCTTTTACCCACATTCTTTAAGATGGCCCATTAAGTCTGTGACATTACAACATACCTTTTCCCCTGTGGAAAGTTGGCAATGGGGGAGGAGTCCCTCAGGCACACAGGGTTGCATTTTCTTGTCTTGCTGTCATTTTTTTCTTTTTCCGTTTTCCCCCACTGTGCAGCTTGTAGGATCTTAGTTCCCTGACCAGGGGTGGAACCCTGGCCACGGTAGTGAGAATGCTGAGTCCTAAACACTGAACTGCCGGGAGTTCTCACTGCTGTCTGTCTGTATGTCCCTTTCCATGTTTCTCTGTTTTTCTCAAATTCCATCTTTCTCTCTGTCAGTCTCTGTCTCTATAACCCTCCCTGTTTCTGCTTTTCTAAGTCTTTCTCTGTTTTTCTCTCTCTCCCCCCACTCCTCTTAGCTCTGTCTCTGTGTCTTCATTTCCGTCTCTGGTTCTCTTTGTCTGCTCCATCCCTCTCTCTTCCATTTCCCATGTCTTGCCGCCTTGTTCTCTCCCCTCCTCTTTACTTTCTGACTCCGTGTCTGTTCCTTGCTGACTCTTTCTCTCTGCCCCAGTTTCTGTCTGTCTGTGACCTTGTACCTTTCTTCCTCCCTGGCTCCTCACCAGGCGACAGTGGAAACTGGATTGAGATCGCCTACGGGACCAGCTCAGGGGGCGTGCGGGTCATTGTGCAGCATCCCGAGACGGTGGGCTCGGGGCCTCAGCTCTTCCAGACCTTCACCGTGCACCGCAGCCCTGTCACCAAGATCATGCTCTCGGAGAAGCACCTCATCTCGGGTGAGTCTCATCCAGCTGCCCCGGGCATCTTTCTCCCTGCAAGAGGGATGGCTCCTCTGGGAGCGTGAGGCCAGGCGATTGAGGGTCTCCACTGGGGAGGGACATGGTGTGGGGAGTGGCCTCCAGAGAATTCCGTGAAGGGGAGCAGTCTGGGGGAGAGTGAATTGCCAGGAGAGGGGAGAATTCATCAATTTCACCATTTCCAGGCACGGGATACTGTGATAACAAGACAGGCCAAGTCCCTACCCTGTGGAGCTGACAGGCAAGAGTACTGGAGTGGGTTGCCATTTCCTTCTCCAGGGGATCTTCCTGACCCAGGGATCAAACCCAGGTCTCCCGCATTGCAGGCAGATGCTTTACCCTCTAAGCCACCAGGGAAGCTCCCTAGTTGGGGCAGCAGATGATAAATCAATACAAATATAAATCACTATCTGATAATGATGGGGGCCATGCATAAAAACAAGGCTGTGTGAGAGACTAGAGAGCACCAGGGTCATGAGAGTATGTGGTTCCTGATGAAGGCACTTTGAACAGAAATGAGCAGTGCAGATCAATGGGGCCAAGCATTCCCGGCAAAGGGAACAGGCACTGCAAAGGCTGTCAGACGGGAGGACCATGGACATACCGAAGGAAGCCCAGAGTCGAGTGGGCGAGGAAGAGGGTGGGGGCTGATGGGGTAGGTCGGGGGACCTTGTAGCCCCGGAGAAGGCTTGGTCCTTAAGCCTGAGTGAGATGGCACCGCAGGAGGGCTCCCAGCAGAGGAGGGCTGTGGCCTGATGCAGGTGCTCACAGGGTCCCTCTGACTGAACATGGGGACAGACTGGGGGGCAGGAAGGCCAGGGCGGAGGCTGTTGCGATGGTCCAGGCAGAAGATGAGGCGGACAGGACCGGGGTGGGGGCGGGTTGGGGTCAGTGGGCAGGGAAAGGCAAGATCAGCCTCTGGAATGACTTGGAGGCAGAGCCAACAGGATTGGTAACTTTAGAATTCTGGGGAAGAGAGGATGAAGAAAGGGAAGAATTCAGAGGGGGCCGGGATCCTGACACCTTGGAAAGGAGGTCATCTCGGGGCTCAGGAAGGTCAGGCAGTGGCCATTCCCCCGCCAGGCCTGACCTGCTGCCCTCTGGCTCCCCAGTTTGTGCCGACAGCAACCACGTGCGGACATGGTCTGTGACTCGCTTCCGCGGCATGATTTCCACCCAGCCTGGCTCCACCCCGCTGGCTTCGTTCAAGATCCTGGCGTTGGAGTCGGCCGACGGGCACGGTGGCTGCAGTGCTGGCAATGACATTGGTGCCTCCTGCCCCTGGGCCCCCACCCCCACAGACCCTGCATGACCTCCACCCGCCTCCACTATCCCTTTCCTCACCCCTGAAGGCCTCTCTTGACCCACCCAAATGATGGAGTTGACCTCCACCGACCACCACCTGACCCCTCCTGACTGCCAATTACTCCCAGCTGCCCCACTTGGATTCTGTTACCCCCACCGATCCCTGCCGATCCAGGACACTCCCCTGGATGTGCCTGAACTCCACTGACTATTGCTGACCCTCGACCCTCTCTGACCTTGCCCAGCTCCAGCATCCTGGGGATGGAGACCTAGTCCTGGGTTGGGAGATTCAACTGTGGGGAAGAGGGCAGAGTCTTAGGGTCTGGAGGTCCCAGAGACCCCAGCTGGCCGTGACAGCCCCCCTCTACCTGGCCCAGGCCCCTACGGTGAGCGAGATGACCAGCAAGTGTTCATTCAGAAGGTGGTGCCAAGTGCCAGCCAGCTGTTCGTGCGTCTTTCATCCACTGGTCAGCGGTGAGGACCATCCCATCAAACAGGGAGGGTGGTCAGAGCAGAAGGCAGGATGCCAGCTGGGTCACAGAGGTCAGAAGGGCATCTCAGCCAACGGGGCACAGCAGGAGCTGAGGCTGGGAAGGAGCGCAAGCCTGGACCTAGGTGTAGGGCCTGAGGGTATCAAAGGTGTGACAGGTGTGAATGAGAGTGAAGCTGGAACAACCCCAGGTACTTGTGTAGTTGTGGCCTGGATGGGGGCCGGGGGCGGTGAGGGCTGGGATGGGGGAAGGATGGGAAACCATGGGAACCCAGAGGCGGTGCTTGCGTCAGCCTGAGAACAGGGGTCTCTTGAAGAGGGGCCTCTGAACAAAGACCTTGAGGATAAATAGGAGCAAAGAGAAGAAAGGAGGGAGGGGATAGGTGTGCCTGGCTGAATGGGCAGCATGTGCCAAGGCTGGAATGGCCAAAGAGGGTAACCAGAGATGTGCTTGCAGTCTCTGGGGGCTGCAGCGCAGAGCTGGAGGTGAGCGTTGAGGCTGTAGCGGGGCGGAGCCTTGCCAATTGTATGGAAAAAACAAGACTGTCCTGCGTGTTCTGGGAGCCAAGGCTGTGCTCAGGGGGATGGATTGGAGGTTGGAAGAGAGGAGGCCAAGAGCCCAAGGAGGAGGCTGGGACAAATGGCTGGCCGGAGAGGGCAGGGCTTGACCAGGGCCAGATGGGGAGGGGGGAAGGGGTCCAGGGAGAGAGGCAGGAGGCTGAGTGGACCCACCGTGGGTAATGCCGGCAAATGAGGGAGCACTATTCTCCTGGATCAGGAGCAGGGAGGGCAACAGGTCTGGGGAGAGTCCCATTTAGGCCCCATGATGTGTGTGTGGGGCTGGGGACGTCCACAAGGGCACTGGACCCGCAGGGCTGGAACCCAAGATCTGGGAGCGACGGAGAAGCTTGGGTGGTCATCGGAGAGGCAGGAAGGGAAGTCATAATGGTGGGGACTGAGGCCCGGGAAGGGTAAAGGACGAGAAGAGGGAGCAGGCCAGGCTCTGGTGTGACCAAGGTACCCCTGCGCCCTCCCCTCTCAGGGTGTGCTCCGTGCGCTCCGTGGACGGCTCACCCACCACCGCCTTCACGGTGCTGGAGTGTGAGGGCTCCCGGAGGCTTGGCTCCCGGCCCCGGCGCTACCTGCTCACCGGCCAGGCCAACGGCAGCCTGGCCATGTGGGACCTGACCACCGCCATGGACGGCCTCGGCCAGGCCCCTGGTACTCCCACCGCACAGACTCACCCTGAATCCCTCTGCACAACCTCCTTCGCCATGACTGTCCTCCCCAAGCCCTGACCTTCTGACCCCTTACCCTCAACCCCTCCTTACCCTTGCTTTTTAAATATAATTTTATTTAGTTAGTTTCGGCTGTGCTGGGTCTTCGTTGCTTCGAGCAGGCTTTCTTTAGTTTCGATGAGCAAATAGCTGTGGTGCTCGGGCTTCTCATCGTAGTGGCTTCTCTTGTTGGAGAGCACAGGGTTTACTGGTTTCAGCTGTTGAGCCTCTTGGGCTCTAGAGCACAGGCTGAATAGTTGTGGTGCAGGGGCTTAGTTGCTCGGTGGCATGTGGGATCTTCCCAGAACAGGGTTCGAACCTGTGTCTCCTGCGTTGGCAGGCGGACTTTTTATTACCGAGCCACCAGGGAAGCCCCCTTTGCCCTTGCTTTCTAACCTGTCTCTCTTAGCTTCTGACCCTTGTTCCTTGACCTCTGCACCTTTTTTCCTATCCCGACCTCAGTCTTTGCACATGACCTTTGTCCCTTGGCCTATGACCCCTGTCTTGCTCCTGACCCTGCTTCCTTGCCCCCCAGCAGGGGGCCTGACAGAGGAAGAGCTGATGGAACAGCTGGAGCAGTGTGACCTAGCCCCGCTGGCTTCCTCCAGGGGCTCTCTCCCCAGCCCTTCACCCCGGACCTCTCTCACCAGGTAGGCATGACCAATGGGGGAGAGGGCAGAACATGGTGGCCTTAGGGGAGGGGGACCCAGCTCCACCCTGACGCCCTTCATTGACCCTCATCACCTCCTCAGTCTCCACTCAGCCTTCAGCAACACCTCCCTGTCCAGCCATCGGGGGAGCCCAAGCCCCCCACAGGCCGAGGCCCGGCGCCGCGGGGGAGGCAGCTTTGTGGAGCGCTGCCAGGAACTGGTGCGGAGCGGACCGGAGCCCCGGCGGCCACCAACACCAGCCCCCCGGCCCTCCTCGGGTCTCGGAGCACCCCTTGTACCCCCCAAGACGAAGCTCAATGAAACTTCCTTCTGAACACAGCTGCCGTGGTGCCTTGGGATATCCAGGTCCTGGGGAACTCAGGTGCCTCCCTCGCTTTCTGTCAGAGCCCTGGGTTGAGGGCCAGGGCCTCCTACTGTTACGAGACCCCCCCACCATCTCCCTTGTCTGGAGCCAAAGTCACCCTTCCTTAATAAAGTTCTCACTGCCAATGCTTTGGGTACATTCTTAGAGAGTTTGGGGACCCCTAGGGAAAGGGTGCGGAGAAGGCAATGGTACCCTACTCCAGTACTCTTGCCTGGAGAATCCCATGGACGGAGGAGCCTGGTGGGCTGCAGTCCATGGGGTCGCTAAGAGTTGGACATGACTGAGCGACTTCACTTTCACTTTTCACTTTCATGCATTGGAGAAGGAAATGGCAACCCACTCCAGTGTTCTTGCCTGGAGAATCCCAGGGACGGGGGAGCCTGGTGGGCTGCCATCTATGGGGTCGCACAGAGTCGGACACGACTGAAGCGACTTAGCAGCAGCAACAACAGCAGCAGGGAAAGGGTGAGAGAGATGCAGTACCCCATCAGGTCCCTGGCTGTAGATTCAGGGACATCTGTCTCTCTCAGTTTAAGTGAAGAAGGGGAATTCGTTTACACTCTGGCTTCAGGCATGGCTGGATCCAGGGCTCAAATCCTCATCCGGAATGTCTTTCCATCCTTTGGCTTTCTTCTCCTCTGAGATCATTCTCAGTCAGGTTTTCCCCGCTCTGTGCCAAGATGACTCCACATAGCTCCTTAGCAACTTTTTGTCTCTGTTGTTGTTCAGTCTCCAAGTCGTGTCCAGCTCTTCATGACCCCATGGACTGTAGCACGCCAGGCTTCCCCGTCCCTCACCATCTCCCAGAGTTTGCCCAAGCTCATGTCGATTGAATCCGTGATGCTATCCAACCATCTCATCCTCTGTCACCCTCTTCTCTTTCTGCCTTCAATCTTTGCCAGCATCCGGGTCTTTTCCAATGAGTTGGCTGTTCACATCAAGTGGCCAAAGTATTGGAGTTTCAGCTTCAGCATCAGTCCTTCCAATGAGTATTCAGGGTTGATTTCCTTTAAGATTGACTGGTTTGATCTCCTTGCTGTCCAAGGGACTCTGAAGAGTCTTCTCCAGCACCACAGTTCAAAAGCATCAATTCTGCAGCACTCAACCTTCGTTATGATCCAGCTCTCATATCCATACATGACAACAGTCATGTCTCTTTGTAGCAGCAGAATCACAGGATTGATCCTCACTGGCTTAAACTGAATCGGCTGGCCATTCCTGAAGCAATCATTGTGTCTTTCCAGGGATCATGTACCCTCACAAGCCAGGCAGTGAGGTCAGCCCCGTGCTGACAGAGTTCCTTAAAGGTGAATCAGGACACTATTACCACAAACGGGGATGAATAGGTACAGGCTGGCAGAAACACAGCTGTCGGCTAGGTGACATTTGTGCCCCAAACCTCACTGCTGCAAACACCTTGCCCATCCACATCCCCGGCTGCCCAGTCTTTACCCCTCTCTTGTTTACAACAGAGAAGGTGTGTAGGATGGCATCAGCTTGCCCCAGCCTGACATCCTTGAGGTTTTCCTCCAGATAATACCTATTCCTCTGGCAGCTCCTCAGGAAAGTTTTCTGCATCTTTTCCTTGGGTCAATGAAAAAAAGAGAAAGTAGGCCAACTAAGAACAAGGGATTTTAGAGCGTGCTAGTTCTAGAAGTCCAGGGTTTCTGGGATGCCAGAACTTCTGTACCTTGGCAGGATGTTAGGAGATCTAGAACACAGGAATATTCTGTAGTGTTAGTGCATGAACAGTATTAGGCTTCTCCCCTGCCTATCAAAGAATCCACACTGCAGAAGTTTCTGAAAAACAACCTGGAAATTTGACGATTCTAGAACAGAAGAGTGCTCTAGAATGCCTATCCCAGTAGGAATAAGTTTTACAAGCCAGAGATTCTAGAATGCTGAGAATTGTAGAACACAGAAAAGAATCTGGATTATTAGGAAATCTAGAGCATAGTGGTATTCTGGAATGTCAACCCTTCTAGATCACTAGAGGTTTGCTTTGCATTCTAAGAAATCCATAATGTCAATGGGCTCTGGATTGCCAGAGAATCTAGAACATGAGCCCTAAAAGATGAGTGAGTCTAAAACATGAGTGTTCTGGAATGTCTGTGCTCTAGAATATGCGGGTATTTTGTGATGCTCATAGAGCTGGAATATTGAGAGAGTTTTTTTCCATGCCAGGGAATTCAGAACACTGTTTTGGGATACTAGTGATCCTAGAACTGAGGGTGAGAATGTCAGAAAATCTAGAATACTAAAGAGATTTGTTTGTTGTTGTTTTTAATACCAAGGTAAAACCCTGTGTGTGAGCACATACAATGGAGGAAGCTTCTGGAATGCCAGGACTCTAGAACTCTGAGAGATTCTGAAGGATTGAGATCAGATCAGGATCCAGGAGTGACATAGAAACAACCCTGGGGTTAGTAGCACCGATAGGGAGGGACTGGGAGCTGGGAACTCCAAATTCTGGGGGGAGGGGAAGCCAAAGCCATCCCCGGAAGTTGCAGTGGTGAGCCAGAGGCTGTTGCCTAGCAACGAGCATTGAAGATGCCCTGAATCCCAAGCAGAAGGGAGAAATTTCGGCAGCGCCCCCAGCAAATGCTCCAGCTACAGGGTAGGAGATGGGGAGGGGGGCAATGGGAGCAGGGCCACATCGTCCTGCAGGGCCGTGTCAGCAGGGATCATGGGAGCCACACGAAGACAGGGACACAGCCCACAGCACATTCAGTGGGCAGAGCCGGGCACTCCATCATTGAGCAGGGGCAGCCCGCGGACGTCCCTGAATGGGGCCTGAGTGCCATCATTCCTGCTCCAAGAGGCTGTGTGTCCTGGACAGTGTGTGAGCCCAGACTTCTGGGTGGCAGTGTTGGGTGGAGACTGTGGGTGGTGGTGACGGGTGCATGTGTCTGTGTGAGTCAGCCCGTATGCCTCAAGGTAAGGAGGGAGGGTGAAGAGACCCCCTGTCCCCCTTGCACACCCCCTGGAAGAAAGAGCAGGAGTCAGGGATGAGGTTGAAGCTGAATTGATTGCTGTTCTTAGTCTGGGGTCAGCCCTTTGGTCAGGCCTGGTACCCTGTGTGGGTGGAGCCTGGGATCTACTCAGGGTGGGGCTAAGGCTACAGAACTGGAAACCTTAGGGTTTGGAACCCCTGGAGGGGCAACAAGAAGTCAGTAGGGTTTGGCACCCTAAGTGTGGGGACTCAGCCTAATTCTTGTGGGAAAGGATTTGGTCTGAAACTCAGAGGAGAAGGGATGGGGAACTGGGGTTCAGGCTCTAAAGCGCTGATGCCTTTGGGAGAAGAGAGGGTTTTTAATTCCAAGAAAAGTGGAGCCTTGAATTTATAATGAAAGGACTGGGCTGGGCTTGAGACCCTCTGAGTTGGAGGGTTGTGAGCAGGGCTTGGAGCCCTAAACCCACTAAAGTGGGAGCAGGTGGGGACTAAGGCCCCTTGTGGCTTGGTGCTCCCAGTGGTAGAGGTCCCTAGAAAGGGAGGGGACTGGAATTCTTTTTTTTTTTTCTTTTAATTTTATTTAGTTTTGACTGTGCTGGGTCTTCATTGCTGCATGGGCTTTTCTCTAGTGAGGCATGGGGTCTATAGCATGTGACCTTCAGTAGTTGCTGCATATGGACTCAGTAGCTGCAGTTCCCAGACTCTAGAGCACAGGCTCAATAGTTGTGGTGCACGGGCTTCGCTGCTCCGAGGCATGTGGGATTTTCCTGGATCAGGGATCAAATCCGTGTCTCCTGCTTTGGCAGGCAAATTCTTTACCACTGAGCCACCAGGGAAGTCCCAGGACTAGAATTCTTTAAGGAGAAAAAGTCTGCAATTCTGGGAGTAGGCTCTCAGCTTTTAAAAATTCAGTCAGGGAAGTGTGTGTGGTACCCTCTGGGGTGGGGGGGTTAAGAGGGGTACAAATAGGGGAGCAGAGCCAGGGGGAGCCCTCTGGAAGGGAAGCAGAGTCTGTGAATTAGGGGCCCAGCCATGGTCCTGTGAGAGGCAGAGGCTACAACTTTCCTAGGAACAAGCTATTGTTTGTCAAGCCTGGAACCCCTGAAACACAGGGCCTTGAGAAGGGGCCAATCCTGTGGGAGGGTGTAGAGTCGGGGTACCGTCCGGGGGGCGGGACCTGGAGCTCGGAGCAGCATTAGAATTAGCCCCCGGAATCCTGAGTCTCTCGCGTGAGAACTGGGCACCCGTGGGTTCTTCCGGAATCTACCCCCGTCGGGGAGCAAATTCTGATGGATTTCTCCCAGGACTGTGAGCCGAGAGATGAGGTCTTCCAGCGGGAGTCTAGTTTAGGGGAACCGGGCTTCCTAGGTGGCTCAGCGGTAAAGAATCTGCCTGCAAACCAGGAGATACAGGAGACGCAGGTTCTATCCCTGGGTGAGGAAGATCCCCTGGAGGAGGGCATGGCAACCCACTCCAGTATTGTTGCCTGGAGAATCTCATGGACAGAGGAGCCGGGCTGGCTACAGTCCATAGAGTCTCACAGAGTCGGACACGACTGAAGCCACTCAGCAAACTTTCACGCCTACCACCTACGCATCGACTAAGAGGAGCCCCAGCAGCTCCACACTTGGGGCCTCTCCTTTAAGACAGGATTCACTGAGCCAGTACCCTCCTAGGGGCACTGAAAATTCCGGGCCCCAGCGCCCCCCGCCCGGCACCTGTCCACGTAGCCCCTCCCCTGTCGTCTCCTGATTGGCCGTGTAGGCAGCGCCCCCTGGTGGCACTGGGCTCTGATTGGCGGGAAGTTCGCAGCCCGCGACTGGGATTGTGGAGAAAATGAGTTGGCCTCCGGCGGGGGCGGGAGGCGGGGCAGCGCCGAGCCGGACCCGCTGGACAGACCGGCCGCCTGGAGCGCGACTCCACGCCGGACACGATGCGGCTGCCTGGCCCCAGCGGCCGCCGCCCCCTCCTGTTGGTGCTGCTGCTGCCGCTCCTTGCAGCCGCCGCCACTGCCGCCTCCGCCGCCGGCCCCAGCACCAGCCAGGCCGTCGAGGTCGCGGCGATCCCGGGCCGTCCGGCCGGGTAAGCCCCGCTGCGGCCCCTTCATCCTTGTACCCCCTCCACCCAATAAGTCTGGCGGTCCAGGAGGACCAGGAATTTCGGATTTAGGGGAACATGAACCCACTGCTTCGTGATAGGGATAAAGAACCAGAGCTCTTGGATTTATTAGGGCCCTCTTTTGTAGGGGTTAGAATCCGAGGTGTATTGAGGTTCTGGGCGGAGGGACTCCCCGCCGGTGCGGTAGAGACAGATGTGGCTCCAGAGAATTCTAGAGTCTATTTGGAGCAGAGTCCCAGTTTATATAGGGATGGGGCTTTGGGTTCTCCTAGGATGATAGATGGGTGGGGCCGAGCTGAGACGGGGTCCCCCAGGTTTCTGGGATGCTTAAGGAGGAAGAGTATGGGAGGTTATCAAGGCGCTTTAAGGAGGAGTTGAGACGTCCTGGTTTTCTGGGGTTTGGGAATTCTTTAATTAATAGAGACCTTTCCCTATAAGACTTGGAGTTTGGTGTTGATGGCGGAGGGGCTTGTGGGAAATTGTGCGGAGGTGGGGTGGGGGGGTGCTCAGATTTCACGAGGGTTAAGGATGCTTTAGTTTCCTAGAATTAGAGGATTCCGGGGTTGAATGAGGTACCAGTGGTTTCGCGGCAAGAAATCCAGAATTTCGTATAGATTTGGGAGTTATAGCCACTCTTCCTGTCTACGGGTGACGAGATCGGAGGAAACAGTCTGCCCAGTACCCCCACCCCCCGCCCTGCGGCCCAGCGCTCCGTTACAAAGGCCCCGGGCTCCGCTCCCGCCTCGGTCTCTGCGAATACGTTTAGTAACCCGAGCCGCTCCGGGGGCGGGGCTGGGAAGGGGTTAACCCGGAGAAAAGGCGGGAGGGAATGACGGCAGGATCGGGGGTCAGGGAGGCTCCCACCCGGGCCACCCCCTTCTCTACCGGGCCCCACCCGTCTAAAAAGAGTCCATACGGCCGACATTCCCTTCGTAGCATCCCGCGCTGCTCCTCTCTCCTGACCTGCGCGCGCGCCCACGGCCCTCGTCCCCCTTAGCCTGGGGATAATGGATTTGTCTGGGGGGCCCCTGGGTTGCGACGCACTTGCGCCCAAGCTGAGGGCTCCGCCAGCCAGAATCGGAGACCCTCCCGGCGCGGAGATTCCTCCGAAGAACGACTCCTTCCTCGTGGTTAGGCGGGAAACTGAGGCCCAAAGACCAGGAGACTCTGGCTCCAGGACACACAGCGTGGAAGGGCAGGAACGGGCTAGAACTCAGACTTCGGGATTCTCAGTGCTGAGCTGTGGCTCCTGTATCCCTGTCCACCTCTGCACCCCGCTGGACCCACAGTCAAAAGAGGACTTCCCTCCCCAGCCGTTGAGGCCTGTGGACGTGGTGCCATCTGCCGGCAAACTGCGGGATGACGGCTGAGTCCAGGACAGGGACGTGCGGGGAGGGCGGGGTTCTAGATTCCCAGAGCCGGGTTGGAAGTGCCCTTAGAAATCCTCTCTGAGTCTCTCTCTTTTTCAAAAAAGACTTTAAAATGTCTTTTCCAATAATGCCTTACCCACAAACATTTCAGAAGGAAAATAAACGTGAAGTTGCTGTGACCTTTACCTAAACAAATTTGCCTCCCATTGTACAGATGGGGAAACTGAGGCATCGAGCGAAGTGCCTCAGATTGGTCACATATCAACCCCAAGCACCTTCCAGCCTTATCTTGGCTTCCCCTTCCCTATCTCCCATCGCTGTCCTTTGGGGAGTTCTATAGTGCTAGAGGCTGAGTGACTTCCATCCCTCTATTTATAGTGCTCCTGCTTGTCGCTGCTGTCCAAGCCGATCGCCCAGGAGAAGCCGCTGCTTTAGAGGTGGGTTCTTGTAGGCGTGGTATAGGTTGGAGGGGAAAGATAGGAGAGGCAGAGGAGCTGGGGGTCCCTTCCTCATCCCTCACTCCAGCTGGAGAGCTGGATGAAAGAAGAACTCGGTTGCCTCCTTTTCCACTTAGTCCCTGGCTGTCTCTGAAGCCTCCTGCAGGGTCCGGAGCTGCCGGCCCGAAAAGTGTGCAGGCCCTCAGCGTTGTCTGGCTCCAGGGCCCCCAGAGCTGCCGAGCGCCAGCCCCAGCGTGAGGAAGAGACAGGTGTCCCTTAACTGGCAGCCACTGACGTGAGTGTGTGACCCTCTCCTGCTAGATGCTCCCAATCCCGCCATTTCCAGCACATATCTCCCTGCTCCCTGGGTCTCCTTTTCCTTGCTCTCTCTACCAACTTGTGTCTCTGTTTCTATTTCTCCTTTTTTTGCCTATCGCTGTCTCTAGGTCTTTCAGTTTCTATCTCTCTGTCTCTGTCTCCGTGTCCCTCTCTCTCTATTGGTTCTTTGCATCTGTCTCTTTCTCTCATAGTTAGTTACCTGTCTCTTTCCTCTGTCTTCTCTCTCTCTCCCTCCCTCATCCTGGTTTCTCCCACTGACTTTGTTCTTCCTAGACTCTAAAGAATGTTCCAGGCCTGATCCCCAGAAAGAGATGGAAGGGGGATGCAGAGCCTCCACTGGAAGACCTCCTGATATAGGAGGTCCCTTCCAGCCGCGGGGGTTGGGGGGAGGGGGTCAGCCTAACCCCGGTGACAACTCCTTCTCTGCCCCCTCCCACCCAGGCTGCAGGAAGCCCGAGCCCTGCTGAGGCGACGGCGGCCCCGCGGGCCGGGGGCCCGGGCATTGCTGAGAAGGAGGCCCCCACAGCGCGCCCCTGCCGGCCAGTCCCGGGGTAAGAACATCCGCCCTTCCTCCGCCGGGTTGGGGGGGGGGGGCGGGGAGGCGGTGAAGGGGGATGGGGGGGTTCCGGGCCAGATAAAGCCGTCTGGTTCCCACGGTGCAGCCGCCGCCTAGCCGCCCCCCACTGTAGCTCAGCACCCCTCCCCAGGACTCAGCCCCCTCTAGGGACCCCGGCGTCCGGCTGCGAGAGGTGAGTCCGGGACAGGACTAGACGCGGGCCAGAGGCGCTGACCCGCGGGGGTGGGGCCAGGAAGCCAAGCGTCCGGGCTCCCCGCGGCCGAAGAGGGGGGCGCTGTCCCGGCAGAGAGCGCCCGAACTAGCCCAGACAACAAAAGCGATTGTGCGGGTTGGCGCCTGTCGGGTCACCGAATGCCCCAAATTGCGGGGCGGCTAGGGGCCAAAGGCCTCCCACTGCTCTCCCGACCCTCCTCCCCATCTCCTCCTGCTCCAGCTCTCAGCCCCTGGGCTAGCACACCCCCTAGTCTCCGCTACCCTCAAAAGTCTCCCTCCTGCTGTGGCCTTCAGCCCAGATGTGTCCCCTCCTCCCTAAAGTCTTCCAGATGTGGGCCTTCCGCCAGATGTGAGGACCCCCGCCCACCATCTTCCTCCACCGTTTCCCCTAATCCATTCTGACTTCTCCTCCCAGGTGTGAGGGTCCCGGTCAGATGTGACTGCGTCCTCATGTGGGCCCCTCCAGCGTCCTGCCCACCAGGCAGACCCCCAATCACTTCGTGTGCCCAGGTGCACCGACCCTTCTCCTCCCACCCCCCAGATGTGCCACCTGGCTGCCCAGATGTGCCATGACAATCGCCTACTCAGATGAAGCCCCTGTCTCTGTGACTGAGGCGGGGACAGCCTTTAGCCTTCTCCCCAAATGCGGCCCCCACTACTCTTTCCTCTTTAAAGACTCAGCTCGGTCTGGGATGGGGTGCGGGGGGGACCGGCCCGCCCCCACCTGTTCCCTTCCCCGCCGCTCCCCTGCGGGCCCCATTCACTTGTTGATGCGGGGCGGAGGCAGAGGGGGCGCCCCCCTCCCCGCTCCGAGTCTAGCGCCCAGCCTGCGCGCCTCTGGCTGCGCGCCCAGCCCCACGCGCCCCCGCGCGGCCGCCGGGGAGGGAGTGGTGGGGAGGGGGGGCCTGAGCGGGGGCGCGGCCGCCCTCCCCCGCGGGCGGGCGGGCGCGGCCGGGCCCCTCGGGCGGGCTGGGGCGGCGGCGCGGCGGAGCGCGGCGCTGCAGCCATGGCGGGCGGCGCGCGGCTGCTCTGGGTGTCGCTATTGGTGCTGCTGGCGCTGCTCCGGCCGCAGCCCGGGCTAGGTCGACCCCGAGAGCGCCTCCGCGTGCGCTTCACCCCGGCCGTGTGCGGCCTGAGCTGCGTCCATGGGCCCACCGGCCCCCGCTGCACCCCGACCTGCGCGCCCCGCAACACCACCAGCGTGGACAGCGGCGCGCCCGGCGGGGCGGCCCCGGGGGGACCCGGCTTCCGCGCCTGTGAGTGCGGGGTGGTGGTCCCGAGGGAGGGGTTCCCGGGGGGAGGTGGAGGATCCCTGGGGATGAGGGAGACAGTCCCCAGGAAGAGGGATCCCAGATTCCTTGTGCCAGAGTGCTGGGGGATCCCCGGCTTATTTGAGGAAGAGAGCCTCAAATTCCTGGCTTTTGGGGTTGGATCCTGAGAGTCTTGATTCTGCAAGCAGTGAGGGTTCTCAGGGACCTGTGGTGTCCCATGTGAGGCGACGGGGGCTGACTTTCTTACCTTTGAGTCAAAGTGGGGAATCTCAGAATTGAGGGGCTCCGGAACTTGGGGGAAAGGGGTCTGAATCCTGCGACTGTGAGCAGGGGTCCCCAGAGTCCAAGGGAAAGTTCCAGGGCCTTGAGAAGCGGTTTTCCGTTTCTGCTTCTTTGGGTGGGAGGCATTAGGAAAGTCTAGGATGGAAGTGCCTGTGAGGAGGGGGATTGGGGTGTGGAAAGTCGATCCTGAGAGCTGAGAGGAAAGGTGTTCATAGGAGGGTCTCTGCAAGACCCTGAGTTGCAAGGGTCGCACGTGGAAGAGCAATCCAACAGGCGGTCTAGGGGGAAAGGCGCCCCCTGGGGGGCAGAGGGGACAGGAGGGTCTGCGCACCAGGCTCTTCTAGAGATGGAGAGCCCTGGTGGGGGCGGGGGGAGCCAGGTGAGGTAGGGGTAGTGGGCCACCTGTTGGCTCCGGGACGTGATGGTGGGTGGGCTCTCAGAGTCTGGGCCTACCTGCCCCCAGTCCCGGAGGCCCTCTGGAGTGGGGAGTGGGGGCCCCTGGCGCCGAGAACTCGCCCAGCCTGGCCCCCGGCCAACCCAGCCCTGGCCGGCGTGAGCTCATCTCTCGCCGGAGCCCCCGCCCGCTGCCACTCCCTCTCTCCACCCCTTCCTCCCTCTTTCCCTCACTCCCTCCCGGCCCAGCCTCAACGGGCCTCTGCCAGGCGCCGTGCCCAGGCGGGTGCCAAGCCCCTGGAGGCGCAAGGAGGGGACTGCGAGGGGCGGAGCGGGGGGCTGACCTCGGGAGGACCTCGATGTCCTCAGCTCCTCAACCCTCCAGGGGTGTGGGACATGGAGTTGCTTGTGCCCATCTAGCGGCCCGCCCTGGGTGTGGGAGCCCTCAGGGAGCTGGATGGGGGTGGGGGGGCTACATTCAGGACAAGAGAAGACAAAGCAGTATCTTTGATGGCTCGGAAATGCCCCCTCCCCCGACCGCTGCCCCCCAACAGAGACTCTTCTTATTTTAGAAACTTCATTCCTAGTTAAGCCTTTCCTAAGCCTGCCACTTAATTAAGGACCCCTCTTAGAGCACCCTGGAGTCCTGGCCTGAGCCCCCTAACTAGGGGAGCCAGGAATCTCTGCCCTCAGTCCCTATGCCCCTCCGCACCGCTATCAACAGACTCCAGAGACCAGCCCCTTCAGTGAAATTCCCGCCCATTCTTCTGATGTAATCGCCCCAAACTGCACCCCTCACCAGAGAACTCTAGTTTTGTCCCTCTGCTACTCCTCCCCACTTCCAGGGGAAACCCCAGATTACAAAGGCTGTACAGTGATAACTACTCTAGCTGAATTCCCTTCCTGAAAAAGTTTCCCGTTTTCTTCTATTTCCAACTGAATCCCGTCAGAGATCCCTGATTGCTGGGTATCCAAGTCCTTCTCTCCCAGCTGACACCCTCCCCCAGAAACTTCTGATTCCTCTATTTCCAGAAAAACCCAAAGTTGGTCTTGATCAGCTGATTCTCCCAAGAGGACTCCAGATACTGTGCTCCCCTCAAGCAGCCATTAATCTAAAGACTGGGCACCTTATCCCTTAGCTGAGAGGGAAGCGGGTATTCCACAATATCTTAGAATCTTCTCAAACAGCTGAGGCTCTCATGTGCTGGAAAGAATTCCACTACTCCATCTCCACCTTGCTCTAAGCACCTTCAAATTGGCCGTTCCTTCTAAGTCACTAGAGTCCTGTTAGTAAGGAACTCTCCCCAAAAGGACTAAAGAGGTTCCTTCTGCCTCCGTTTCCTCTGGGATCGGCTCCCTTTCTGTTCCAGAAACCTCCTGAGGTCTTCGAACGGCGGAGTGCTACCTTCTAACTGATCTCTTCCCAGGAGTCCAGTCTCCGTACCCTTATAAGTTGAGGGGGCTCCCTCTATGTTTTCCTGTCTCCAGTGTGTGGCTCAGAATCCCACACACGCCTTTCTGGACGGCCCCGGCCGCCTGCCCCCTCCCTCCCCTCCGCACAGCTGTCTCCAGCTGTTCTCGGCAGCCCCAGGGGAGAAAGGGAGGGGGGGTGCCCTCGCAGGATGTGTCCGGCCTTCTTTGGCTCAGCGGGCCCGGGGCTCCCCCAAGGGTCCAGAACGAGGAGCCGCCGCCCTGCCCCCGCCGCACCCCTCTCTTTGTTTACCCCGCCGCACAGCTGGCAGTGCCCCGCCCCAAGGTGGCCCGAGGCCCAACGAGGACGCGCACAGGGGAGAGCAGGCGCGTTCCCGTTGGCTCCGCCCCGGGCTACCGGAGGCGGGAAGTCAGAGCTGGAACCGGGGAGCCGGAGCCAGAGGGGAGGTGGGCGGAGACAGAGCGCGGGGATGTGGGGCTAGGACGCGCAGATAGCGGGGAGGTGGGATGAGAGGAGCGCGGGCGAGCGAGCCAGGGCAAACTAACGTGAGGAAGGGAAGGTGGGTGGGGCTAAACGCAGCAGGTTAGACGCCTCGATGGGCGGGGTTTGCAATCAGTGTAGAAGAACGCGATGTGGGCGGGGCGCATAGAAGCGAGAGGCGGGGACGGGGCGGGGAGAAACGGACAGCCTGTGGGCGGAGCTTGAACCGGCCGCCCGGGGTGCAAACGTGCCTAGAATGGTAAGGAGACAGAGTTGCGAGCACGGGATGGTGCCAAGGAGTGACTGAAGTGTAGTTTTAGTCAATGGAAGTGACAAGCGCTAGGTCTGACGGGGCTGGAACAGCAAAAGATGGGCAGGACTAAATGCGAAGGCACGAGTTAGAGTGGGCGTGACTGAGCCTATAGGCGGGGCCAACACTATCTGGGCGGGGCTAGTAAGCCTCGGACTCTGCCGGAAAGTGGGACTTGAGAGGGAGGGCGGGGCGATATGAAAGTGAAGGAGGAGCTTGGGGGCGTGGCAAGTGGACTCAGAGGGCGGGGCTACACCTCCAGGACCTGGACCCAGCCAATGCCAGTGGTCAGGGTTAGTGAGATGACGCAAGACGACTCAAGGGTGAACGACTTAGAACTGAGTGATACCTTTGATGGTGTAGTTATAACGTTAGGGGTTGAGCTAGTGAGGGGGGTGTAGTTATAACGTTAGGGGCTGAACTAAGTGAGGGTGCTCTCGTCCCAAGGGAGGCTGCAAGGAGGGTTGCCGACCCTGAGTGTCCTCGCTCTTTCCCCAGTCCTGTGTCCCTTGATCTGTCACAATGGAGGAGTGTGCGTGAAGCCTGATCGCTGCCTCTGTCCCCCGGACTTCGCTGGCAAGTTCTGCCAGTTGCATTCATCGGGCGCCCGACCCCCGGCCCCGGCCATGCCAGGCTTCACCCGCTCTGTGTACACCATGCCGCTGGCCAACCACCGCGATGATGAACATGGTGAGAGTGCGGCCAGAGTTCCCTCCGTACCCTCTACCACCTCGTCGTTCCTCTGACTCCCATGTTTCCTTCTGTCTCCTGAGTACCCTTCTCCATCGCGCCCTTTTCCCGCATTCCTACTCGCACTTTGCCCCGCGGTGCCTCTCTCCAGGCGTGGCGTCTATGGTGAGCGTCCACGTGGAGCACCCGCAGGAGGCGTCGGTGGTGGTGCACCAGGTGGAGCGTGTGTCCGGCCCTTGGGAGGAGGCGGATGCCGAGGCAGTGGCGCGGGCGGAGGCGGCGGCACGGTCGGAGGCGGCAGCGCCCTACACAGTGCTGGCACAGAGCGCGCCGCGCGAGGACGGCTACTCGGACGCCTCGGGCTTCGGTTACTGCTTTCGGGAGCTGCGCGGAGGCGAAGTGAGAGGAGGCCGGTGGGGAGGGGCCCGGAGCGTGCCACCGCGCGGGGGCGCGCTCACCCTACACTTCCCCACAGTGTGCGTCCCCGCTGCCCGGGCTCCGGACGCAGGAGGTGTGCTGCCGAGGGGCCGGCTTGGCCTGGGGCGTTCACGACTGTCAGTCGTGCTCGGAGCTCCTGGGTAAGCCCCAGGATGTCCCCAAGGTGCTCGGAGCTGGGGAGGACTGAGAACCCTGCCGCTCCCTGTACTCTGCCCGTAGAATGTACCCTTACACGAATTCTAGCCACGCCTATCCCGTTGTGGGGATCCTTTCCAGTCTAGACCCACCCATATCAGCTGGGACCATCCATCCCACTTTCTGACTTTGGCTAGCTACCCTGTTCTTACCCGACCTTCACGCCATTCGCCAACCTAAGGCTGACCTTGCGCTCAAACCACACTGAACACCTTTTAGTTCCTGACACCCCATTTTTGTCCCCGCCCACTCCATTCTCGCTCCTCCCGCCCCTGGCCCACCCCTCTCCTCTCTCCACAGGTAACACCCACCAGGGGGGCGCCCCAGAGGGGCCGTGTCCAACTGGCTTTGAAAGGGTTAATGGGTCCTGCGAAGGTGAGCTGGAGCAGGGGTGGGAAGAGCTCGGGTCTAGGGAAGGGGCTGGCGGGGAGCTTGCCCTGATGCCTCTGGGATCACCCCATTCCTCGTAGATGTGGATGAGTGCGCGACTCGAGGGCGCTGCCAGCACGGAGAGTGTGCAAACACGCATGGCGGGTACACTTGTGTTTGCCCCGACGGCTTTCTGCTCGACTCGTCCCGCAGCAGCTGCATCTGTGAGCCGCCAGGGTCTGAGGCTGGCCCCGTGTCCACCCTATCCTCATGGCCGAGCATCCCTGGGTCTACTTACTTAGGGAATTACTTAGACCACACCCTCCCAGATCCTTCCAGATTCCCTGGTCCGTCCCCCGCCCCCCAATCACTCGTACCTCCCCTTCCGCGCATCTTAGACTCTCAGACTCTCTGGAGCCTCTTTGGCTCCTCTAAGAACCCCTTAAACCTTTTGAACTCAGATCTCCAGACTTTGATCAGCTCCTCTCAAGCCCCAACATTTCCTCATCTCTCGCGATACTTCTTCAGATCCTGAGATCCTTCCCAGACCCCCTTTCACCCCCTCAGATTCTCCCCAAGCCCAGAACCCTTCTCAGACCTCTAGGCCCCCCGCGCCAGCTCTTCTTCAGACTCTCTCAGAGATTTCCCAGATGCCCTTCGCACCCACCGAGCTCTCCTTGGGACCATTCCCCTACCTTCCAGATCCCCTAGACCACTACACTGCCAACCCTTCCCTGAAGAATTTCCTCCCCGACCTCCCCAGCCCAACACGTGATCTCAGAGGCCAAGGGGCCGTGCTTCCGCGTGCTTCGAGATGGCGGCTGCTCACTGCCCATTCTACGCAACATCACCAAACAGATCTGCTGCTGCAGCCGTGTGGGCAAAGCCTGGGGCCGGGGTTGCCAGCTTTGCCCACCCTTCGGTTCAGGTGAGTGCCTCCTGCCTGTCTTTCTCGAGCATTTTTTTTTTTTTTTTTTTTTTTTTGCTTTCGTTCTCTCTGTTCGACTCTTTGCAACCCCTTGGATTGTAGCCCGCCAGGCTTCTCTTTTCGTGGAATTTCCCAGGCAAGAATACTGGAGTGGATTGCCATTTCCTACTCCAGGGGCTTTTCCCGACCCAGGGATCGAACTCGGGTCTCTTGTATCTCCTTCATTGGTAAAGTGGATTTTTTACCACTTTGGCCACCTTGGAAGCCTGCCTTTCTTTCAGTTCAGTTCAGTTCATTTCAGTTCAGTCGCTCAGTCTTGTCCGACTCTTTGTGACCCCATGGACTGCAGCATACCAGGCCTCCCTGTCCATCACCAACTCCCGAAGTTTACTCAAACTCATGTTCATTGAGTCGGTGATGCCATCCAACCATCTCATCCTCTGTCGTCCCCTTCTCCTCCCGCCTTCAATCTTTCCTGCCTTTCTTCAGAGTTGACGCAAATAGGCCTTCTAGGCTCCGCCCCCAGACTCTCCAATCAAGTTAGACCCTAGTCTTGGCCAAATCCCCGGCCTTTGAGACAACCTATCATCAGACTGGACTCCGCCTGGGCCCCCACCCCACCTTGGGCCACAACCACACCTGAGGCTTGCGACCTTGAAGTTAGGCTGTGTCCTACGAGCGTCACCCCCAGCCTCAACCTCTCATAGCCCTTGAGATAGACTGCTTGCCCAACTTTGTCTCGAGGCTTGGCCAAGTCCCCAGCTTCTGAGACACTGCCTCCTATCTAACTTCAGCTTTGAGCCCTGCCCAAGACACACCCCTCTCCGAGACACCTCCCTGGCAATCTTTTTCTGCATAAAACCAGATCCCACAATGGACCTGATTGGTTCCTGGCCTGTCCCTGTAGACACCAAACCAGACCCTGCCTTCAACTCCTGTCCCTGCCATCATCCCAAAGAGGGAAAAACATCCTTGGTCCCACCCTTAGCCTCTGAGATATCCCATTCTTTGCCAGGGTACCACCCCATCTCAGCATCCAAACCAAACCCCTAACACACCCCCAGGCCAAGCCTTCCCCACGATCAAGTCCAGACCCTCAACTCCCTCTTTTCTTTCTCTGTCACCACCCTTCCCTCTCATTCCCCCTACTCTCTTGCCCTTTCTCTGCCCATCTTTCTCCCTTTCCTGTTACCAGAGGGTTTTCGGGAGATCTGCCCAGCCGGCCCTGGCTACCATTACTCGGCCTCCGACCTCCGCTACAACACCAGACCCCTGGGCCAGGAACCACCCCGAGTGTCCCTCAGCCAGCCCCGTGCCCCACCCTCCACCTCTCGACCACCCTCAGGTGAGCTGGTTTCTGGAGGAGGGGGTGTTGTCTCCAAGGGGCTGCCCCAGGCTCACCAAAAAAAAGGGGAGATGATCAGGGACACCCAAATCAAGGTCTCCAATGCTGACACTCCTTCTTTACCAGGCTTTCTGCCCACTCATCGCCCAGAACCTCGGCCTGAGCCCCGGCCAGGTCCTGAGCTTCCCCTGCCCAGCATCCCTGCCTGGACTGGTCCTGGGATCCCTGAATCAGGTGTGGTAGAGGGAAATGAGGGCATTGATGGGGGGTATTACAGGCAAGAGTTCCAGGGAGGGAGGCTTCACCGTGAAGATTCTAGAATAGAACAAATAGGGATGTGACAGCCAGAGGGTGGGAAAAGATCAAGGTTTGCTGGATGGGGTGGTGTTTACACCAGGGCCTGGAGTCAGACAGGCCTGGGTGCAAATTCTCTGTCATTACTGTGAGGATTAAACAACCTGTCTGTGAAGTATCTAGGAGATAGTAAGTGCTCAGTTAATGTGAGACAAGTGATTTTCGTGGAGGACACTAAGAACATATTTCAGGCAGAGGACGGGATACTAAAGTAAAATATTAAAAAATGGAGACTTTGGGGTGGCAGTATGGGAGGATTCAGGCAGAAGATCTGATGAGAACATCGCATGATAGAGAAGGGCATCAGAGGGAGAACACTGGGTGTGCGGAGGGACACCCAGGAGGGTGTTTTAGGTAGAGGATCTGAGGGAATTGTACTGGGGTGAAAAGGACGGGATTCATACATGGGGGAACCCTGTCTCACTGGACCCCCGCAGGTCCCTCTGCAGGCGAGTGTCAACGCAATCCCCAGGTCTGCGGCCGCGGACGGTGCATCCCTCGGCCCAGTGGCTACACCTGCGCGTGCGACTCCGGTTTCCGGCTCAGTCCGCAGGGCACACACTGCATCGGTGAGCCAGGCTGGGTGGGGAGGATGGAGGCAGGGTGGGAGGCTGTACGCTGTCACCTCCTGACCAGCCCTTCTGTACCCTCAGACGTGGACGAATGTCGCCGCGTTCCCACGCCTTGTGCTCCCGGGCGCTGCGAAAACACGCCAGGCAGCTTCCGTTGCGTGTGCGGGCCGGGCTTCCGAGCCGGCCCGCGGGGTACGGAGTGTCTGGGTGAGAAATCCAGGCCCCACCCCAGCCAGGGTCTCGCTCCAGCTCTCCCTCGGGAGCAGTCCCCGCCCTCGCACGCTTTCCCACGTCCCTTCAGCCCAACTACTGCCTTGGCCTAGCCCCCGGCCCCGTCTCCAGTCTCCAGACCGGTTCCGGCCCCACCGCTGCCTCTTTCGCGACCTGCCCGCCCTTCCCGTCGGGGCGGGTCCCTGCCTTCTACTGCCTGGCCTTCTCTACGGCGCTGGGTCCTGGCCCCGCCCTTCCGTTGGCCCCGCCCCTTTCGTGTTCCAGACTAATGCCTGCCCTCTCCAAGGCCCGGCCCCTGACTCTCAACTGCTGTAACCCACCTCCTAACCGTGACTCGTGATTTCCGCCCTGTCACACCATTGCCCCATCCCCAATCCACCCCTTGCCCCCTCCTGCCTTCCCTTTTCTGGGTCTGCAAAGCTGCCCTTCCCGCCCTTGCCTTACCCAGTCCCTACCCTCCCCCAAATTGTCCCCCTCACGATTCTCCTCTCTGCCTCTGCCCAAGCTGGTTCCCCAACTCAGGTCCTGTCCTCACCGCTGAAGCTCCGCCGCAGCCTTAAACCAACTCCGAGCCCCTCTACTGCCCCTGGCTCCCGCTTCAGCCTGGCCCCTGCCCCAGCTTGACTCCGCCCCTGCTGTCCCCGGCCCCCCGCTCCCTGCCAAGCCGTCTGGGGGAGGGGAGGAGGCGGAGTGTCTGCCCCTGCCCCAGCCACCCTGTTTGTGCCCGCAGACGTGGACGAGTGCCACCGCGTGCCGCCACCTTGTGACCGTGGGCGCTGCGAGAACACGCCAGGCAGCTTCCTGTGCGTGTGCCCCGCGGGGTACCAGGCTGCACCCCACGGAGCCAGCTGCCAGGGTGAGGGACTGGGCATGTATCGGGGAAGGGAAGAGCAGCAGCGGTGCGGGATACTGAGCCAGAGCCAGGAGGCAGAGGGAAGCTGACTGATTCGAGACAGAGGCCAGGCTCTGAGAACCAGACGGGCAGCCTGGTTGGGGACTGAGAGGCCAAGTGACGGAAAACAGAAAGGCTGAGTCATGGAGGTTGGAGAAACAGAGGGAGGGGGTGGAGATGAAAGGGTAGAGTTATGAAGGACAGAGTTTAAGGAGGCCCGCTGATATGGACTAGAAAGAGTTCTAGGAAGCAGACAAGCAGCTTCATAGGGATTGAAAAAATAGAGGGCTAGAGGATGGAATGGCACCGCACTCCTGTACTCTTCCCTGGAAAGTCCCATGGACAGAGGAGCCTGGTAGGCGGCAGTCCATGGGGTCGCACCGAGTCGGACTCGACTGAGTGACTTCACTTTCACTTTTCACTTTCATGCATTGGAGAAGGAAATGGCAACCCATTCCAGTGTTCTTGCCTGGAGAATCCCAGGGACGGGGGAGCCTGGTGGGCTGCCATCTATGGGGTCGCACAGAGTCAGACATGACTGAAGCGACTTAGCAGCAGCAGCAGCAGAGAATGGAGGTAGGATGATGAGGGATAGGCTGGCAGAGTGATGAAGATGGAGAGACCAGGGATTAGGACAGGGTGGCAGGATGGTGCAGGGTGAAAGGTCAGAGCGATGGAGGTCAGGGAGACAGAATAGAGTATGGGGGGAGGGGCATAAAGGAGGTATGACCTGAGTCCCTTGTTCTGAGCAGATGTAGATGAATGTATCCAGAGCCCGGGCCTGTGTGGCCGAGGGGTCTGTGAGAACCTGCCTGGCTCTTTCCGCTGTGTGTGCCCGGCTGGCTTCCGGGGCTCCGCGTGTGAAGAAGACGTGGATGAATGTGCCCAGGAGCCACCGCCCTGCGGACCTGGCCGCTGTGACAACACAGTGGGCTCCTTCCACTGTGCCTGCCCTGCTGGCTTCCGCTCCCGAGGGCCTGGGGCGCCCTGCCAAGGTGAGGGGGCCAGGTCTAAAATCACTCCGCCCCCACTCTTTGCTGTGGGGACCGGAGAGAGACAGGTTTGGGGTGGGGCGTGGGGGCAGCAGAGAGGCAGAGGGATGAGATTCAGTGGAGGAAGACAGAGACAGAGGCCTGGGGAAAATGACAGGGTGGGAAGGGTCTGGCTCCAGAGTCTTTCCCCCTTTCTCCAAATATGAGGGTGTTCTCCAGTCCTCCCCCCTTTCTTGGATGATGCTCTTGTGCTTGTGGGCTTCTCCACTGGCTCAGCAGTAAAGCATCCACCTGCAATGCAGGAGATCATGTACAATGCAGAAGACACAGGTTTGACCCCTAGGTTGGGAAGATCCCTTGGAGAAGGAAATGGCAATTCACTCCAGAGTATTCTTGCCCAAGCTATCCCATGAATAGAGGAGTCTGGTGGGTTACAGTCTATGGGGTCGCAAGAGTCAGGCACAACTTAGCGACTAAACCACCACCTTGTGCTTGTGGGAACTCTCAGGAAGGGACAGGGCTGAGGCACAGAAGGCATCATGCGGGAGGTGGTGTCCTGGCCACTTCATGGCGGTTGGAGAGACCATTAATGGGGAAGCAGTGAAACGATCCGTTCTTCTGGCAGGAGGGGGCAGCTTGAGCAAGGTCCATGGCACTGCCTCCAGAGTGGAAAGTTGGGGTGGGTGGTGATGGTAGGGGGTCCAGGCCCCTTCTTCAGCCCCACTGGCCTCCTCTGCCCCAGATGTGGATGAGTGTGCCCGTAGCCCACCGCCCTGCGCCTATGGCCGGTGTGAGAACATGGAAGGTGGCTTCCAGTGCGTCTGCCCCACAGGCTTCCAGCCCAATGCTGCCGGCTCCGAGTGCGAGGGTGAGGCTGGGGAGGGAGGGAGGAATGTGGATGGATGAGGGGAGAATTGGGCCACTACTTCAAAGCCGCACTCTTGTCTGCTCCCCAGATGTGGACGAGTGTGAGAACCACCTGGCATGTCCTGGGCAGGAGTGTGTGAACTCACCTGGATCCTTCCAGTGCAGGGCCTGTCCTGCTGGTCACCACCTGCACCATGGCCGATGTACTGGTAAGATCAGGCCCTGGGTGTGACCTTGGACCTGCGTCATGACTCCTGACCGAGATTGTGACCCTTGACCTGACCTGCAGCCTTCTAACCTGGATCTCAGTCCCCTTACCTGGACCACAACCCCCAGAGCATGACTGCGATTCTTGACCTAGACTTGACCCCCCATCAGAGTGCAGTTTCTGATCTGGACCATGACCCTTGGCCCTGAATGTGACTTCTGCCTCTGTGATCAATGACCTTCAACTTGACTGTGACATTTGACCTTAGCTGTGAACACTGCTGATAACCCTGGGACCCCAACCCTGGTAGGAGTTGTGCCCCTCCTGTCCTCTGGCCCTGTTTTCGACCTGTGACCCCTAAACTTGACTGTGACATCTGGTCTAACCATAACTACCAACCATAACCCTGACCATAACCCCTGACTCTGTGTGATGCTTGACCCTGTCTTTTTCACTTCCCCTGCCCTTTCTCAGGGTCCCTTCTCTGGGACCTGATTGGGTTCATGATCTGGATCCCAACCCCTGACCAGAGACTCAGACCCCTGACTCATCAGAATGGCATCCAATTATCCTGCTTTATAATACCTGACCCCTTACCCTAACTAATGTCTGAACCCTGTCCCAGTCCCTTCACCTGCCCCTAGGATCCTGGCACAGGGAGTTCCCAGAAACCCAGACACAGGATCGCCCGAAGATGGTCCCCAGGATTAGGGAGCCCTGGTCTCCCTTACCCAGTTCTCCTGCTGACTCTTTACCTCACGTCCAACCCAAGACACTTCCCATCATTTCTTTCTGACCCTCATCCATGTGTCCTTAAGTAGAACCTCCTCTGAAATCCCCGTTCCCGCAGATGTGGACGAATGCAGTTCGGGCGCCTCCTGCGGCCCCCATGGTCATTGCACTAACACCGAAGGCTCCTTCCACTGCAGCTGCGAGCCAGGCTACCGGGCGCCAGCTGGTCGGCCCGGGCCCTGCGCAGGTGGGCTGGGTGGGGAAAGGGCTGGACAGCCTGGGAGTGGGCCCTGGCTTCCTGGACAAAGCCTGGTGGGGAGGTGGGAGCTGGACTAGGGGACTGTATAGGTGGAATTAAGAAACTGGCCGTCTGGGGCGTGGCTTGCGAGCAGGGTTGCTGCTTTGTAGGCGGGGCTTGGGTCCTGGGGCGGGTCTGGTGACCCAGTCTGAACTCTGAGTACCCTAGACGTGAACGAGTGCCTGGAGGGCGACTTTTGCTTCCCCCACGGCGAATGCCTCAACACCGACGGCTCCTTCGCCTGTACTTGTGCCCCCGGCTACCGGCCCGGACCCCGCGGAGCCTCTTGCCTCGGTCGGTACCCACGCCGGGCCTGAACCGGGAAAGAGTGGGGAAAGGGAGGGGCGGAGTTGGAGAGGAAAGGGGGAAAGGGCGAAGTCTGGATAAATTGGGCAGTGAATGGACAGGCTCGAGTCAAGCTCGTCGGGGAGGTGGGGCTTGCAGGAAAGGGAGGAGCCTAAGGCAGGTGGGGGAAGGCGTTAGAGTCTCGGAGCCGTAGGGGCGGGGAAAAGGCGGTGGAGGGGCGTGGTCTGGAATGTCAGGCGGAGAAGGAGACTGGCTTGCGGTTGCTGACACTGTCCCGCAGACGTGGACGAATGCAGCGAGGAGGACCTCTGCCAGAGCGGCATCTGTACCAACACCGACGGCTCTTTCGAGTGCATCTGTCCTCCGGGACACCGCGCCGGCCCAGACCTCGCCTCCTGTCTCGGTGCGAGGCCCCGCCCTGGCCAGATCCCTCTCTCCTCTGCCTCCTGGTCTACCCTATTTGTCTCCCTCTCTGCCTCCCCTCTGCTGCTTCCTCCTTCCCCCTTTCCAGCGTCTCCCGCCTCCCGCTTCTAACTCTGCTCTCCCCTCCTTGACTCCCCAACCTGTTCTCCTTTCCCTCCTTGCCACCCTTCTGCCCGCGCGCTGCTTCCCCCATCTGACTGCCCCGCCTCCTCCCTCAGACATTGACGAATGTCGGGAGCGGGGCCCTGCCTTGTGCGGGTCCCAGCGTTGTGAAAATTCCCCGGGCTCCTACCGCTGTGTCCGAGACTGCGACCCCGGCTACCACGCAGGCCCCGAGGGCACCTGTGACGGTGAGACCACTTCCCCCGCCCCCACGAAGAGCTTTCTCGATGACCAAGGAGGGGCTCCAGGCTTCACTTAACTCTCTCCCCATCGGTGGTGCAAAGAAGCTACTAGTGTGTCTTTACATTGTCTTAGTGGGGAGACAGGAAGCTGAGGGAAGACTCTTCTGTCAGGAAACAGACCAAACCTCGCTTCCAGAAGGAGCCCAGATTTGGGGGTAGCAGGGATGGTATGCAGGTCAACATTTTGTGGAACAGATGAAATGACTGTGAACTGCTTTGCGTTCTTGGGTTGCCAGAGCCCTGATTCATGGAAACCTAGTTTCATGGACCTCATTCACTAATTTCACAAGAATTCATTAAGCCCTACCGTGTGGGACACTGGCAGCAGAACAGGCAATAAGTCCAACAAAATCCCTGCCCATGGGACTTCCCTGGTGGTCCAGTGGGTTAGATTCTGCAGTCCCAATGCAGGAGGCCCGGGTTCGATCTGTGGTCAGGGAACTAGATCCCACATGCTGCAATTAAAGATCCCACATGCCACAATGAAGACCCAGCACAGCCAAGAGAAAACAAACAAAAAGATCTCTGTCCTCATGGAACTGATGTTTTAGCGGGGAGAGACAGACAATAAATATGTAAATAACTCTGATTCATCCAGCAAACGATTTAGGGGCAGCTACACCTGGGGATACAGCGAGGAACAGGACAGACACAAACCCCTGCCAACGTGGAGCTTGGATTCTAGGGAGGTGACAATCAGCATGCTAATAAATACATGGATATAAGAAGTTTAAGAAGGAAAGTAAAGCAGGATAAATGGACACAGAGGACAGGTTAGATAAGGGTTGGGGGGCTGGTTAGGGGGGCTTGACCTAGACTCTGGAGTGAAGCAAGAGAGGGAGCCATGCAGATAGCTGAGGGAAGAGTGTTCCTGACAAAGGGAACACCAAGTGCAAAGGTCCTGAGGTGGGGTCACATTTAGGCTATTTGAGAAATGGTAATGAGGCCTTGCCTGCCTTAAGAGGTATTGATGCTTGTTGGTCAGACTCGTAGAATACCAGATTCAGACACCTCTCAGGCATAGGAACTGGAAGCAGCACCAAAAACCTGTGAAATCAGGCCTGTGACTCCCCTTTCTTTCCCCTACGCCCTCCCCATGCTTTTGTAGACATAGATGAGTGCCAGGAATACGGCCCAGCGATTTGTGGAGCCCAGCGCTGTGAGAATACCCCTGGCTCCTACCGCTGCACGCCAGCCTGTGACCCTGGCTACCAGCCCACGCCAGGGGGCGGATGCCAGGGTGCGTGTCCCTGGGGCCGTGGGTGAGATGCGGAGGGGATAGAAGTTCCAGCCTCGGCCTGACTGTCTGGTGATTGCAGATGTGGACGAATGCCGGAACCGGTCCTTCTGTGGGGCCCACGCCATGTGCCAGAACCTGCCTGGCTCCTTCCAGTGCCTCTGTGACCAGGGCTACGAGGGGGCGCGGGACGGGCGTCACTGCGTGGGTACGGGGCTCCTGGGGGAGGGTGGGGCCAGAGGGTGGGGAAGAGGCTGGTCAAGCCCTGATCCTCTCCATAGATCTGAGTGCATGTAACCTTTAGAGGTATGGAATTTAGACCTTGGAATAGAAGATCATCTTCATGTCAGTCAGGAGTCCCTATTAACTCAGATTTTATTTGGGGTGTGCTTTAAAAATTCATGCATAAGGGAGTAGAAGTACAGTAACCTTAAGTGTATGTAAACATTTTTTCCCCAAACATTTACAAAAAAATGTTTGGCAGCACATGGGACCTTAGTTCCCCAACCAGGGACTGAAACCCTGTCCTCCACATTGGAATGCAGAGTCTTAACCACTGGGCCACCAGGGAAGTCTGCCAACATTTTATGAGAAAATTTTCTAAACATATGGCAAGTTAAAAGGCCTGTAGAGTGAATCTCTGCACAGCCATGACCTGCATTCTATTATCATTATACTTGTTTCCTCACATGTCTCTCCATTAATCCACCTAATTTTTTGGAGAGATTTAAAATTAAATTGCAGGCATCACTATATCACTCCCCCAAATTTTTCATGCATAATAATGCATATTATTAACCAGAGATCAATATGTGTTCACAGATATTTTTGAGGTTCATCTTACATACAGTGCAATGCATGATTCTTAATTATACATTCTCTTAGTTTTGACAAATATGAACACATCAGGCTTCATTTCTTTAAAGGGAATCAAAACTGTGAAGTTCAGGGAAATATTTGAACTTCGGGGATACGTGAATATAGGAATTGTAACGAGGCTAGCTGTCTCCCAGCTCTGCTATCCTCTATTGCATTTATCTTCATTCAGGCAGATTCTCTTTTCACAACGACAAAACGGGCCATCGCACCTCTGGCTAACATCCTCAGCTTGCCATCCCTAGCTACAGAGGGATGCTCTGAGTATTTCTAGAACAAGTCCCAGCACTGGCTTTGATTGGCCCAGCTGGGTCACTGCCTGTCTTTGACCCAGAGAAATGCTTCAATCTGCTTGACCTACTCAAAACACATGGGTTGAAAAATGGAGAAGCAGAGGGCTCCCATGGGGAAATCAGGGTTTGTCACTGGAACATAAGCAGAGGATGGGATCTGAGCCGTTAAAATGCTTGAAAGCTCAGACTTTGATGGAATTCCAGAAGTTTACCACTGTTGACTCCCTCTTCCATCTTGTCTCCTGCTGACAGATGTGAATGAATGTGAGACACTACAGGGCGTGTGTGGAGCTGCCCTGTGTGAGAATGTGGAAGGCTCCTTCCTCTGTGTCTGCCCCAACAGCCCTGAGGAGTTTGACCCTATGACCGGGCGCTGTGTTCCCCCTCGGACCTCTGCTGGTGAGACTGAGATCAAAGTCTACTTAACTGATGGCTGCTGGCCCCACAGGAAAGTAATGGGATCTAACCATTCCTGATGTGGACAGCTGCCATCAGTTAGATGCTGTTGTTTTAAACAACAAAAAACTGTAAAACACAGGAGTTAACCTAGGTGTGGGACTCAGTGTCAGAAGTAGATCCTGGTTCTGACTTGACCAGATTCCTCCATTCAACAAATGTTCACGGTGTTTAGGCCCTTTTCTGGGCACTGGGAACACAGTGCTGCTGCTGCTGCTGCTAAGTCGCTTCAGTCGTGTCCGACTCTGTGCGACCCCATAGATGGCAGCCCACCAGGCTTCCCTGTCCCTGGGATTCTCCAGGCAAGAACACTGGAGTGGGTTGCCATTTCCTTCTCCAATGCACGAAAGTGAAAAGTGAAAGTGAAGTCGCTCAGTCGTGTCCGACTCTAGCAACCCCATGGACTGCAGCCTACCAGGCTCCTCCGTCCATGCGATTTTCCAGGCAAAAGTACTGGAGTGGGGTGCCATCGCCTTCTCCGGGGAACAGAGTAGTGACCAGAAAAGACCACCCTGTCTTCAAGGGGGACAGATAGCTATATAGCCTGACAGTAATAATATAGAGAAATCAGGACTGTGATGGAGGCAACGGCCACGGGGTAGGTAGGGAGGAGAAGGCAGGTGAGAGAGGGGCTTGAGCGGTTCCACGTGGACAGGTTGTGGGGCTGCCTAGGTTGGGAAACAGTGTCTAGGCCTAGGTCTGAGTATGAAGATTCCCAGGCCGGTTTGGGATGTGTTGATTAGGAGGCCTTCAGGATGCCAGGGAAATGCCCTCTTCTCTGACCTGAACTGCAGGTGGGATGAGGGGCCAGATGCTTGGGAGAGGGAGATAGGGAGGCAAGAGGTGCAGAAACCAGAAGAGGCAAGAATGGAAGAGACCATGGCGGATCGATGGTGAGGGGTGTGGAGCCTGGTTCTGCCACACGGGGGCCTCAGTTTCCCCGTCCATAACGGAGGGGCTGGAGGCTCAGCCCGCACTGGGCTAAAGCCCCTTGTCTCCCCAGGTACGTTCCCAGGCGCACAGCCCCACGCACCTGCCAGCCCCAGTCTGCCGGCCAGGCCCCCGCCCCCACCCCCGCCCCGCCGGCCCAGCCCACCCAGGCAGGGCCCTGTGAGCAGCGGGCGCCGGGAGTGCTACTTTGACACTGCGGCTCCGGATGCCTGTGACAACATCCTGGCCCGGAACGTGACGTGGCAGGAGTGCTGCTGCACTGTGGGCGAGGGCTGGGGCAGCGGCTGCCGCATCCAGCAGTGCCCGAGCACCGAGACAGGTGGGCATGGGCCTCGGGGTGCATGCAGGGCTGAGGGTTTGGGTAGAAATAGGTGGACATGGGACTGGGCTGGGACAAGGGAACACACTTGGACAAGGGGCAGAGGTGCCGGTATTGCATGGGCAAGGGTAACTTGCCAGCCAGGTGGGCATCAGGCTGAGAGGTGGAGACAAATAGGCACAGGGGCTGAAGTCTTGGGCAGTGAAGGGCAGGCATGGGGCAAGAGTAAGCACTGAGGCAAGTGGGCACAAGCAGGCCCAAGGCAGGGGCTAGGGCCAGGGTGTGGGGGCTCAGCCTTGTCTCTGTGTGCAGCTGAGTACCAGTCATTGTGCCCCCATGGCCGGGGCTACCTGGCGCCCAGCGGAGATCTGAGTCTCAGGAGAGGTAAGGCCCACCCACCCTCAGCCTCCAGCCCAGCTCTGTCTCACCCTGTGTCTGTTTTCTTCATCTCTATCTCTCATCCTGTTTCTCTGTCTTTCCCCTTCCCACCCCTACCTTCTGACCCTCTGTCTCTGGGTCTTTGTCACCATCTCTTCCTCCTTCTCTTTCCTGATCCTGCCCTGCAGCCACACACTCCCCTCCCCTGATCCAGCCCATCCCACAACCTGGCCCTCCCCATCTCTGGTGAGGCGCGTGCCTCTGATCATCTTTCCCGCAGACTTGGACGAGTGCCAGCTCTTCCGAGATCAGGTGTGCAAGAGCGGCGTGTGCGTGAACACAGCCCCGGGCTACTCGTGTTACTGCAGCAACGGCTACTACTATCACGCCCAGCGACTGGAGTGCATCGGTAAGAGTCCCCCACCTCCACCATCACCCCACCCTCGCCTGGGACTCTTTCCAACCCTTGGTCACGCCAGCGCCTCTCTGGAATGTGACCACCACCAGCAGGAAGTCGTTCCTGAAGTCTAGACTCCATTTATCAGATTGTCAATGCACTGGGGAAAGGGCAAAAGGGGAGGAGGCTACTTCTTAATCACTCCCTCCATGCCTCCCTAGATAATGACGAGTGCGCGGACGAGGAGCCAGCTTGTGAGGGCGGCCGCTGCGTCAACACTATCGGCTCTTATCACTGCACGTGCGAGCCCCCACTTGTGCTGGACGGCTCGCGGCGCCGCTGCGTCTCTAACGAGAGCCAGAGCCTTGGTGAAGTCTTCCCCCGCCCCGCCCCGTCGATTATCACGCCCCAGTCCCGCCCACGCCGTCCAGCCCCTTTTAACCTCAGCTCAGCCTCAGGCCTACACCCAAGCCACGCCCCTCGCGCGTGGCTCGGTCACGCCTCTTAACGCTCCATTTAGCCTCTGGTCTTGGCTTTTGGCTCTCAGAACTGGAGGCCAGCTGGCGTGGTTAAAGACTAAGGTTTAAGAGGAACCTCCCTGCCACTTGCTGGTCCCGTGTACACGAGCACGTTTGCTTATTCCCTCTTGGACCCCCACAGCTTGTTTTCAGCATATTGGGTAGATTGGCAGTAGCCCCTATCTTAGAGGGTGGTTCTAAAGAATTCTGTTTTCAAGAACAGAAGGAGGACCTGGTTTCACTAAGTGCTAAAAGCATGCTTTCTGTTATTTCCCTGTGTGTCTCTCTTTGCACCTCTCTCTGAGTGCCTGTCTTTAGGCTTTTCTCTAAATTTCTGACCCTCTCTGCATCTGTCTTTGCTTTTACGTCTTTCTCTCTGCACCTTTGCTTTCCTGTGTTTCACTGAATCTCTGACTCTTTTGATATGTTTGTCTTTATTTCTTTGGGTCCTTTCTTTTTGCCCATTGACCCAAACTCTCTTGCTTACTGTTCCTACAACATCCTCCCACACTCTATCTAAGACGTCATTCAAACAACAATGCTCAGAGAGGAAAAGCAACTGCCCTGGGGTCACAGAGCCTTCCAGAGGCCAGGCTTGGATAGATTCCTCCTCTCCAGACCCTATCTCCCTCCTATTTGATAATTTCGTGCCAGGCCAAGCCCTGTACTCACCTGGAGCTACTTCAGAGGACTTCCCGAAGCCACATCACAGCTGATGTGAAGGGCTGAATGATAGGGAGGGGCTGGCTGGGCTGAAGGAGATTGAGCAATTTGGGAGGACTTGAGTGTCTTCTTCCTGCCTTGATGCATGCTGTCTCTGCCCTCAGATGACAATCTGGGAGTGTGCTGGCAGGAAGTGGGGGCTGACCTCGTGTGCAGTCGCCCTCGGCTGGATCGCCAGGCCACCTACACAGAATGCTGCTGCCTCTATGGTGAGGCCTGGGGCATGGACTGTGCCCTCTGCCCCGCACAGGACTCAGGTACTGCCACCTGCCTGGGCCACACTCAGAGACTCTGCCCCTCAGGCTCCAAATCCAGTCCTCAAACTCCCAGTCTTAGACCCCAAGATCCCCCCAAACTCAGCCCCTCAGACCCCTATGTCCCAGCCCATTCCTAAATCTTGGTTTCTTAGGCCCCAAGTCACAACCCAAAGACCTCCAAGCCTCAATCACAGAAAACCCAAGGCCTGACTTAGCAGGTGTCATAGTTCCAGTCCCATAGGGCCCTGAGGTCTGGGCTCTCAGACTCTCAACCCCTGGTCTCTGGTACCCCAAAACAGCCCATGAGACTCCTCCCCCAAAGCCTGGACCTTTAGAAGTCAAATGCCAGTTGCTCAGATCCTGCCATCCTGGCTCCCAGACTCTGGTCATAGCTCACAAACCTCCAAGTTCCACTGGCTTGGATATTCACATCCAAGTGCCTAAAAGGCCAGCCCACAGCAACAGAGATCCCCCTTGCCTTGTCTCTTAAAAGCCCAGAGTCCCCTATTTCTCAGCCCTTGGGAAACCAGTGCCAGCCCCAGGTCCTTGGTCCTCTGACTTCCAGGTCCCATGGCTCAGATCCACTCCCATGCATCCTGACCCCTCAGGTCCCTGATACTTCCCAGTCCTAAAACACCTCCATCCCACCTTCATAGGCCCCTAGCGCCAGATCTCATGGGTCCACAAATTCCATCACTTGGATCCTGACTTCTAGCTGTAGTCCTCAGTACTCCTACCTCAGTGCCTTGGAATCCCGGTCTCAGTTCTCAGACCTGGCTCCAGAACCCCTGATCCCAACCCTGAAACCCCAACCCGCTCCTTTGACACCCTCTAATGCCTCAGCCCAAGCCCCTCCCACTCTCTCCTCCAGGCTCCTCTTCCCTGAGGGGGGACATAAATAGCCGGTGTCGGGGAAGCCGAGCTGATTGTTAGGCTTGGTCCTATTTGCAGATGACTTTGAGGCCCTGTGCAACGTGCTGCGCCCCCCTGCATATGGACCCCCACGGCCAGGTGGCTTTGGACTCCCCTACGAGTATGGCCCAGACCTAGGTCCACCTTACCAGGGCCTTCCCTATGGGCCTGAGTTGTACCCACCACCCGTCCTACCGTATGACCCCTACCCACCGCCACCTGGGCCCTTCGCCCGACGGGAGGCCCCCTACGGGACGCCACCCTTCGACATGCCGGATTTTGAGGACGATGGTGGCCCCTACGGTGAATCCGAGGCTCCTGCTCCATCCGGCCCAGGCACCCGCTGGCGCTACCGGTCCCGTGACACCCGTGGCTCCTTCCCAGAGCCCGAGGAGTCGCCAGAAGGTGGAAGCTATGCTGGTCAGTACTGAGGCCTGAGTGATGAGCGCTAAGATGAGGACCAAGTTGTACAGAGATGGCGCTAGGAGAAGGGAAGGCGGGAGGGACGGGGAGAGACAGAGATAGAAACAAAGAGAAGTCGGGGGGAGACAGACTCAGAGAGACAGGAAAACAGAGATATTGTTGGAGAGAGCGACGGAGAGCAGAGATGAAGAGGAACACAGCCATCTCGGTAGATGAACCGAGAAAACGATGAGGACAGAGGGAAAAACCTAGAGGGAACAGAGCAACGCAGTAAACATCCTGGCCCCACAGCGCCGCCCACAGCCCTGGAGCGGGATGGACAATTTAGAAGGGGACCCAGGGAATCAGGACAGGGCCCCACTCGAACCCCGGAATCCCCACACTCTCCGCAGGCGCCCAGGCTGGGCGCTACGAGGGACTGGAGGCGGAGGAGTGCGGGATCCTGGATGGCTGCGCCCACGGCCGCTGCGTGCGCGTCCCCGAGGGCTTCACCTGCGACTGCTTTGACGGCTACCGCCTGGACATGACTCGCATGTCCTGTGTTGGTGAGGGGTTGGAGATAGGGTGGAAAACCTTTACTAGCGGTGGGTAATCAGGGTCGTCAGGAAGACCGGCCAAACGGCTAGGCAGGGGAACAGAAAAAAATTCTTGCTCAGGGATGGGGCATGCCTTCAGGAGAGGTCAGGTTGTGAGGAAAGCCAGGTTGTGACCACAGCACCAGGGCTGGGCTTGAAGCTGGATGGAGAGAATAGAATCCTGCAGACGTGATTGCTAAGGACTCCCAGAGCTATTTTGAGCGATTTGCTTGACTTCTTTGAAGAACCTTCAGTCTTCCCATCTGTAAAATGGGAATATGCATCATGTCTGCCTAGTTTAGACAGCAGGAAAGCGGAGTGGTTACAAGCCAGGACTCTGGGGCAGTTGGATAGACCTCAGGCTCTGTCCACCAGTGTGATATGTGATCTTGGACAGGTCACTGTCCCTTGCTCAGTTTTTCTCATCTGAAAAATGAGCATATCTTACAGAACCCATTTCACAGAGCCGAGAACATCGATTTGCAATGACCGTGAGGCCTTTGTGTAAACCAAAGCTCAGCGAAGAGAACTGACTTCCCGAAAGACTCAGAACTAAGAAACAGCAGAGGGCTGGGAACTCAGTCTTTGCCAGCTGGTCTGAGAACTTCCTGGACTTTTTGTGTGACATTGGGCGAGGGGCTTCCCCATGCTGAGGCTCAGTTTGCCCAGTACCTACCTCATAGAGTTATTAGGAGGATGGTTAATACAGGCAATATGCTCAAAACAATGTCTGGCACAACAAGCATTTGTGGTTGTTGATACCATCATCAGTATTGTTTTCCTAACAAAACCCCAGTGTCCTAGGGGGCTACTATACCCATCTCACAGAACACAAAGCTGAAGCGCAGAGAGGTTAAGTCACCTGTCCAGCTCACACAGCCAACAGTCTCCACTCCGACAGGAGACTCAGCATCCACAATCCTCAGGGGCCAGGGAGGCGGGCACCTGGGTCCCCAGCCCTGAATAGCACTCCTGGTATCCCCTCTCCCCAGACATCAACGAGTGTGACGAGGCCGAGGCGGCCGCCCCACTCTGTGTCAACGCGCGCTGCGTCAACACCGATGGCTCGTTCCGCTGTATCTGCCGCCCAGGATTCGCACCCTCACACGAGCCGCATCACTGCACACCCGCCAGACCCCGGGCCTGAGGCCCCAACAGCCCTGGGCCTCCCACTCCGCGCCTGCGCACGCGGGGTCCCTGCTGCGCAACCCTGCCACCCACCCACTTGCGCGCATGCGCACAGCGATGCCGGACCCGGCGGAGAGGAGGGTCAGTGGGACAGATGAACAGAAGGAGCAGCCTTCCTACCGACGCCGCGGGCCCAGGCTTAGCCCACGGTCCCCTTCACATTCCTGCTCCTTTTTATAAAAATGTTCAATTAAAAAACACCTATTTTGTACCTTCCGCCTCTGTCTGCCTGATGTTTCTCAAAGTTTGGCTCCAGAATTTGTTCTTTGAGGCACTAAATTACATCCTCTCCCCATTCCTGCACCTCCGTCGCTTGCTCTATCTCTGCCTCCTTTGGTCCCTGTTTTTCTCCTGTGTCTGTTTCTTTGTTTCTGTCTTCTGGCTTTTGTCTTTCTGCTTCTTTTCTCTGCCTAATTCTCCGTTTTTCTGTGTCTTTCTCTTTCCCTCTCTGTTTCATTCTCTCTCTAATCTCGAGGTATTACCTCTGGATTTTTAATACTCCTGCCCTTCCCGATAAATCCTGTCCATAGCCTCAATTTCCCCCTGCCGTAGGCCTCAAGAAGGGGTAGGATAGGGTAGGCTAACCCCTGATCAGAGTGCTCCCTCCTTACTCAGCTAGAGGGAACCCCAGATTTCCTTTACTTCCCAAAGGAGTTTCAAGCTTCTCTGGTGCAAGTGGGCCATGGGGAGGAGGTGGGAGCAGGAGTCTCTGGAGGGGGACGTCCAGACCGGGCCTCCAGCTGGAATTTGGCTGTGGTAGGCAGGGAGTGGCACTCTTGGTGGGTGGCCTGTGCAAGGACATGTGGAAGCCGGGATGAACTCTGTGTGTGGTGGTAAAGAGTCTAACTTGTACCCCTCCTCCCCGTTGGTCCCTGCCCGCTTCCTGGCCATGTAAGGAATCCACAGTACTTCTCTCTGAAAGAATAAAAAATGGTCTGAACGGGAGTAAGCTCAGCGGACTGGGGACAGTTGGGAGTGGGGGAGCTCTTTGACACTGAAAAAAAAATATGAAAGATTGTATCTGGACTTCCCTGGTGGTACAGTGAATAAGAATTCCCCTGCCAGTGCAGGAGACACAGGTTCAGTCCCTGGTCCAGGAAGATACCACATGCCACAGAGCAATAGAAACCCTGTGCCACAACTACTGAGCCCGTGCTCTAGAGCCTGAGAGTTGCAACTACTGAGCCTCCGCACATCCTAGAGTCCACGCTTTGCACCGAGAAGCATCCCAGTGAGAACCCCATGCACAAATGCACCACAGCTCGAGAAAGCCCATGAAGCTATGGAGGCCCAGCACAATCAAAATAAATACACAGATTCAAACCTGAGTCATTCTTCACCCCCCTGTTAGTGTGAGGGTCTTGAACTCAAACGCTTCAGGGACCAGGTGACATGGAAGCTGGTGCAGGATAATAAAGTCAAAGTACAAGGATATGAACACACAACCAGGGACACTCTGCTTAAGGGTTGGATGGAACAGAGAGGGAAATCTCCCCATTAAAAAAAATTTTTTTGGCCATGCTTTGCAGCTTGCCAGAGCTTAGTTTCCTGACCAAGGATTGAATTTGGGCCCTCAGTAGTGAAAGCAGAGAGTTCTGACCACTGGACCACCAAGGAATTCCCTCCTTATTTTAGACAAAAATATTGGTTATAACCACTCTGTGGATCTGCTCCATGAGAGACCAATTTCAATCTTTCAGTTTCAGCTCAAGTTGTGTAAATGGGGAACAGGGGCCCCTTCTTGACCTGACCCCTCATGAGCTTCAGGAAGGGTCGCTTTCTCCCTGGTGCCACATAGAGGGTCACACAGATAGCGCCTGATCTACAGGGGTGCTGGCGGCAGTTGCGTGAGCCATCTGTCAAGTGCTTACAACTGCACCCTGCACCTGGCAAGTGCTCAGTGACTGTTACCATAACCCTGATCAGATGGCGAGGGCAGGTGGCCAGAGCTCGTTCTTCACTCAGTCTCCCTCCCTGAGGCCAGACTCTCTCCCCCTCCCGTGGGGCAGTGAGAAAGCTAGCACAGGGACCTTAGCTGTGAGGGGCTCAAAGGTCCAACAAAGCCAATGATGGTTGCACAATTTTGCACTGAAACCCACTGAACTGTACACTTTATTTCTTTTATAATTTTATTTCTTTTTGGCTGTGCTGAGTCTTCACTACTGTGAGGGCTTTTTTCCTAGTGGCTGCGAGTGGAGGCTACTCTTCCTTGCAGTGTGCGGGCTTCTCACTGCAGCAGCTTTTCTTGTTGCCAAGCACAGGCCCTAGGCAAGAGGGCTTCAGGGCCTCAGTAGCTGTGGCATGTGCGCTCAGTAGTTGTGGCGCGTGGGCTTAGTTGCTCGGAGGCATGTGGGATCTTCCCAGACCAGGGATTGAACCTGTGTCTCCTGCACTGGCGCACAGATTCTTTACCACTGAGCCCCCAGGGAAGCCCTGAATTGTACCCTTTAAATGGATGAGTTGCATGGTACGCAGTTCAATAAAGCAGTTAAAAAGAAAACTCCACAGAGGGAGTCAAGAAGTGACTTGTCAGTTGACACAGGGAACCTAGCCCAGACATTGACTTGTCATTCATTCATTCAACAAATATGTTCTATATAATACCTACTTTGTAAAAAGCAAGTGTTGAGAACATGAACTTTAGCCCAGCCGTTGGTTCCTTGGAGAAGACGTCTGAGCTAAGACCTGAACAATATGGGGAAATGAGCCAGACGAAGCAATGCAGGAGGGTGTTCCAGATGGAGCAAACAGCTTCTGCAAAGGCTACAGGTCAGGAAGGCAATATCTTTTAAATGTCCTCTCCTTTCTTTTAAAAAAATTTATTTAAAATATTTATTTATTGGCTGTGTTGGGTCTTCATTGCTGCTCGCAGGCCTTCTTTAGTTGCAGTGAGAGTGGGCTTCTCACTGCGGTGGCTTCTCTTGTTTCGGAGCACAGGCTCTAGGCCCGTGGGCTTCAGTAGCTGTGGCCCATGGGCTTAGTTGCCCTGAGGCCTGTGGGATCTTCCTGAACCAGAGATCAAACCAGTGTCCCCTGCATTGCAAAGCAGATTCTTAACCACTGGATCACCAGAGAAGTCCCTCCCCTTTCTTTTGCATGTCACTCCTTGTGTTGGACAGTGCTGCTTTGAACAATGCTGGTGACACTTTCAGTGCCCAAGCAATCCCTGGTCTCTGCCTTCACTGAGCTCCTGTCAGAGACAAAGACAATGCATCATCAGACATGATCATTTGTACTGGGATGGGAGAGTCACAGGAGAGGGGTCAGGGCTGGGATAAGGAAGATTAGAGGCTGTAGGTTCCCAGGGGAGGAGGCACCTGACCTAGTCTGAGAGGACATCAGGGAAGGCTTCCTGGAGGAAGAGATAGAGTTCTGAACAGTCTCTGTTCAAA
Source organism: Bubalus kerabau (assembly GCF_029407905.1). Taxonomy (NCBI): domain Eukaryota; kingdom Metazoa; phylum Chordata; class Mammalia; order Artiodactyla; family Bovidae; genus Bubalus; species Bubalus kerabau. The sequence goes on from NC_073640.1 coordinate 53,092,105, forward strand.
GATCCCTTTGAGAATCTGTTGAATGCTCTGGACATTCACAGAAGAAAAAACACACAAACGCTGTGGGCAATTCCCAAATACTATCATTCCTTCAAGCGCCTGTGCCTAGGCAGCCCATAATTATCCGATGACCCCCCACCCCTGCCACGACCGCCTTGCTATCTAAATGTCCCAAGAACAGGGCCGGGGGTGGCCAACAGTGCTGGAAAACTTTGGGATGAAATTTCAGCATCCTGGGTGTGGGGTGGGGTTTTGAGAGACCCAAATATCCCTCTCATCCACCGCCGAGACGAGAGGGTGTGCCGAACATCTATTTTTTTTCCCGCCTACATCCTCCACACTAACCTTTAGCTCTGGCGCTGGGGGGCCCTTGGCACGTGCAGAGACCAGCGCATTCTCCTCCGGAACGTGCAGAGGGATACAATCCAGGCTGTCCCCTCTCTCGCCAGACAAGCGCCGCAGCGCCCCCTGACGGTCACCGAGCAAGCGCGTCCCAAACTACCCTCGCCCCCTAGTGGCCAATGCTTAGTCAGAATTTACACAGTCATCAGCTAGCATCTTCAATTTAAGTCTGAATTTGGCAATAAGGAGTTCATGATATGAGCCACAGTCAGCTCCTGGTCTTGTTTTTGTTGACTGTATAGAGCTTCTCCATCTTTGGCTGCAAAGAATATAATCAATCTGATTTCAGTGTTGACCATCTGGTGATGTCCATGTGTAGAGTCTTCTCTTGTGTTGTTGGAAGAGGGTGTTTGCTATGACCAGTGCATTTTCTTGGCAAAACTCTATTAGTCTTTGCCCTGCTTCATTCCGTATTCCAAGGCCAAATTTGCCTGTTATTCCAGGTGTTTCTTGACTTCCCACTTTTGCATTCCAGTCCCCTATAATGAAAAGGACATCTTTTCTGGGTGTTAGTTCTAAAAGGTCTTGTAGGTCTTCATAGAACTGTTCAACTTCAGCTTCTTCAGTGTTACTGGTTGGGCATAGACTTGGATTACTGTAATATTGAATGGTTTGCCTTGGAAATGAACAGAGATCATTCTGTCATTTTTCAGATTGCATCCAAGTACTGCATTTTGGACTCTTTTGTTGACCATGATGGCTACTCCATTTCTTCTGAGGGATTCCTGCCCGCAGTAGTAGATATAATGGTCATCTGAGTTAAATTCACCCATTCCAGTCCATTTCAGTTCTCTGATTCCTAGAATGTCGACATTCACTCTTGCCATCTCTTGTTTGACCACTTCCAATTTGCCTTGATTCATGGACCTGACATTCCAGGTTCCTATGCAATATTGCTCTTTACAGCATCGGACCTTGCTTCTATCACCAGTCACATCCACAGCTGGGTATTGTTTTTGCTTTGGCTCCATCCCTTCATTCTTTCTGGAGTTATTTCTCCACTGATCTCCAGTAGCATATTGGGCACCTACTGACCTGGGGAGTTCCTCTTTCAGTATCCTATCATTTTGCCTTTTCATACTGTTCATGGGGTTCTCAAGGCAAGAATACTGAAGTGGTTTGCCATTCCCTTCTCCAGTGGACCACATTCTGTCAGACCTCTCCACCATGACCCATCCATCTTGGGTGGCCCCACGGACATGGCTTAGTTTCATTGAGTTAGACAAGGCTGTGAGGAGAAGGGGACGACAGAGGATGAGATGGCTGGATGGCACCACTGACTCGATGGACGTGAGTCTGAGTAAACTCCGGGAGTTGGTGATGGACAGGGAGGCCTGGCGTGCTGCGATTCATGGGGTCGCAAAGAGTCGGACACAACTGAGCGACTGAACTGAATTGAACTGAGCAGCTAGCATCGACCGCTCCTTTTCAACCTTTGGTCTGCTGGCTAGAGTCATCCTCGTGGCAGTCATCAATGTCATTTCCTTCTTCATCACCACCATCACCATCATCATCATAGCTAATACATAGATAGTGCTTCCTATGTACCTGGCGCTATGCTGCTTTATACATATCATCTCATTTAATCCTCACATCAGCCCTGTGAAATGGGTTCTGTTACCATCTCCATTTTCCTCATCTGAAGCACAGAGAGGTAAGGAAACTACTTGCCCAAGATCACACAGCTACTAAATGGCAGAGTCTGGGTTGAACCTAGGCAGCTTGTCTCCAGAGGCCATTTTTCTGAACTGTTCAAAAATAATCCTGAAGTAATAGGATGGTTGGAGATTGCTTCAAATTAATTCCACAGAACAGCTGTGGTGTCAGAGTGGAAAGAACCTGGGTCCCGGAATCACCATGTTGCTAGCTTGGATTATTTAATCTGTGGGTATTCAATGAGAATAAACTTCTTGGCTATGGTTTTTCCAGTAGTCATTTCAAATGTGAGAGTTGGACCATAAAGAAGGCTGAGTGCCAAAGAATTGGTGCTTTCGAACTGTGGTGCTGAAGAAGACTCTTGGACTGCAAGAAGATGAGACCAGTCAATCCTAAAGGCAATCAACCCTGAATATTCATTGGAAGGACTGATGGTGAAGCTGAAACTCCAATACTTTGGCCACCTGAAGCAAAGAGCTGACTTATTGGAAAAGACCCTGATGCTGGAAAGATTGAGGGCAGGTGGAGAAGGGGACAACAGAGGATGAGATGGTTGGATGGCATAACCGACTCAATGGACACGAGTGTGAGCAAACTCAGGGAGATAGTGAAGGACAGGGAGGCTTGGCATGCTGCAGTTCATGTGGTCACAAAGAGTCGGATACAACTTAGCAACTGAACAACAACAAATTTTGAAGTCTCTTTGTTGTAGCGACTTAGCTTTGATCCTAAAACTAGGGCACCAGAATCACCTAAAGGGCTTGTTAAAAGGCAGAATCCTGGTTTCCACTCCCAATAAGTCTGGAATAGGGACCTAGAATTTGGATTTCAAATAAGTTCCCAGGGGCTACTGCTGATCTGGGGACCAGACTCTGAGAAGCACTGGAATACAGGTCCTTACCGGATGTTGTTTTGTATGCCTATTGCTCATTCTCTCTCTTTGGGAGAATTACCTTTTTCACTGAGACTATAAGGCTGACCCCACTGGAAGACTCCAGGCCAGGCCAATGAGTGAATCCCTCCCCTTAGCCTTTGCAATTGGTTCAGGAATGGGGGTGGCCCTGAAGTCGGACCAATGAGAGTCAGTCCTCGGAGTATTGCGGGATTGTCGGGAGGGGCCTCCTAGACTTGCTGTGGGGAAGGGCACTGGCGGGGAGCGTTGGGGACTTCCCTGAGGGAAAACCTAGTCTCAAAGTGAAGCCAACACAGGCGAAAGCAGGGCCGGGAGATAAATAGAGACACTGTTCCTGACATATGTGCCTTTGGGTCCAGTGAATCCCCAGAATGTTTCAGGAATTGGACATTTTCCTTCATATCCTACATCAAATCTATAAGCAAATTCTGTCAGGTCTACCCCTAAAAGATCTTCCGTCCTGTATTTTTTAACTGAAGTATGTGCATGCTTGCTAAGTCGCGTCAGTCGTGTCTGACTCTTTGCGACCCTATAGACTAGCCCTCCAGGTTCCTCTATCACTGGGATTTCCCAGGCAAGAACACTGAGTGGGTTTCCAAGTCCTTCTCCAGGGAATCTTCCCGACCCAGGGATTGAACCGCTTTCTCCTGCGTTTCCTGCGTTCCAGGCAGATTCTTTACCGCTGAGCCACTGGGGAAGCCCCTAATTGAAGTATAGTTATGTACAATATTATATGTTACAGGTGTACAATAGTGATTCACAATTTTTAAAGGTTATACTTCACTTATCGTTATTATAAAATATTGACTGTATTCCCTGTGTCGTGCAATATATCTTCCTGTCCTGTACTGGAAGAAAAGCTAGGTTCTTGATATAAATTAGAACATTATTGGGTCAATGACAAAATTGGAATACAAATAGTAGAGCAGGAAACTTTTGCATATTAATGTTAAATTTATGAAAATTAGTCATTGTACTGTGGTTATGTAAGAGAATATTGATATTCTTAGGAAATGCACACTGAATTATTTAGGAGTGAAAGGCCATGGTGTATCTTAACTTCAAATTATACAACTCCCCCCCCACCACCTACCTAACAGAACAAATGTTAAAGGGTAAAAATGGGGTTTCCCTGGTAGTTTAGTGGTAAAAAATCTGCCTGCCAACGATCCCTGGTTGGAGAAGATTGCATATTCCCTGGAGCAACTAAGCCCGAGCACCACAGCTATTGATCCTGTGCTCTAGAGCAAGGGGGCTGAAACTCCTGAGTCCATGTGCCACAAGTACGGGAGCCTGCTGCCCTAGACCTGGCGCTCTGCATCCAGAGAAGCCACACAATGCAACAGAGTAACCTCTGCTCACTACAACTAGAGAAAAGCCCATGCAGCAAGAAGATCCCAGTGCAGCTGGAAAATAAATAAATACAAGTATTTTTAAAAGAGGGTAAAAATACTATCAAGAGGTGAACCTGAGTAAAAAGTATATGAATGTTCTTTATACTGTTCTTAGTCTGGCAACTTTTTTTGGTAAATGTGAATTTATCTCAAAAAAAAATTAAAAACACGTTTTGAGAAATGAGAGATCTAAAATTCTGGACAACAATATCTGTATAAGTATAAGTGGGGAGATAAAGATAAAATGCTTTACATTCCAGGTAGTGTTTGGTCTGAAGATTAAACTTTTAATTAAACTTCAGATCTGATTTTCTTTACAGTGTGTATGGTTAAGTTTCAAGGATTACTGCTAAAAGAATAGAAGTGGTACCTAGATTCCAAATTAGTACAGGGAAAAGGAAGAGTAAGAAAATATGACATAGTAAACAAAAAACACAATCACTTCAAAGAAGTCTTATTAAGAGCAAGGGTGGCAGGAAGCATAGAAAAAAAAAATGAGGACAGTAAAATCACAAAGTAATGGGACTTCCCTGGTGATCTGGTGATTAAGACTCTGAGCTCCCAATGCAAGGGGCTCCAGTTTAATCCCTGTTTAGGGAACTAGATCCCACTAAGACGTGACTCGGGCTTCCCAGGTGGTGCTAGTGGTAGGGAATCTGCCTGCCATTGCAGGAGCTTCAGAAGATGCTGTTTCAGTCCCTGGGTCTGGAAGATCCCCTGGAGTAGGAAATAGCAACCCACTCCAGTATTCTTGCCTAGAAAATTCCATGGATGGAGGAGCGTGGTGGACTACAGCCCAAGGGGTTGTGAAGAGGTTGGACACAACTGAGCGACTGAGCACACACACACACACACACACACACACACACATGACCTGGCTGCTAAGTCACTTCAGTCGTGTCCGACTCTGTGACCCCATAGACGGTAGCCCACCAGGCTCCCCTCGTCCCTGGGATTCTCCAGGCAAGAACACTGAAGTGGGTTGCCATTTCCTTCTCCAATGCATGAAAGTGAAAAGTGAAAGTGAAGTCGCTCAGTCGTGTCCGACTCTTAGCGACCCCATGGACTGCAGCCTACCAGGCTCCTCCGTCCATGGGATTTTCCAGGCAAGAGTACTGGAGTGGGGTGCCATTGCCTTCTCCACATGACCTGGCACAGCTAAATAAATAAATATTTTTTAAAAACCACAAAGTAAGATGGTAGGAGTGAATGAAATACAACACTAATAACAGAGAAAAAGTGTATTCTGGGTCTAAATGCTTCTGGATAACTTCACTGCTTCCACCTGTGTACCACCCTTCTACCCAGACTTCCTGCTCCCACCCCTGTCCCTGAGTCCCTTTCTCAAGCAGCTAGAGCAGGGGTCCCCAACCTCTAGGATCTAATGCCTGATGATCTGAGATGGAGCTGATGTAATAATAATAGAAATACAGTACATAATAAATGTAATGCACTTGAATCATCCCGAAACCATCCCCACCCCATCCGTGGAAAAAATCGTCTTCCACGAAACCGGTCCCTGGTGCCAGAAAGATTGGGAACCGCTGAGCTAGAAGGACTCTAAACACCCAAGTCAGATCCAGTCCCTCCCTTGCTCCATCTCACTTGTAAAAGCTGGGGCCCCCACTGCAGCCCATGGGACACTGCACCATCTGCTTCTGGTTTCATTCCACATCTCCTTTCCCTCCCTGCTTATTCTTCTCCAGGCACATGGATCTCCTTGTTTCTGTCTCTAAGAAACCAGATGTGTTCTCGCCTCAGGACCTTTGCACTGGCTGTTCCTTCTGCCCCAAGGACTCTTTCCACTTGGCTCACTCCCTCACCAACAGAGACCAGATAAATAAACTGGGTACAGCCACACAGCAGGATCCACCAGAATAACCTATAACTACACATGATTACAAGAACGAGTCCCACATTGTGTTGAATGGGAAAAGGCAGACATTTGAGATAATGCATTTTCTGATTCCATTTACATCAACTTCAACACAGGAAAAACCAGTCCATGTCACAAAGTCAGAATGAGGGCGACTCTGATGGGAGGGCAGATGGGCTGAAAGGAGCCCACCTTGGTTGAAGAGCTGGTGACAGAGGTGTGTTCAGCTGGTGAAAATTCACTCCACTGAACACTGATGGTCTGTCCTGCTTTGCAAGTGCGACGACTTCAATAAACAACTTCAAGGAACGAAATGAAAGAATGCAAAATGCAATGAACCCTCCATATTCCCACCACTCAGCTTAAGAAACAAGACATTTCCAGCCCTCAGGGCCCTGCTCTCCCTACACAATATGCTTTTATAGCCACACACCCAGCCCCTCCGCCCCAGTAACTTTCCCCAGTTTACTAAGCACATCTTCCCACTCTGGCAGCTAGCGGGGAGGGAGTGTATCGGGGAGGTCTTGGGGGTGGGGGAAGGGAAGAGGGATGGGATTTCTGGGTTCCCACCCAGGCAGTGGGAAGTTAATGCTCCTGAGATGCCCTTGCCCTGAGTACTGATGGGGGGACACTTTGCAGGGAGCCCCCCAAGTGCTCAGGGCCAGTGTCTGGGAGGTGGGACTCAGGCACTGACCCTTCCTGCTAAGTAGTCACTGGAAATGTAACCTACTTGCTTGCACACTCTCTCTATCTCTTTCCATGTCTCTTTCTCTCTCTGTCTCCCTCCCTCCTTCACAATCTCTCTCTCCTCAAGAAGAAAAAAACTCACAACTATTTACATAAACTTTTATTACATCAGACTGTAACCAAAGGAACCACGTTCCAACTCTAAATCTTTCAATAAACTTTGAATAAATAGCAGGGCTTTTTATTTTCTTTTTTGTACTGTAAAATTTATTTTTAAGTTCTTTTTTTACTGGCAGGATTTTATATAGATGAGGTTCAAGAATAGTTCAGCCTTCATATTTCTTTTCTGGCCATTAATATTATTCATTTCATTTCCCGATTATTATGGGAAATTATCTTGTATAGCGAATGGAAGTGCTTGGCCGGTCTCTGTGATAGCCAAGCCGCATGCCAGAGGGTGTGGTGACATTTAGGAAGCTGGGGGCTGGGGGTGGGGTGCTGAGGGGGCCCAGATGACTTAAGGGAAGACAGGAGGTCAGGCAGGGACCCCAGATGGGACAGGCCTTGGGGACTCTGGGCTGGAAGAGGCAGTGAATTCCAGTGCCATTGGAAGTAGAAACCACAGAACACAATGTCATGTTGGTTGCAAGGGAGGAGAGGGTAAAAGGAGGGCGTGGCCATTCTGGGCAGACCTGGTCCCCACATTAGGAGATGGCTCAACCTGTGGGGCTGTGAATAAAGAAGGAAGGGCAGGTCAGGCTAACCGTTGCCATCATTGAGCGCTTCCTTATAATTGTAAGGAAGGGAGCCATTCCTTACAACCTGGGTCCTCACTGCACCCATCTTACAGATGGGAAAATTGAGGCTCCAAAAGAGGAAGACCCCAAGCCTTAGAGCAGGACTGGAGCTCTGGTCTCCTACTTAACCTTGTGCTTTGAAATCTTAACTTCAGGGCTTCGACCACCTCCGATTGCTGCTTTTTCTCCATTAGGAAAAAAAATACAGAAACATAAAAAGCAAACATGTTTGATTACAAAGCCTGAGGGAATTTTTGGAGTGACAGAACTGCCATGAATCCTGCTTGCGGTGGTGGTTATACAATTCTATGCATTTGTCAAAACGGAATACACACAGATATCCAGCCATTGATGACTTGTACTGTTTGTAAGCAAGAATATTTTATTTTATTTATTTTCTTTCTTTTTTTTAATTTTATTTTTAAACTTTACAAAATTGTATTAGTTTTGCCAAATATCAAAATGAATCCGCCACAGGTATACATGTGTTCCCCATCCTGAACCCTCCTCCCTCCTCCCTCCCCATACCAGCCCTCTGGGTCGTCCCAGTGCACTGGCCCCAAGCATCCAGTATCGTGCATCGAACCTGGACTGGCAACTCGTTTCATACATGATATTTTACATGTTTCAATGCCATTCTCCCAAATCTTCCTACCCTCTCCCTCTCCCACAGAGTCCATAAGACTGTTCTATACATCAGTGTCTATTTTGCTGTCTCGTACACAGGGTTATTGTTACCATCTTTCTAAATTCCATATATATGCGTTAGTATACTGTATTGGTGTTTTTCTTTCTGGCTTATTTCACTCTGTATAATAGGCTCCAGTTTCATCCACCTCATTAGAACTGATGCAAATGTATTCTTTTTAATGGCTGAGTAATACTCCATTGTGTATATGTACCACAGTTTTCTTATCCATTCATCTGCTGATGGACATCTAGGTTGCTTCCATGTCCTGGCTATTATAAACAGTGCTGCGATGAACATTGGGGTACACGTGTCTCTTTCCCTTCTGGTTTCCTCAGTGTGTATGCCCAGCAGTGGGATTGCTGGATCATAAGGCAGTTCTATTTCCAGTTTGTTAAGGAATCTCCACACTGTTCTCCATAGTGGCTGTACTAGTTTGCATTCCCACCAACAGTGTAAGAGGGTTCCCTTTTCTCCACACCCTCCCCAGCATTTATTACTTGTAGACTTTTGGATCGCAGCCATTCTGACTGGTAAGAATATTTTTAAAAAGTAAATGTGCCTTGTCTAGATCCCAATTCAAACGGAACAACTGTAAAACGATGTTTTGGGAACAGTGCGGGGAAAACTTGAATAAGAAATAATTGGGAGATGACAGGCCCTTTTCCGTTGTCTCTGTGGTAAAGAATTCACCTGTGATGCAGAAGCCACAGGAGAAGCAGGTTTGATCCTTGGGTCAGGAAGATCCCCTAGAGGAGGGCATGACAACTTATTCCAGTATTCTTGCCTGGAGAATCCTATAGACAGAGAAACCTGGAGGGCTACGGTCCATAGGGTCACAAAGAGTCGGACACGGCTGAAGTGACTTAGCACGCACAAGAGGTGATATTTTAAATTTTGTTAGCTCTGATAAGGCATTGTAGTTATATAAAAATATGCACCCCTTCTTTATTTTGAGGTTCATTGTGGTATTTAAGAATGAGCATGTCCATCACTTGTATTTTTTTTTTAATAGTCCCAAATAGAGGGGAAAGAAGATGAAATGGCAAAATGTTGATATTTCTTGAAGTTGGTTGATGGGCCTATGTGGCTTTATTGTCTCTCTGTTTTTGGTATCTGTTTGGAAATGTTCACGACCTAAGTTAAAATTTTTTAAAATAAAATTAAAAAGAAGAGTTCATTGTTGGTTAAGCACAATTTGGAAAATAGAGAAAATTAGAAAAAGACAGTACTTTCCCAATCCCACATCACTATTGTAATTAAGATTTTGATGTATTTCCTTTCAGCGTTTTCTATTTTATTCAGGCTTTAAAAGTGGTGTGTGTGTGTGTTTTACATAACTGTGTGAGCAAATTGTTTATACAGTCCTGCTTTTTCCCTTCTTAAAACGTAAGCTGTTCCCTTGTTAAAACATCTTTGTGTAAACACAATCTCTTAATGTTTGTATGGTGTTTACTCAACGGGGCAGTGTTGCCAGACATTGAAGCTGTTTCCAATTTCCTCCCATTATAAATAATGCCTCGATGCACAGCCTTGTGCGTCCCAGAGGTGGAATTGCTGGGCCAAAGGGTGCGGATCCCTTGGCAAAATCTCCATAGTGTTTCTGCCTGACCCGAAGCTGAAATGACCTCATACGGTTAAAGTGAGATTTCACTGCTATTTGTTATTTCCTAAAGGTTTGATTCATGACTCGAGTTCATAAGAGGATGTATTTTTTCCCCCCAGTTGCAGGAAACAGAAATTCATTCACACCAGCTCATGTCAGAAGAGGGTTGTGTCAGCCAGCAAGTAAAGCCAATATTGTTTTGTTGGCCTGAAACAATAAGCCAGGTATTTTACCAGCAAAATTGGGTTTACTTGGGAACAACAGGAAATTATAATTTGGAATACGCACTCTACAGTGAAGCACAAGCAAGTGGCGAGAACAAAGCAGAAGAACATTCTTTTATAGAGGGGAGGGTTGGGCGGAGCTCTTGGAGGAAGTCCATTGGAGGAAACTTGGGAGCTTGAAGTTTAGTGTCTTTTCATTGGCTGAGTTGTAACTTTCTCTCATTGGCCATGGAGTTGCCAGGCAAGAAGAAACTCTTCCTCCTGCTGCTGCTAAGTCACTTCAGTCGTGTCCGACTCTGTGTGACCCCATAGACGGCAGCCCACCAGGCTCCCCCGTCCCTGGGATTCTCCAGGCAAGAACACTGAAGTGGGTTGCCATTTCCTTCTCCAATGCATGAAAGTGAAAAGTGAAAGTGAAGTCGCTTAGTCCTGTCCGACCCTCAGAGACCCCATGGACTCCAGCCCTCCAGGCTCCTCCGTCCATGGGATTTTCCAGGCAAGAGTACTGGAGTGGGGTGCCATTGCCTTCTCCGTTCCTTCCTCCTACTGGGTAGTAAAGCAGTAACCTTCTTCCGGTTGGAAATACAAAGTTACATCTCTTCCTGTTCAGTCTATAATTGCCCCAGAGAGGCAGAGCATAACAACCCCCCCTTACGGCCTCTCCACTTCATATTTTTAATTAATAAATAAATTTTATTTTTGGCAGCACAGGATCTTTGTTGCTTTTCCCAGGCTTTCTGTGGTTGCGGCAAGTGGAGGGCTACTCTTCCTTACCAAACATAGTCTCTCAGGCTTCAGTAGTTGTGGCTCACAGGGCTTAGCTGCTCTGCAGCATGTGGAGGCTTCTCAGACCAGGGATGGAACCCTGTCTCCTGCATTGGCAGGTGGATCTCATCCATTTCACCACAAGGGAAGCCCTTCAACTTCATTTTAAGTGAGACTCCTGTTTATTAATTTTCACAGTCTGGACCAGCTATCCTGCTATGTTGACTGTTGAGATACTAGATTATTTTAATTTTCACAGTTTGGATGAGCTATCCTGATATTTTGACTGTTGAGATACTAGATTATTTCTGTATTGGTTGGTAAATCGTGCTGCCCCAAGACCTGCACGTTTCCCTTACTATGACCTCTCCAACTTCCCCCACTTCCCAGACCTCCCACAATGCAGGGGGGGAAAAAAAGCCTTACTATGAGGCACAACATTGAAGCATCCTGATCGCTCAGTGCCCAAATTACTGGTTGTTAAATGTTTTTATTAATCTTGGATACTAGAACAGAAAAGCTGACTCAGATGGCTTAAAGGGTACAGGAAATTTGTAACTGGAAATTCCACACTTGCCTGACTTGAGCTAAAATTGACACATCTGTTCAGCAATGTCACCAAGGACCCTATATCTTTTCACCTCTCTACCCCACCTTTTCCAGGGGCATCTCCCAAGAGAGCCATGAGCAGGCTTTGGGCCACAGGAACCCTCATTCATATCCCCCAGCTAAAGGGAAGCACCTTTATCTCAGGTTCCCGCCCCCAAAGTAATAAGGCTGGCTGTGATTGGCCAGCTGAGGTCACATGCTGTGCCAGAGCCAATCACTGTGGCCTGGGGTGGACCCAAATGCCCAGATTGGCAGAGCCAAGTCACCTGTTCCTCAATGGTAACACCTTTTATTTGAAGCCACAACCGAGGTTCAAATTCCATTTTTATCCGATTCCCCACTGTCCTCTCTGCCCAGTTTCTGGTAAAACAGAGATAATAATGACGCTCACCTCCTAGGATTGCTGTGAGGAGTAAATGAGTTCATTAAGCTGAGCACTTAGAATGGTGCTCATAGACAGAAAGCGCTTACATGCTAGCTGCTGTTACTGTCGTTAGGCGATTATTTTCAGCGCGCCAGGCTGCCATTCTCTGCAACTTTATTTTTGTACTCCACCCTCTTTCTTGTTGCTATTGCTGGGTAACAAGTCCCTCCAAAACATGGTTGGCTTAAAGCAACAATCAGCCTTTTATCTCTCACCATGTCTGTGATCAGATTTTTGGGAAGGGTCCAGCTGGGCAGTTCTGCCTTGGGATCCCATATGGATGTAATTAGTTGGTGGCTGAAGCTGGGACAGTGACAAAGCTGGAGGTGGGTGGGCAGCGCTCTCTTTCATTGTAGTCTCAGGGCTTCTCCAAGTGGTCTCTCCCCAGGGCGGGTTTGGGCTTTCTCAAATCATGAATGGCCTCCAGCAGTCAGACTTCCTGAATGGCAGCTCTGGTCTTCAGTGTCAGTGTCTCCCCCAGGAGGCCGAAACAGCCTCACCTCTTCTGATCTAGCCTTGGGGATCAAGCGGCATCACTTCCAGCACGTGCTACTGGTTACAAGCAACTCACAAGCCTGCTCAGGTTCAGAGGGCAGGCAAACCCCACTTCTCAATAGGAGGAGTGTCAAGGTTCTAGAAAAATCTGTGGGGTGGGAAACGTCATTGCAGCCCTCTTTGGAAATTACAGTCTGGCTTCTTTTCGTACTAACTTAAGTCCCACCTTGGTACAATCAGTGCCCAAGGTGGGTCACATTCTCCCAATCCCAATTCTAGATGGAAATAGTTTATTGAGAAATCTCAATTCCTCGGCATCAAAAACACCATCATTTCCTTTTGTTTTTTAGTGACTGCCTCCACCTTTGCTATGTTAGTTTACTTTTTCCCGCCAGATAAAGGCTATAGGTGGCTCACATGGTAAAGAATTTGCCTGTAATACAGGAGACCTGGGTCAGCCCTTGGATTGGGAAGATCTCCTGGAGAAGAAAAATGGCAAGCCACTCCAGTATTCTTGCCTGGGAGAATTCCATGGACAGAGGGGCCTGGTGCGCTACAGAACATGGGGTCACAAAGAGTCAGACATGACTTAGTGACTAACACAAAGGCTATAGGGAACCGTAATGACAGTGTTACCAGATTCTCTAATGTTTCCCATATTTTCTGTTTGTGGCTGGGCTGGGTCCTTGCTGTGGCGTGTGGCTTCTTCATTGCAGCTTGCAGGGTTTCTCTATTCTGTAGTTCAGTGTGTGGGCTTCCCTTGATGTGAGAGTGTGGGCTTCAGGAGTTTCAGGGCTCAGACTCTCTAGTTGTGGCCCCTGGGTTAAGTTACCCTGGGTCATGTGGGATCTTAGTTCACTGACCAGGGATCAAACCCATGTCCTCTCCATTGGAAGGCAGATTCTTAACCACTGTACCACCAGAGAAGTCCCTGTTTCTCTCATTTTCATTCATTTTAAAACACAGTCTTGAACACTAGATTATTTTATGAAATGATTGCTTCCGTTTTTTAGGTGTGGTAATAGTATCATGGTTCTATCAACTTTTACTTTCACTCTGTAAGAGAATGGCCTCATTCTTAAGAGGATACATGCTGAAGTATTTAGCAGCCAAGCCTCGGTATGGTTCAGCAAATGTTCATATATGTGTGAGTACGTGTGGCTATACAGAGAAAGAAGGGAAACAGCATGAAATGTTAACAACTGCTTATTGCTGGGCTTCCCAGGTGGCGATAGTGGTAAAGAACCTGCCTGCTGATGCAGGAGACGGAAGTTCCATCCCTGGGTTGGGAAGATCCCCTGGAGAAGGAAATGGCAACCCACTCCAGTACTCTTGCCTGGAGAATCCCACGGACACCGGAGCCTGGTGGGCCACAGTCCATCAGGCCACCAAGTGTCAGACTAACTGAATCAACTTAGCACGCGTGCCTGCTAAGGTAAAGGGTATGCTGGAGTTCGTTGTACCGTTCTCTCAACTCTTCCATAGACTTTGTTTCCCTAACAAGTATTTGAGGGGAAGAAAACTTCAGCTGAAACCAGATTCAAATTTCATCGGTGAGGGAAGGTCCAGCTTCTCCCGAGGACTCTACCCTTTCATTTCCCTCCAAAGAGGATGGCACTTCTTTTCCTTTTTCCATCATTTTCTGGGGGAGATAACAGAGGTTAGGCTAGCCCTGTGTAGAGTTTTCAGGGTAGGTGGCTGGTTCCTATTGTGGTGATCTTGAACTGAGGCAGTGGGGTAGTTGGCTGCTTTTCTTCCCATCTTTGGACCTAGTACCAATTCTGGAGGTCCTGGGAAAAGTTCAATTTAGCATCCTCCGACAGAAGCCTGAAGACAGAGACTCGAGGTGGCTTTCAACAACTGATGGCTGTATTCTCACCCAGGGCCAGTGCCTGGGGGCCTTTTCAAAATGTGTGGGATATTTGATGATTGTCACAATGACTTGGGAAAGGGTTGCTAAGGGCAGCGGTTCTGGATTTTGTAAAAAACTTTTTATTTTGTATTGGGTCAATTAGGGGCTTCCCTGGTGGCTCAGTAGTAAAGAATCTGCCTCCATTGCAGGGGCCACTGGAGACATGGGTTTGATCCCTGGGTAGGGAAGATCCCCTGGAGGAGGGCATGGCAATCCACTCCAGTTTTCTTGCCTGGAGAATCCTGTGGGCAGAGGAGCCTGGCAGGCTACAGTCCATAGGCTTGCAAAGAGTTGGACATTACTGAAGTAACTTATTCCAAAGGACTGGTTCCAAATAGGAAAAGGAGTACGTCAAGGCTGTATATTGTCACCCTGCTTATTTAACTTATATGCAGAGTGCATCATGAGAAATGCTGGGCTGGAAGAAGCACAAGCTGGAATCAAGATTGCTGGGAGAAATATCAATAACCTCAGATATGCAGATGACACCACGCTTATGGCAGAAAGTGAAGAAAAACTAAAGAGCCTCTTGATGAAAGTGAAAGAGGAGAGTGAAAAAGTTGGCTTAAAGCTCAACATTCAGAAAACTAAGATCATGGCATCAGTCCCCATCACTTCATGGAAAATAGATTGGGGAACAGTGGAAACAGTGACTGACTTTATTTTTGGGGGCTCCAAAATCACTGCAGATGGTGACTGCAGCCATGACATTAAAGGACGCTTACTCCTTGGAAGGAAAGTTATGACAAACCTAGACAGCATATTAAAAAGCAGAGACATTACTTTGCCAACAAAGGTCTGTCTAGTCAAGGCTATGGTTTTTCCAGTAGTCATATATGGATGTGAGAGTTAGACTATAAAGAAAGCTGAGCGTCAAAGAATTGATGCTTTTGAACTGTGGTGTTTGAGAAGACTCTTGAGAGTCCCTTAGACTGCAAGGAGATCCAGCCAGTCCATCCTAAAGGAGATCAGTCCTGGGTGTTCATTGAAAAGACTGACGCTGAAGCTGAAACTCCAATAATTTGGCTACCTGATGTGAAGAGCTGACTCATTTGAAAAGACCCTGATGCTGGGAGGGATTGGGGGCAGGAGGAGAAGGGGACAACAGAGGATGAGATGGTTGGATGGCATCACTGATTCAATGGACATGAGTTTGGGTAAACTCCGGGAGTTGGAGATGGACAGGGAAGCCTGGCGTGCTGCGGTTCATGGGGTCACAAAGAGTGGGACACGACTGAGCGACTGAACTGAACTGAACTGAAGCGACTTAGTATGCATGCATGCATAGCCAATTAACAATGTTGTGAGTTTCAGGTGAACAGAGAACGGACTCAGCCATACATATACATGTATCCGTTCTCCCCCCAATCCCCTCCCATCCAGGCTGTCATGTAACATTGAGAAGAATTCCATGTGCTTTCCAGTAGGTCCTTATTGGTTATTCATTTTAGTTTTTTCACTTTCTATCTTTTAACTTTTTTCAAACTTTAAACTTTTTATTTTTTATTAGGCTATAGCCAATTAATAATGTTGTGATAGTCTCAGGTGAACGAGAAGAGACACAGCCATACTTTTACATGTATCATTCTCCCCCAAACTCCCCTCCCATACAGGCAGCCATGTAACACTGAGCAGAGTTCCATGTGTTATACAATAGATCTTTATTGGTTATCCATCTTAAATAAAGCAGAGTATACATGTCCATCCCAAACTCCCTAACTATTCCTTCCCCCCATCCTTCCCTGTTCTGGAATTTTTATGTCAAAGCCCCTTTTACACTCTTAAAAGTGATGAGGACCCCAAAGAGCTTTTATTTATATGGGCTAGGATGTCCAGTGGTTAAGACTCTGTGCTTTCAATGCAGGGGGCGAGAGTTTGATCCCTGGTCAGAGAACCAAGATCCCACATGCCACACAGCTCTGCCAAAAAAGTTATAACTATTGGTATTTACTGTTGTGAATGTCAAGTCACTGTATTAGAACTTAGAACTGATACTTTGGATATACAGGAATCCACAAGCACATATCCCATCCGCTGGCAGAGCAATGACATCATCACATGTCCCGGAGCTTCTGAAAAACTCCACTGAACACTCGAGAGAAAACGAGAGTGGGCTGGCCCAAAAGCATCCTGGTATTGTTACGAAAATAATGTGACCTTTGTGGACAAAAGGTCTGGGGGACTCCCAGGGTACCCTGGACCAAACTTTGAGACCTTTTCTAAAGGCATTTATAAACCTGGGATGGCTAGGTATGCCAAATGGACCGCAGTGTACAGGACAATTCAGCCCCAAATGTCCAAAGCACCCCTTTGGATGGATTGCTATCCCTTTCATCCAGTTACCTATGACTTGGAGGGGGTCTCTTGCATATAAACAGTGTTGCTGGAGTATTTATACATTGTTCCCTCAGATACAGGCTTGACTCCTTCATTTCAGTCAGGTCCCTGATCAAATGTTCTTCTTAGAGAGGTGCTCCCTGACCACTCTAAAACTGAACCCCTGGGGAGACTTTTCTTGTGCTCCAGCAGTTAAGACTCTATGCTTCCAATGCAGGGGGTTCCGGTTCAATTCCTGGTGGGGGAGCTAGATCCCATGTGTCATGCAGAGGGGCCAATAATAAGTAAAACTGAATCACTGGAAATTCCCTGGCTATCAGTCCAGTGTTTAGGACTCTGCACTTCCACTAAATGGGACCCAGGTTCCATCCCACAAGCTTTGTGGTGGATCAAAAAAAATCACTACCTCCTCCCCTGGTTTATTGTCTTCACAATTCTTTTCATCGCCAGCCATTATACCACATATATACTTATTTTTTAAATCCTCTCATTAGAATATCAGCTCCAGCAAAACAAGGTTTTTTTCCTCTCCCCACCCCTAGTGCTATATCCCCAGGGTCTAGAACAGTAGCTGGCACAGGTGTTCAATACATATTTTTGAAGGAAGGAATGAGGGACCAGACCTATTTTCCCATTAGCCGTGGGACCCAACCGGACTCTGTGTGTGTCATTAAGTATTCTCAACACTCAATACCTAATAGAAGCAAGCATTCCGAAAATGCTTGTAAAATAAAGAGAAGAATACATAATGGTGGGAAGTAATCAGTGGTTGCCTGGGGCCGAGGCTGGGAACCGGAATGGGAATGGACTGAAAGAGGGCACGAGAGGAGAGATCTTCTTTGGCTGATAGAAATGTTCTAAAATTGGATTGTGGGGATGACTGTATAACTGTAGAAATAATCATCACCCAGTAACATCACATCACTTAAAACAGGTGGATTGTATGATCTGTAGATTACATGTCACCAAAACTAAGCACCGTCTGGGTGAGGGAGCAAATGAATGCTCCCTAGGAGGTGCCCCGCGGGTCGTCTGAGCCTTTCACTGTACTGCCCTGGACGATGCTGGGGACACGGTGGTGACTAAGACTACCCAGAGCTCAGGGCCGGGAGCGGGGAGACACAGGCACAGGGGTCAGGGCAGGGATGGGGGAAGCCTAAGTGGCTGCAGGAGATTCAGATGAGAAGTCAGAGAGGACTTCCTGGCGGAGTGAACGACTGAGCCAGACCCTAAAGGATCATGTTGTCCATGACCGTGACACTAGTTGTTTTTTTTTTGCTGTTTTCCTTAAACACTTTTCCTATTAAAACCTTAGCACGGGTCGGGCGGGTCTCTCCACTAATCCGGCCCTTCCGCGAGTTCCGCAGGACAAGGCCACACGGGGGCGCAGTTCTACTGCGCTCTGGGATCGCCTTGGCCTTGGAGGAGCCGGAGATAGGAGCGGCGCGTTCAGGGCGGAGCGGGGAGATTGGGGTTGTTCGTCCGGGGAAAGGTTTCCGAAGGGCGGCGCGTCCCCTTCGTAGGGTGGCGGAAGCAGCCCCAGGGAGCCGCCAATCGTCAGCGGAGCGGGGGGCCGCTCTCGGTCCTGCGCGGGAGCCCGCGGCGAAGCGGGCGGCTTTCCGCGGCGCTCCGGGAAGGGGGCGGAGCGCTAAGCGCATTCTGGTGTGGAATTTCCCAAAATAGCCCTGGCCGCAGCCGACTGTTCCTGGAGAGGAGGCGCCCGGGGGGCGGGGGTTTGGGTTTGGGGGGCGGACCTTTCCAAAGAGAAGCGGGAAGGGGGCGCTCAAGCAGCCTGAGCTGCACGTCTCCCCAAAGATGACCTCGATGCTGGCGTGGGGGGGGGGGGGGGGGATGCATCACGTGGTGTTAGGTGGGACGAGGTCACTGGGGAGGGCGATGGCGCTAACTCCGCGTCCCTGGGTCTATTCTGAGAGAGTCTTCTTTGGGCGTGGGAGGGAAGATGGGGAAACTGGCAAAGAGGAGGCCGTGGGAGGTCTTTGGGAGATAACGGGTCCGCGGAACTCCACATCTGCTTCAATGGGGATTGGGGGGAGAGGGGCTTCGTGTGTGTGTGTGTGTGTGTGTGTGTGTGCGCGCGCGCTTGCAGGCGGAGGGCGTCTGAGAAAGACTGCTTTGGGCACAGCGAAGAATGGTTTTCTGTAAAGATCAGCCTCTGGCATGGGAGACGACGGTCTTGACTCTGTCCTTGATTTCCTGTGTGCTGCGTGGCCTGTTTCCCCATCATACCAGTAATTCGAATCACCTCCGAGTCCTAGGCTCTTTCTGCCCCTCTCACTCGCCCATGGTTTGTAGGGGTGAATTGCTGAAATGGCCTCTTCTGGGCCTGGCCTTGTGCCCGGACATCAAAATGACCAAGACAGCCCCAGACCCATCCTTCACCCATAGTCCACTGGGAGATCAGATAGTGATAGCGCAGAGTGGGTCGGGCCTGGTCTGGGAGAAACAGAGGAGTTAGGCCAGGATGGGGGACGCTCAGGGCCCTGGAGGACCCAACTGGAGACTGAGCGCTCCAGACTTGGCCTGAAGGGCGACAGTTTTGAAAGGATTGGATGGGGGCGGGGCCTTGAAGAGGCTCCACCTCTACAAAGAGGAGATGTTTGAACTGAGGCCTGAAGAACGAGAAGCGTCCTGTGAACTGTTAACGGAGAGCTGACACGGATCTATATCTGACTCACCGATATGAAATGGCATATCCAGGACATTCTATTATTAGGGGAAAATAAAGCAAGTGTTAGTCACTCAGTCGCGTCCGACTCTTTGTGACCTCATGGACTGTAGCCCACCAGGCTCCCCTGTCCGTGGGATTTCCCAGACAAGGATACTGGAGTCGGTGGCCATTCCCTTCTCCAGGAAGTCTTCCAGACCCAAGGATTGAACCCAGGTTTCCTGTATTGCAGGCAGATTCTTTACTGTCTGAGCCACAAGGGGAGCCCCAAAATAAAGCAAACTGCAATACAAAAAAGTTTTTAAAAGGAATGAGTAGCATTCTTCCTGGAGAAGGTGCAGTGTCAGGAAAGGGTATTGTAGGCAGAAGAAACGGCATCTGCAGAAGCTTGGATTGAAGCACAGCTCCTTCCAAGCTGAGTCCTTTGCTTGCTCCCTAGGAGCCCTCTTTGGTGCCCAGGCAGACCATCTGTCACAGGTCCCCTAGCCCAGGATCCAGCTGGTTGATGGGCTGTAATATAAACCCTTGAAGGCAGATCCTAGGCTTCTCCCCTCACAGCTGGTGGTTCAATGACTGGCCTTGAGGTCAACCAGAAGCTGGACTTGAATCCCAGCTCCCTGACTAGTCAGATATGTGACCCTGGGTAAGTGACTCAATTTCCTGATTTATCAAATATGGGGTTGGGTTTCTTGACCAGCCTCCTTATTTTAAAGAGCTATAAAGGATTAAACATGTCATCTATATAGTATATATTTTTAAATATATGACTTTGTAGATTGTTATCAAGGAACCCAGGAAACAACAGAGAAACTTAAAAATGTGCTGCCATGTCAAATGACACTTTGACCTATGTTATGGAAAATGCAATTGGTGGAACATGAAGCCAGCTCAAAGCCATGCTATTCCAAACCTATTTAAAATATGAATACTAAACTTATTATCAGTAGATTTTATATATATATATATACACACAAACACACACACATATATTTACATAATTCCTTGGTTCAAAATCTGTAAGAATCAGAAATGGGGTGATTAATTTGGGGTGCCCAGCGAATACCCACTTCTTGAGTCCTAGGTCAGCGTTACCTGCTACCATGCTATGACTCAGAGGTTAATACGCAGGGAGACCCTTTTTACTCCCTTTGGTTTTAGATGACTGGAGGAAAGGCTTGGTCTCCACACCGTCTCCCCTGGACACACACCCTGCTTTCTCGAGGGGCACCATTATATTCTTCCTTTATTGGTTGTCCTTGTATAATACAAATCTGCAAGTTTAGATACAAAAAAATCTGGAAATAAAAGATAGAAAAGTACCCGCCAGGCACCCATTCCTTCTTCCTGGAACCCCTCCCCAGCGGGCACCGACGTGAGGTAACTGAGCTTCTTCTTCCCTTTCCCCTTCCCCCTACCCCACCTCCTGGCCTCCCAACTTGGCCCCCTATCCCCTTGAGACCTTGGTCCAAAGAAGAGGTGGGCCCCCGAGGGGAGGGGAGGGGTGAGCACAGCATTGGCAGTGAACGCAGCAGGTGGGCAGAAGGAAGCCCTTTGCTTGTGCTGTGTATGGGGGTGGGATGATCAGACTTGGGGGTGGGCACTCATGTGGGGCCCAGGAGGGTCCCTAGGTGGGTATCCCACCTCCATTCCACCCAACACTGGAAGGTAGAGAAGGTCAACAACAGAAACTGGGAAATGTAGCTCGAACCAAGGCGCTCAGTGGGACTGTGGCCATCCCCCTGTGTCTGGAGTGAGGGGAAAGGAGGTTGTGCCAGCCTAAGTCTGGCAGAGAAATGGGTCCCTTAGCCAGGCTGGGTCCGTCCCTGAATTCCATCCCGCTGCAACCTGGGCGTCACAATATCAGTTCCGTAGTGGTTGTGGGAGGTGGTCGAGAGAAGGGGTTAGAGGGGCCATGGGAGGCTGCAAGACTAGGGGAGAGGTTGGGCCTCCACTCCCAGGTGTGGGGCACCCGGAGATGATGAGGTGGGCAGGGCGGCTCGGGCTACAGTTCAATCTCGAAGGTCTTCTGCAGGTCGCCCGAGAAGGGGTTGGAAGGCTTCTCCACAGCAGGTTTGCCTTCTAATGCTGCCCACTGGGCTTCGAAGGGGTCCAACTCAGGGGCCGGGGCCGGTGCTGGCTCTGGGGGCCAGGGCGCCCCATTGGGGCGTGGACGGGCCTGGCCCCCAGGGGCGCTGGGGGCAGCAGGGGGTGGGAAGGCCCCAGCTTTCCCGAGCAGGGTGGCGGGTTGGGGCTGGAGCTGTGCGGCTGAGCAGAAGGCGTTGGCCACCATCTGTGAGGGGGTGATGCCCACCACGGGCACACGGGGCATGGGTGGGTAGCCCAAGCTCGGGTAGGCGGGCACAAAAGGGGGCTGCATGTGCGGGGCCGGCAGGAACACAGCCACCTGGGCAGGTGTGGCGTCGAAGGGCCCCACAGGGGCAGGGAAGGGCTGCAGGCTGGGGGGCACAGTGGGCACAGGGGCCGCCTGCTGCTGCTGCTGCTGCTGTTGCTGCTGCTGCTGCTGTGCCTTTGCCACCTGGGACACTTCCTCCAGCCACCTCTCGGCCTCCGAAGGGGTCCGCTTGTGCCCCGGCTGGAAGGCAGCTGCAGGGGGCACGGAGGGCTCACCCCAGGCAGAAGTCCCTGGAGAGAGAAGAGGGGCAGTTAGGGGTGTGGGCTGCAGCAGAGAGAACCCCAGGCTGGGGACCAGACTCTGTACCAGGCTGCCTGCCTTGCCTTTAGCCTGGCTCCTCATTAACTGCAAGGACTTTGGACAAATGACCCCTCCTGAACCACATAAAGTCATACGGCTCTCAGAAAATTCAGTTCTGAGATTCTAAGGTCCTGAGATGGAAAAATATAGGCAAGGATGACAATCACCCAGGCTGGCTTCCCTTCTGGTTGGTCAGTAACAAACCTGTTATTAAATACTTTTCAATATTACCCTTGGCTCTAATATTTTGACAGTATTGTTTTAGAAGACTAAGATTCTAAGATCGCATGGCTCTTTCTCAGAATGTACTATTCTAACGTGGTGGGTAAGTTTCAGTAGTTTTAAGTTTGCATTTTTGAAGATTCTAGAGTTCTAAATTTACATTGTTTGGAATTCCAAGGTGCTTCACCAGTTCTGGGATAAGCATGTGGCTTGAGGGGGATTGCCTGGCATTATTTTCTCAGACAGCCTGCTTTCGAGGCTGTGAGATTCCAAGGTTTTGTGGCTCCAAATCTATTAGGCTCTGATATCTTGTGATTCAAAGACTGTAGGTGTCTAGATTTTACAGTTCTAAGACAGGAAGGTTTAAATATTGATCCCATGGTTCTAAAGTTCTAATTCCATAATTCTTATGTTATTTCATGGTTCTAGGATGAATCCTGGAGAAGGCAATGGCAACCCACTCCAGTACTCTTGCCTGGAAAATCCCATGGATGGAGGAGCCTGGTAGGCTGCAGTCCATGGGGTCACTAAGAGTCGGACACAACTGAGCGACTTCACTTTCACTTTTCACTTTCATGCATTGGAGGAGAAAATGGCAACCCACTCCAGTGTTCTTGCCTGGAGAATCCCAGGGACGGGGGGAGCCTGGTGGGCTGCCGTCTATGGGGTCGCACAGAGTCGGACACAACTGAAGTGACTTAGCAGCAGCAGGATGAATCCATGTCCCTGAGATGACCTTGTGGTTCTAAGATGGTGCATGGTTCTAAAGTGGTAGATTCCACGATTCTACGATGATTCATAGCTCTTAAATGATCCATGGCCCTAAGATGATTCCATGGCTCTAAGATGATTCCATGGTTCTACAGTGATTGATTCCATGATTTTAGGATGATCTTGAATGATCCATGGTAATCTATAGATTCTATGGTAATTGAATCTATGGTAATCTATGGTTTCTATGGTAATCTCATAACTCTTAGATGACCCAGGGTTCCAAGCTTGTGGGATTCCAAGATTCCCAGAGTCTCTGCAGTGGTCCTGAAAGGAGCAGGGGTGGGGGGCGGCAGGAGCATCACTGCAGGGAATCTGCCTCAGGAGAAGGGCAGAGTCTACCTGTTGAGGCCGGCGGGGGCCCTGATGCTGGGGCTCCAGCACTGGCGAACGACGAGCTGATCTGCGTGCAGAGGGCGCTGATGCTGTCGCTGTCACTGGCACCAGGCGGCTCCATCTCAGGCACTGGGAAGTCAGGGAAGGGTGGAGGTCAGCGAACAGGCTCTGCCCTTGACTCCAGCCCTGTGGCTGGCCCTCATAAGGTATGTGTGTCGGCGGATTCGCTCTGCAGTAACGAAGTGGCCACGGCCACAAAAATAACTGTGCGTGTGTGTGTGTGTCACACCTGAGTGGTACAAGAGTCAAGCAGTATGTGACAGCAGAGTGATTCAGTTATACATACCTCCGAGTATATATGTGTGTGTGTATTCTTTTTCATATTCTTTTCCATTATTGTTTATTACTGGATATTGAATATATTAATAGTTCCCTGTGCTATACAGCAGGGCCTTGGTTATCTATTTTATATATAATAGTTTGTGTTGATTATGTGTTTTCTAAGTGTGTGTAATGGTCACACCTGGTTCTGCAACTGCTGTGTGTGTATGTGACTTTCGGTTGCTCCTCTCTCTAAATATGTGACTTCCGAGCATGATACCCACAGCAGAGTGGGCCATCTGTGTGAGTCTATGAAATTTCTGGGTGGCAAGTCACATCCAAGCAAGTGTGCAATTGGCTTCAGGCACTCGAGGCCTCCACATAAAGTCTGGGGTGTCTGCCCCCTCAGAGAGCAGATGTGAGAGCCCTGGGGGTGTGCTTACTGGCAGGCTGCTTAATGAGGACAGCAAATGCGAGGGTGTGTGCAGGACACGGGAGTGATCTGCAGGATATGGAGTGAGCGTGCGTCATTCCCAACAAGCGTTGGCACCTGCTCTGCAGTCACCTTTTGGACTAGCCCAGCCTCCTGGATACAGATCAACACCTCCCACACCAATCCCCGGGGCCGTAAGGGGGAGGTGTCACAGATCTGGCATATGGAAACAGGCGAGCGAGCCAGACCGCATGACTTCACTGACAGCTGGGAGGAAAGGCAGCCCTCCAGCCTGTCTCCCTCGGGCAAAACATAGTTCCATGCCACCTCTCTTCTCTCTTCCCCATGGCAGACGTTGTTTTTAAATCATGACATATGCCGTGTCTCTCCTTTTCCTGGTCCACGGCAGACATTAGTAATCAAACACGATGCTTTTCTCCCGTTAAACATTTTGCTCACTTTACCCCTCACCTGGCAGGACCTTGTGGCTCTACTGGCCAAATGCTGGAAGAAAGGACTGGAAATTTCATCTTTCCTCCAACATAAAAGGACATTTGTACCGCCTCTCTCCCATCACCAGCATGGCAGACATTGCTAATCAATGATGACATACTACCTTTGGCCTTGTCACTCTCCCAGGAAGGCATGTCTAATCAATAGCCATGGGTCCTGCCTCCCACAGTCCTTTATCCACAAGCAACATGACGAATCTGTCACTGTGCTCCCTGATTCCATGATCCCCAGGCTACTCGTGCCCTTCATCTCCTGCTTCCATAAGCCAAATTCTGGGATTCATTTCTTGAGCAAAATGTAATAATCCTGCTCTCTCTTCTTGCTTGCCTAAAACAAATTTTGGTAATTAATCATGTGGTGTGCCGCCTTACTCTCTTTTCTTGTTCATGCCAGACACTGTAAGGAGACCGTAATGTCTGCCATCACTCAGCTCTCCCTGCCCTAAACAGACATTCCTCTGAACCTGTATCCTTCACCTGTATCTCATGGCTCTACTGGTCAAAAGCTGGGAAGGGAGCGTCAGCCTATGGTGCTTCAGTCTCCTCCTGAGCAACAGCATGGCATCCAGGCCCAGCTGCTCTCCTCTCCCCTGCCCACGAAGTTTTGCTCGTCAGTCATTATGTATGCCACCTCCCTCCTGTCCCTAACTACAGCAGACAGTACTAACTGATCTTGACTTGAGCCACCTTTGTGCTAGCCCTTACCTGGAGCAGACATTGCTAATGGATCACAGCTTACACTACCGCTCTCCTCACCGAGACTGATGGCAGACACTGCTAATTGATCATGATGAGTTCCACCTTTCTTTGCTGTGGCAGACTGTGCTAATCAATCGTGATGTGTACCACCTCTTCCCTATCTCTTGCTCAGAACATTGATCCCAGTGTTCCTTCTTGCTGAGTCCTGGGCTCACCTGTGCCCTTCACCTGGAAGTCAGTGCGGCGCTGCAGCGTGGATGGCAGCTCATTCAGCCGTAGGCTCAGCTGCCGTTTGAAAGGTGAGTTCTTCTGGCTGAGTGCCGGGAACCCACGGAAGGAACCCTGACGAACCAGCTGCTCCAGGGGGGCATGGCGCCGGGGGATGGCAGCCGCAGTGGTGCCTGCAGGCACTGGTGTGCCTGCCTCACCCTTCTCACCAGGGGATGTGGTGGCCGGTGTTGGGGACACGTGCCCAGGCTGGGCAGGGCCAGGAGCCGCAGTTGGGGCAGCTGCTGCTTCTGCTAGAGACATGGGGGAGAGAGAGATGGTTAGATACACCCCCTTGGCATGGGGGCCTCTCCTCAGTCCCCTTGATTGTTTTCCAATGCTGCCTTCCTTACCCCATGTGCCCTGGCCTTCAGACAAGCTGGTGAGAGCCCTGAAATGTCCCTCATCCCCTCTCAAGCCAAGACCACTTTCCCCAGGAGGCCCATGGGGAGTTATCACCCAACCTGACCCTCTGTGTGTCTCAAGCTTTCTGTCCACCATCCATCTTCCTCTGCTGCTTCTGCTATTTCTCCCTCTGAGATCTCCTGTCTCCCTTTCTAATCAATTTAACAAACACTTCTTTGGTGCATGACCAATGTATCAGGCATTGTTCCAAGTGCCTTGAAAGGACGAACTCATTCAATCCTCACCACCACCCAATGAAGTTGAAACTATCTTTATCCCCATTTTACAGATGTGGTAACTGAGGCCCAGCAATGGCAAGTGACTTGCCTAAGCCACACTGTGAAGGAAGGGGCAGACTTATTCCACAACCTGAGCTCCAAACGACGGTGCTAACCTGCCTCTTCCTCTGGCCTGCTCTCTCCACGTCATGCTGTCATCCTCTGTCATTCCATCTGCTCTGTTCTTTGTCTGCCTCCCACCACTCTTCCCGCCTCAAGTACCTCCTCCATTCCTTCAGTTGCTACCCATTGTTCTAGACCCAGCTTGGCACACTTGCTCTGAGGAGTTTTCCAGATTGTTTCAACCCCTCAGCTTGGGATCGCTCCCCTCTGGGGCTGCTCTTTGTCCTCTGTGGGTACTTGGTCTCCCCACTCAGCACCAAATGGCAGGGTTCTCCTCACTCCTGCCTATACACACACAGCCATCCTCCATGTGGCCTCACCCGAGCCACAGCCTGAGTGTTATGTGTGTGTGCTTAGTCACTCAGTTATGTCCAACTCTTCGTGACCCCATAGACTGTAGCCCACCAGGCTCCTCTGTCCACGGAGATTCTCCAGGTAAGAACACTGGAGTGGGTTGCCATGCCCTCCTCCAAGGGATCTTCCCAACCCAGGGATTGAACCCAGGTCTCCAGCATTGTAGGCGGATTCTTTACTGTCTTGAGCCACCAGGGAAGATGAGTGTTAGTGAGGTTAAATTCAGGGGCTTCCCAGGCTGCACTGGTGGTAAAAAACCTGCCTGACGATGCAGGAGATATGAGTCACGGGTTTGATCCCTGGGATGGAAGATCCCCTGGAAGAGGGCATGACAACCCACTCCAGCGTTCTTGCCTGGAGAATCCCACAGATAGAGAAGCCCTATGCTGGCTACAAACCTTAAGTTTACATTTGTGAGTTCTGACAACTGTATACACTGTGTAATGAAACTGTGTAACATCAAGATCTAGAACATTGCCACCAACCCAGACCATCCCCTCATGCTCAGTCAGTCCCCACTCCCTAAGAAACCACCACTGTCCTGGTATTTTTTCATCACAGACTACTGTTGCCCAATCTGTAAGTTCACATGGAGTATACAGTTCAACAGAGCCATACAGTATTATGCCCTTGTCTGTGGGTTTTATCCCTCATCGTGCAGTTGTGCATGGAGGCCCAAGTCACATACTGCTTGGCTCTTGTACCACTCAGGTGTGACACACACACACACGCACAGTTATTTCTGTGGCCATGGCCATTTAGTTACCACAGAATGAATCCGCTGACCCACATACCTTGTGAGGGCCACAGAACTGGGGTCAAGGGCAGAGCCTGGGCCTGTTCCCTGACTTCTCAGTGCCTGAGATGGAGCCGCCCGGTGCAGTGACAGCGACAGCCTCTGCATGTCTGCCCTGACATCAGTGCCCTCTGCATGCAGATCAGCTTGTCGTTTTCCAGTGCTGGAGCCCCAGCATCAGGGCCACAGTCCATGGGGTCGCAAAGAGTAGAACACAACTGAAGTGACTTCGCACAAGGAAGGCAAGGAGGCTGTCCAGCGCTTCTCCCATCGTCCACGAGGGGGCGATGAGGCTCTCACCAGGTCAGGCTGCTGCTGCTCCTGCTAAGTCGCTTCAGTCGCGTCCGACTCTGTGCAACCCCATAGACGGCAGCCTACCAGGCTTCTCTGTCCCTGGGATTCTCCAGGCAAGAATACTGGAGTGGGTTGCCATTTCCTTCTCCAATGCATGCATGCATGCCTGCTAAGTCGCTTCAGTCGTGTCCAACTCTGTGTGACCCCATAGATGGCAGCCCACCAGGCTCCTCTGTCCACGGGATTCTCTAGGCAAGAATACTGGAGTGGGTTGCCATTTCCTTCTCCAGGTCAGGCTGGGGGCAGTGGAACCAGGCTGGGACGGTTAGAACCACTAAACCACTTCTGCCCCACCACCTGGGGCCTCAGAAAGTCTCCTCCTATCTCTGGGCTGCAGGTTCCCCAACTGAACCTGGAATAAACACTTCCCTGCTGCCTCCCAGGCCTCCTGAGAGCCTCAGTTGAGACAGTGAATGTTCAACTGCTCTGGAATCCCACAAAAGCTTGGTAAGCAACTTTGTGGAAAGGGCACTGTTCCCTATCTCCTAAACTGAAGAGAGCTCTTTTGTAGACGTTCGGTGCCTCCAGACTGTGAATCAGTGCATCATCGGGCAAAACATAATGATGTGTTCAGCAAATCACATACCACACCTTGTAAACTCTCATTTTTGCGGTACAAACTCTAAAATGCTTTCTACCTGGAAATTATAATATCCTTTGGATGGAAACAGCAAAATCCACTGCAAACTCTAAAGCACATGACATTCTTGTAAATTCTAATATCCTATATAAGTAGTAAACTTACCCACTCAGTGTGTTCTTTTGCAAACAATAAAATATCATATATTCAGGCCCTCTGTTAACCATACTTTGTAATCTGTTTTGCCACTGATAAAGGTCTTTACAAATTCTGATAGATGATGTAAACATAAAATATTTTGTAAGCTGTGCAGAAATCTTTAAATTTGTCAAGAGGTTTGTAAGTGGTCCCATAATTTACCAAGAAAAATAGACATTGTAAACCTGAACATTATAGCTAGTGATAAAAACTTGTTTTCTTAACTTTTTAGCTAGACATGTTTTAAGCTCACAGAAAAGATGTAAAAATGGAACACAGAGTACACAGGTTCTCTAAACCAATGTTCCCCAGTGTTAACTTGTTACATATGGGAGCTGTCTCTCCTTCCATAATTGTCTTTCTGTAACATTCAAGTTGAGCAACAGCCAAGACATGGAAACAATGTAAATGTCCATTGACAGATGAATGGATAAAGAATATATGGTGTGTGTATATATATACACAATGGAATATTACTCAGCCATAAAAAGGAATGAAATAATACCATTTACAGCAACATGAACGGCCTTAGAGATGATTGTATTAAGTGAGGCAAGTCAGACAGAGAAAGACAAATATCAAAGATGTCACTTATATAGGGGAATCTAAAAAAAAATGATACAAATGAACTTATTCACAAAACAGAAACAGGACTTCCTCTGTGGCTCAGTCAATCTGCCTGCTAATGCAGGAGACACAGTTTCCATCCCTGAAGGAAGATCCCACATGCCACAGAGCAGCTAAGTCCACGTGCCACAACTATTGAGCCTGTGCTCTAGAGTCCAGGAGCGGAAACTACTGAGCCCACTTGCTGCACCCTCGGAAGCCCTCAAGCTCTCAAGCCTGGACTCTGCAACAAGAGAAGCCCCCGTAATGAGAAGCCCCCGCTTGCTGCAACTACAGAAAAGCCCGCGCAACAAAGAAGACAGCATGGCCAAAAATAAATAAATAAATAAAATTAGGAAAAAACCAAACAGACATTGAAATAGACTCACAGACATAGAAAACAAGCCTACGGGTTACCAAAGGGGAAGTGGGAGGGGGGATAAATTAGGAGTTTGAGACTAACAGATACACATTACTATATGTAAAATAGATAATTTGTAAAGAATTTTATCACAGTATAATTTCTCACTTGGGGAATTAAACATGGATATGATACCATTAGGTAATCTACAGTCCATATTCCAATTTCTACTCATATTCTTTATGTATATTAATACATATTTCAACATATATATTCAAAATATATATATTGAATTGAACATTGAATACATATATTTATATAATATCCAGGATCTAATACACGATCGAACACTGCATTTTTTATTAATAATATCTGTCAAATCTCTTCAGTCTTCTTTATCCTGAATCCCAATGGTAAATTCTTTGTAAATTCTAAGCAGTGTTTTCCAAAAATTTAAAAACTAAAATCCGCAGTAAAAAATAAATTAAAAAATTGTTTTGATCCAACACATAATACCCTCAAATATTTAAAAAACACAGTTTGAGAACTTACAAACTGTTTGCCTTGACCTAGAATGTTAGAGCTTGCCAGGTATTTTTCCAACTTTCATTGACAGCAATCCACAGTGAGAAATATGTTACCTGGTAACCCGTCCCCCTCCCCCACCACGCACATAGACCCACTGACCCTTACTACATTCCCTTACGCTGATATTTTCCTGTCGTTTTCTATTTTATTTCTTAAATGCCAACCACAACCCAGCAATTTGACTTCGACAACCCATTAACAGGGTGGATACACAGTTTGAAAAGCCTGGGAACCTCCTTGGGTTAGCAGATAATAAAGCGCTCGGTGAGCTTTGCCAGGGTTTGTGGCCGGTAGAATATTGCCCAAAGGACTCCTTAAACCCAAGTACAATGTAGAAACTGTAACCAGATTTGGTGGTCGGTGCCTTGCTTTTTTTTTTCTTTTTGGGGGTGGCTTGTTTTGGGTTTTGTTTTGTGTGTGTTTTGTTTTCTGCTTTGTAAACTGTAGAGCCCCGGTACCTCTGCTCTCACTCAAACCGGATCCCTTAGCCACACCCCCGGCCCATCCGATGCCCCGCCCCGCCCGCCGGGCAGCACCCACCTTTCTTTTTGTCCTGGGCCTCTCGCTCCGCCGGCCGCCCGCCCCCAGACAGGCGGAAGGAGCCCTCGCGGGCGAAGCTGGTGCGGCTGGCGTCGAAGGCAGCTGTGACCCCGCATTCCTTCTCCCGCCGCTGTTTCCGCTCCAGGCAGGCCGCAAAAGCACAGCCCACCGCGTGGCTCAGCCTCTCGCCCTGTGGGAAGAGGTGGAGTTGGCCTTAGCGACTCCGTGCTGCAGACCGGACGCCGGCAGCCCCGGGTTCCAGCAGCTGGGTGACCCCGAGTCCCTTCACCTCTCTTGGGCCTCCGTGCACAACTGCACGACGAGGGACAAAAGCCGCAAACAAGAGCGTAATAACTGTAGGGCTCTGTTGAATTGTATTACTCTATGTGAATTTACAGAATGGGCAAAACTAGTCTTTGATGGAAAAACATCAGAACAGTGGTTGTTTCTTACAGAGTGGGGATGGGGACTGAGCACGAGGGGACCAGTCTGGGTTGG
Source organism: Bubalus kerabau (assembly GCF_029407905.1). Lineage (NCBI taxonomy): Eukaryota > Metazoa > Chordata > Mammalia > Artiodactyla > Bovidae > Bubalus > Bubalus kerabau. The sequence continues at coordinate 53,123,531 of NC_073640.1, forward strand.
TGGCAATGCTCTAGACCTTGACGTCACACAGTTTCGTTACACAGTGTACACAGTTGTCAAAACTCGACAAATGTATACTTAAGGTTTGTTGGCAGCATGAATTTCACTTCAAAAGAAGAGCTGGAGGGTCCAGTGGTTAGGACTCCATGCTTTCACTGCAGCGGGCATAGGTTCAAACCCTGGCTGGGGAACTAAGATCTCATGGGCTGCAACTTGAGGCCAAAAGAGAAAGCTGGAAACAAATATGAATTCTGCTTACTGGTATGCAAGCTGCAGTGTTTGGGGGAAGTATTCTGATGTCTGCACCTTTGAAATGCATCAAAAAATAAGATGTGTAGGTAAGTGATATAAGTCCAGGCAAATGTTAATCGCTGGATCTGGGTAGAGGGGTGTACAAGTGACTGCTGACTTTACAAATCTTTCAAGTTTGCCTACTTGAGAGGCTTCAAAGCCAGAGACAGCATCACTGACTCAAATGGACATGAGTTTGAGCAAACTCCAGGAGACAGTGAAGGACAGGGAAGCCTGGTGTGCTGCAGTTCATGGGGTCACAAAGAATCGGACATGACTGAGCAACTGAACAACAACAAAGGCCAGAGAGCCTGAGATTGATCCTGGCTTCCCATTTCTCAGCTGTGTGACCTCAAGAAAATCACTTCCAGTATTCGAGGCTCCGCATCTGTAAAATGAGGGCTGTAATAGCACCCACTTCATCGGGTTGTTGCAAGAAAGGTGAATGAATCTATGCAGGGCATGTGGCACAAAGCCAGGCACAGGGAAACCCACATATGTGTCAGCAAAAATTTTGTGTAGCCCTGGGTTGAGCCCTGGTTTGCACCCTTTTACAGAAGCCTCACAAGAGTGCCAGGAGGTGGACAACCTTGTGAACCTATTGTACAGATGAAGAAACTAAGGTTCGGCCAACCTGCCCATTATAACAAGTCAATGGCAGAGTTGGGATTCTCATGAGGTATGTCTGACTTCTGTTCCCTAAATAATTTGCTCTGCTGCTGCTGCTGCTAAGTCGCTTCAGTCGTGTCCGACTCTGCACGACCCCATAGACGGCAGCCCACCAGGCTCCTCTGTCCCTGGGATTCTCCAGGCAAGAACACTGGAGTGGGTTGCCATTTCCTTCTCCAGTGCATGCATGCATGCTAAGTCGCTTCAGTCATGTCCAACTCTGCACGACCCCATAGACGGCAGCCCACCAGGCTCCTCTGTCCCTGGGAATCTCCAGGCAAGAATACTGGAGTGGGTTGCCATTTCCTTCTCCCAGAAACAAGGTGCTCAGTCACCTCTTAAAGTTAAATTTGAGGACAGACATCCTCAACCCAATGCCAGCAATCCAAATCCAACAGCACATTAAAAAGCTTATGCACCATGATCAAGTGAGATTTATTCCAGGAATGCAAGGTGGTTTAACATATGAAAATCTATCAACCACATTAATAGAATGAAAGAAAAAAAAAACCCCACATGACTCTCTTGATTCTCACAGGAAAAGCATATGACAAAATCCAGCACCCTTTCATGATAAAAACATCCAACAAAGTTGGAATAGAAGGGAATTTTCTCAACCTTATAAAGGACATTTATGAAAAAGTCACACTTAACATTATCCTCAGTGGTAAAAGACAAAGCTTTCCCCTAGATCAGGAACAAGATGAGGACGCCATTTTCATCATTTCTATTCAACACTGTATTGGAAGTTCTGTCTAGAGTAACTAGACAAGAAAAAGAAATAAAAGGCATCCTAAGTTGGAAAGAGAGAAGTAAAATTACTTCTGGCTGCAGAAAGCATGATCATAGACTTAGAATATCATAAAGGAGCCACAATTAGTGCAAATAAATAAATTCAGCACAGTTGTAGGATACAAAATCAACACATGAAAAAATCAGTTATATATACACAGGCAGTAAACAATTCAAAAATGAAATTAAGACAATTCCATTTACAGTACCATTAGAATAACAAAATGGCTGAGAATAAATTTAACCAAGGAAATAAAAGATGTAAACATTGAAAACTACACAACATTGTTGAAAGAAATTTAAGAGGACTTAAATAAATGGAAATACATCCTGTGTTTGTGGATTGGAAGACTAATATTGTTAAAAGGGCAATATTTTCCAAAGCATTCTGCAGATTGAATGCAATGCCTTTTAAAATCTCAATGGGCTCCTCCACAGATGGAAAAGCTGATCCTGAAATTCTTATGGAATTGCAAGGGACTCAGGACAGCCAAAACAATTTGGAAAAAGAATAAAATAGAATAACTCACACTTTCCAGTTTAAAAACTTACCCAAAGCTAAAGCAGTCAACGCAAAATAATGGGATGCTAGTATAAGGGCAGACATACAGACCAACAAAACTGAGAGCTCAGATACTGGAACAACTGGAGATTCACATGAAAAATAAATGAACGTTGACTCCTACCTCCCATCATGTATAAAAATTAACTCAAAATGGATCAAAGACCTAAATATAAGAACTAAGACTATAAATGGCTGGATGGCTGGATGGCATCACCGACTCAATGGACATGAGTTTGAGCTGGCTCCAGGAGATGGTGAAGGACAGGGAAGTCTGGCGTGCTGCAGTCCATGGGTCGCAGAGTTGAACACGACCGAGTGACTGAACAAGACTATAAAACTCTTAGAATAAGACATTTGGTAAATCTCTATGACCTTGAATTTGGCAATGAATTCTTAGATATGATATATGACACCCAAAACAGAAATAACAAAAGAAAAAAAATTGAGAGATTGAACTTCATCAAAATGTGTACATTTGTACATCAAAGGACACTACCAAGAAAGGGAACAGGCACCCCACAGAATGAGGGGAAAGCTCTGCAAATCACACAACTGATAAGTATCTAGTATCCAGAAATATAAAGAGCTCTCACAACAGTAAAAAGTCAAACGACCCAATTAAAAATGGGTAAAGGATTTGAATAGGTATTTCTCTGAAAAAGATGTCCAGTTGGCCAATAAGCACATGAAAAGATGCCCAACATCATTAGTCATCAGGGAAATACAACAGTGAGATACCACTCACGTCTATAGGATGGTTATAATAAAAAAAGTGTTGACAAGGATATGGAGAAACTGGAACCCTCGTACAGTGTGAGTGGGAATGAAAATGGTGCTGCCACCAAGGAAAACAATTTGGCAATTACTCAAAAAATGTGCACTGCTATGTGTAAAACAGATAGCTACTGGGAACCTGCTGCATAGCATAGGGAGCCCAGCTCAGTGCTCGGTGGTGACCAGGATGGGATGAGAGGTTGAGAGGCAGGTCCAAGAGGGAGGGGATATAATAAACATAATAAAGCAACTATACCCCAATTTAAAAAAAAAATTAAATTTACTATATGCCTCAGCAATTCCACTCCTAAGTACATACCCAGAAGAATTAAAAACAGGTATTCAAACAAATACTTGCAGACCAACGTCCATAGAAGCGCTAGTCATAATAGCCAAAAGGTAGAAACAAACCAAATGTTCATCAATGGATAAATAAAGTAAAATGTGGTATGTCCATACAATGGAATATTATTGGTTCATTAAAAGGAATGAAATACTGAGTCATGTTACAACAAGCATGAATCTTAAAAACATTGTGCTAAGTGAAAGAAGCCAGTCATAAAATATCATATACTGTATGACCCAGTTTGTACACATTGTCTACAATAGACAACTCCATAGAGACAGTAAGCAGGTAGTGACTTCTTAATGGGTATGAGGTGTCTTCTAGGAGTGATAAAATGTCTGGAACTAGATAGAGGTGATGGAATTGTGTAACAGCATTGTGAATATATATATGTCACTGATTCGTACACTTTAATTACTTTGGGACTTCCCTGGTGGTCCAGTGGTTAAGACTCCAAGCTTCCATTGCAGTGGGCATGGGTTCCGTCCCTGGTTGGGAATCTAGGATCCCGTATGCCCCGTGATACAGACAAAAATACATAAATAAGTAAAATTTCAAAATAAAGAAAAATTCATGGAGCTGTGCCTGGGTCATCTGTACATGTTACTGTATGTATATGTTCCTCAAATGAGAAAAGCTAGAGAAACATGAAGAATTATTGACAAAGAGGAGGAGGATGATAAATAATGTTTTTCTGAGTGCTTCCTATATGCCAGGCATCGTTCCAAATACTCTGTATCAAACTCATCAAGTCTCACAATAATCCTCTGTTAGGGGCTGTGAATGGGTTTCCCAGGTGGTGCTATTGGTAAAGAACCTGCCTGCCAATGCAGAAGACACAAGAGCTGCGGGTTTGATCCCTGAGTCAGGAAGATCCTTTGGAGGAGGGCACAGCAACCCACTCCAGTATTTTGCCTGGAGAATCCCATGGACAGAGGAGCCTGGCAGGCTTACAGTCCATAGGGTTGCACAGAATCAGACACGACTGGAGTGACATAGCACGCATGCACTCAGGGACTCTGAACACACCCCCTTTTCCAGATGAGGACAGAGAGGAGAGGTAAGCTGAGTGACTTGTCCGATACCGCCCAGCGGGCTGAGGTTCAGAATACCAGGGCATGGGAGACACAGAGTCAGGTGGCTTTGGGCTTCGGTGGTACTCACCGAATCCTTGAGCGCCAGGAAACAGTGGCAGATCCAGCGACGGGTGGTCCCATCACGGCAGATGTAGGAGAAAGCCTTGTCCAGGTTGCGGTCAGGAGCACAGAAGGAGACCTTTTCAATGGTCTGGTCCACCAGCAGATCCTGGGAGGGAGGCCAGGAAAGGAATGTGAACTGTCTCTCATGTATTCATTCAGTATTCCCTTCGTGTCTGGACTGTGTCCTGTCCCAAATGGCTTGGGGACCTGCATTTGTTGAAACAGCTGTGGGCCCTGCTCACATGGGGCTCCTGACTCACATGGGAAGTCAGACTCATCACCCAATGGAGACAGGCCAGAGTCCCAGCCACGCTGTTCTTGATGGGCGGAGGGCTCAGGGCTGGATCTGGGAGGTGCAGGGGCTTTTGGGAGCAAGATGAGGTGCCTGACCCAAGCTGGATGGGAGTCCGGCAAAGCTTCCTGGAGGGGGTGAATCCTTTTCAGTCATTAACCTAATTGTCATCACGTGCTGGCTGGCTTCCCGGGCAGTCTCTGGGCTAGGGGGAGGGAATTCAATGGTGAGCAGACAGAGACCCAGGTCCTGGTCCATGGTGCTTCCATCTGGCTGGGTAGATGGACAATAAGCACATAACAGCTAACATTTATTGATCGGAACACTTCTGCTATACCGGGCATGGTTTTAAACTATTTGCACATACATTCTCGTTGAATGGTAGGCTCCACTTTTATCCTCATTTTTGCAGATGAGGCAAGTGAGGTATGACAAGGGTTAAATCTCACCCTGCCCCCTTCATGCCCAGGGTCACCCAGCTGGAAAGTGGGTGGGCTGGAAGACCAGCTGAGGCAACTGCTCTAGTCTGTGCTCTCACCCACATGCCATGCCGGTTCACAAATAGCCAGAGGACTCAATCCTGAATTATGACTGTGAGATGTGCCAATATATTATAGGAGCACATAGCTGAATCTCGAAGGTCCCCGAGGGAGGGAGATCCCAGAGGTGGGTGAGAAGGCCCCGTTCAAGCAGGCTGAGGAGAGGGGGGCCCACTGGTGCCCACTCCCAGGCCCACAGGTCTCCTACCTTGGTCTTGTCATCCACAACCCGGAGCCCATCGGCTGACACCCACAGGACAGACTTCACGGACTTCCGACCCATCTGAAATGGAGGCAGACAGAGGGTGTGGTCAGGGCTGCCTCTTCTGCTCTGACCTTGCTCCCTCCCTGCTCCAGCCCTTCACTCACCGCCTTCAGCTTCTTCACAGCATCTTCACACACGTGCATCCCCCGGGACTCCTCCACCTCCACGTGGCCCAGGTACTTGGTGGGGAAGGGAAGGGAGGACATGAAACAAGCAGTCATCAGTGATTCCCGGTGTTCACTGGGCTGCTGTATCAGGCAATGTCCTAAGCACATCGTGTGTATTAACTCACTACTCTGCATCTCAGACCTGCAAGGTGGGGAACTCCATTCTCCTCCCAGATATACAAGTGAGAAAACGGAAGCACAGTTCGGACTAGTGATTCTCACCCTGCCTCTGTCCCTGGGCTTTTTGTGTGTGTGTGGAATATAATTGCTTTACAGTGTTGTGTTAGTTTCTGCTGTACAACAACATAAATCAGGTGTACATATATTCCCTCCCTCTTGAGTCTCCCACCCATCCCCTACCCCCCATTCCGCCCCTCTAGGTCATCATAGAGCAGCAAGCTGGTCTCCCTGGGTTATACAGTAGCTTCCCAATAGCTATTTATTTTGTTCATGGTAGTATACGTATGTCAGTATGACTCTCCCAAATTCAGCCCTCCTTCTCCTTCCCCTGCTATGTCCACAAGTCCGTAATCTACGTCTGCAGCTCTCTTCTCGTATCCCTGGTCTTTCTTAACACATCTCGGTGTCCATCTGAGTGACATTGTCTGCGCCTGAGGACTGGCCTCATGCAATGACTGATGGGAGCTGGGGTACACATGCTCCAGCTCCCTCACCCCGCGGGTGGGATGGTCCGATTTCCCAGAGTTCCCCAGTGGCATCAAGCTCAGTTGCTCACAGCTGTAGTTTAGTAAAACACCCTTTATTGGCCATCTTCCAGTCCTCATTCTCTCTAGCATTTCCTGCACCTCTCAACAGCCCCTCACACAAGATCCACTTCTAGAGGAAGGGAAAATAAGGCAGGGTAGGGAGGAGAGGAGAGTGTGTGTGTGGGGGGGGGACCCCCGGACATCCCCCCCCTTCTGTGACCATCATCTGTTGCCTCCTATCCAGGAAGAGGCTGAGTGGAGATTTGAACCTGAATCTTGCCATCTTCCTTATAAATTTTAGTGTGTGCTGTAAAGAGTCGTGGTGGTCTAAACCAGAAAGCACTTAACAGTAGTGAAAGTGAAAGTCGCTCAGTAGTATCGGACTCTTTGCTACCCCCATAGACTATACCGTCCATTTAATTCTCCAAGCCACAATACTGGAGTGGGTAGCCTTTCCCTTCTCCAGGGGATCTTCCCAACCCAGGGATAGAACCCAGGTCTCCCGCATTGCAGGCGGATTCTTTACCAGCTGAGCCACAAGGGAAGCCCAGGAATACTGGAGTGGGTAGCCTATCCCTTCTCCAGTGGCTCTTCCCAACTCAGGAATCGAACCGGGGGCTCCTGCATTGAAGGCGGATTCTTTACCAACTGAGCTATCTATCAGGGAAGCCCACTTAACAGTAGAGGGCTTTGCAAATGCTACAGAATCTTTGCGACCTTCTAGTGCCCCCCTGGAGACTGTGAGCTCGCACAGAACAGCGTGACTCCAGGCGGGACGCGTCCCCCAACACACACTCCAGGTAATATTTTCCTGGCACGAGAGAATGTGTCTTGGGTTTTAATCCCAACTGTGAGGGACCCAGGCTGGGGGAGGGGGGCGCTAATGTTGCAGGATCCACAGTTCTTTGCGGATGTCAAGTCTCTTCCACACAGGCCAAGGTCTCCTTCACCTCACGGGGCACTGGAACGCATGAGCACATCAAACGCATGAGCACATCAAACCGCAGGACTACAGCTGCAGCCACGCCCGGCCGAGCCCCGCCCACTCACCCTGACCGGGAAGCTGCACGTGCCCTTGCGCACCGCGTCCTCGTCCGCCTGCCACTGGTGTGGGCGCGACGCTTCAGGCACATAGGCTGGCTTCCTCCGCCGCAGGCTCTGCCTTAGCTTGTTCATGGTGCCCGCCCCGTCTGCTGACACAAAACAGGGGTGCAGGTCAAGGGCGAGGGTCAGAGGCATGGGGCTCAAGGTGGGGGAAAACAATGCCCACGGAGCACAGGGTCAGATAACACGGCAGTGGGGTTACAGGGTTAGGGGTCACTGGGTCAGAGGATCTGATATTCGGGGAACATGGACCAGCAGCAGCTAGGGGATACTGGCAAGGGGGCACTTGGAAGGCAGGGGAGTGAGAGAATTGGCAGCATGCATTCAAAAGACATGGGGCTAGGGACTTCCCTGGCTGTCCAGTGGTGAGTGGTTAAGACTGGGTGCTTCCAACATAGAGGGTACAGGAGGCACTGGTTCCCCCTGGTCGGGGAACTAAGATCCCAGATGCCCTGTGGTGAGGCCAAAAAAAGGCATAGGGCTAAGGGGCGTGGAGTTCTGGGATGCGGTGTCCTGAGTTACAGCTTTTAGGGGTCTGGAGTTTGGAGATGTGACGGTCAAGAGGCATGATGATCCAAAGTCATGGGAAGTTAAGGCAGTGGGGACCTGGGAGGTAGAGGGCATAGCAGTCAGGGGCCATGAGGTCAGGGGTTTGGGGGTAAAGGTCAGAGGTGGTCAGAGGGCCCAGGAGTTGAGAGTTGCATGGGTCCAAATGGGGGGGTGGGGGACACAGAAGGTCTAGGGATTGAGATTCAGAGCCCATGCCAGAGAGTGTTGGGGACGGGCTGGTCTCTGACGCAGATACAACCGCTGGGACAACTACTGTCTGTGAGTGTGTGTACAGTTGAAGGTTGTGTGGAAGGATGCAGGTCTGAGAATGCTTATGTCTGTGAGTCTGAGAGTGTGTGTGTGAATGCTGTCTGTGAGGGGATGTCTGTGGCCAAGACTGTGGTTGTTGTCTGAGTGTAGGTCCCTGAAGCTCATGGCTACAGAGAGTGGCGGTGAGTGTGTGTCAGGGAATGCTGCCTGTGAGGATGGGTCTGTGTTTGAGCATGAAACTGTTTTCTTTGAAAGGCCATGTCTATGACTGTTGTCTTTGATGCTGTGTGTCTGTGTGAGGATGTGGCTGTTGCCTTTGATGGCTGTTGCCCATGACAGTGTGTGTCTGTGAGAGATACTCAAAACACCATGTCTGTCTAAGAGTGAAGCTGTTGGTGGTGAGGCTGTGTTTCCATGGCTGTTGTTTGTGACAGTGTGTCTGGGTCAGATCACGTGTTGTTGTTGCAGAGAGTGTGGGTCTGTGAGTGTTGTTCTGGGGGTGTGTCTGTATGCAGCCATGGGTCTGTGAGGGTATGTGAGGACATGAGGCTGTTGTCTTTGATGTTGTGTTTGTGTTATTTATGAAGGTGTGATAGTGTGAGAATGTGGCTACTGTCTACGACAGTGCTGACTTATTTGTGAGACTGTGTGTGCCAATGTGTAGCTCTTATATAGGCACGAGCACGTGGGTGCTGTCCGTGAGGCTGGATCTGCTTGTGAAAGTGTGGCTGTGGTCTGTAAAGTGTGGGTCTGTGTGTGTTGTTGGAGAGATTGTACAAGAGGACATTTCTTGAGAGTCCCCAAGTCGGTAGCACTCGCCTGGGAGGGAGTCTGGATGTTGTTGAGGATTGTGTCTGCATGTTTGTGTGACCCTGTACCTGTGCGTGCACAGATGCTGGTGTGTGTCTGAATGTGTGTGTGTGTGTGTGCGTGTGACACAGTCTAGGTAGGTGAGTGAGTCTGTGAAAGAGGTCACTTGAGTGCGATGGAAATCATTTGATGATGTCCACTCATAAGTGTGATTAAGCCCGTATGACTGCAGGAACATTTCCTCTGGCCGTGCTAGGTAGACCCACCCCCTCAGTCAGCCTTCACCAGTCCCCAGCTGGCCACTCACCTGGCTCCGTCCTGGAGATTTCAGGGGGCCCCAGGGCCCCACAGGGGGCAGGGGGCAGATGCTGCTCAGGCCTCCTCGGTCCGCCCTGCCCGAGGGAGGGAGGGAAAGTTGAGAAACTGGCTTGGGATGGGGCTCAGTCCCCTACCTCACCCCTTCTTTGGATATCAGCCAACCCCCCTTCATCTCAGGATCCCTGATGAGAGTCCTGGTTACTATAGCAACTGTTACTAAGGCGATCAGCCACCTGGTTGCAAGGACCTAGGAATGAGTAGGTGTGTTTTGGGAGCATCTGTTGGGGATGTCCTGGCCTCAGAAGGCCATCAGTACCCAAGGGGCTGGTGTGGAGAGGGAGTGGCCTTACCCTCTAGACACATGTCCAGGGCTGCACACACACATACAGTCACAGGTATACATGCAACTCTGGTCTCCAGTTGTCCCCAGCACCTGGTTATAGCTCTGCACAATTAGTTACATACAGACACAACCACAGCTACACACACGGGATCACACAGATACACATCAACAGTCACAGCCACTGTAAATATCTGGCCACATATCCATGTTCACAGACACACAGTCTCTGCTACAGACCATTTGTCCGCAGGTAAAGAATCCGCCTGCAATGCAGGAGACGCGGGTTCAATCCCTGGGTCAGGAAGATCCCCTGGAAAAGGAAATGGCAACCCACTCCAGTTTTCTTGCCAGGAAAATCCCATGGACAGAGGAGACTGGGAGAGGGGCTACAATCCATGGGGTCGCAAAGAGTAAGACATGACTGAGCAACAAAGCACGCACACATACAGAGTGCCAGGCTGCCTAGGCAGCGCCACAAATGTTTGGTCATATCAGCAACTGATATTCGGTCACTTCTCTTTTCTCCGCCACATACAAAGAGCGGGGTCCAGGCACACCCACCAGGGCAGCCTGTGAACAACCACACCCAACGAGAGTTATTTCCTCAGGCACCCATCCAAGATACTCATGTCACAGACCCACCCATGAAGAATCACACCCTGCTGGAGGTCACCTATTAGCACCGAGGCACACTCAGTGTTCACACACAGCTCCCCTGCTGCCTGTTGACATCCGGTCGGGGACGCATGTAGACATACTAACACACATTTGGTCACACCCAGCCGCAGACACGTGTCTAGTCATTGACCAGCACACGGCTGTACAGGGCCACCTAACCCCAACTGTATAAGTCACGCCAACACACCTTTTTGGTCACACACTGTTACACAGTCATACATCCCAGTCAGAGACATACCATGGTCACAGTATCAGCCACACTTCTATGGATGGTCCTCCATATGCAACCACACACAGGGACCCTGATGGCCATGGCCCATGCATTAGAGAGAAACAGGCACACAAACTCAAGACATGGATACAGCCATCCAGAGAAAGATCTCCCTGAGCCCCACTCAGACACAGCCAGACAATTGGTGGCTCAGAGTCACAGTCATATACATCTCAGAAATGGTCATGTATCCAAAGTCCTGCCCCACGAGTGTCCACATTACCCAGCCATGTATCACAGTCATGGTACATCTATTGCAGTTATCCACCATCCAAGTCCCAGCTGTACTACGTCACATCATCCCAGAAAAACACACAGTCTCTTTTCCTGCAAACACATAAGTCACACAGACAAGTATAGGACCATGTATAATCACAGCCCCATGTGGACAGACACACCATATCTCACACACAGAAACATCAGCACACAATTTCCATTTCACACACCTAGATAGAATACTTACGCTTCATTTACACAGAAGACATGGTTACAGATTGAGACACGTATGCTGTCAGGAGACATTCACTCTGTCACCAAATCATGCAACTTCAACAAAGCAGCCTAGCATGCCTGCAGGGACACACACGCACCCACCCCAAACAGCCACATTGCTACACAATGTGTAGCAGACCACAATCTTACAGACCGTGACACAGACACAGGTACGCAGTCACCCAGGTTCACAGACATGCAGGTCACACACGAATATAGAAGTCACAGTCTCATACACACACCCCCACAAACACACGCAATCACCTGGGGCCAGCACATATAGACACACCTATAGGTTGAGTCACATGCAATTAAGTAACTCACTATTAATAGTCAGTTTCAGACTCTTAAGTCAAATATATAACCCAAATCACACATACACAACTACAAATGCACAGAATCAGTCAGTATCAACACACAGACCTAAATGTAGTCATTTATACAACCCTGATCACATGCATAGTTGTGGTCATGAACAGAAACATACATGTCACAGTGCCAGCACACAACCTGTCACATAAGCACAATGTGACTTCATATACAAAGGCAGTAGTCATACACCCAAAATTGCAGGCAGAGTTGTGTGTCACACATGTGTTTGTCACAAACACATGTGTGACACACATATAAAATCAGCTAGAGACACAACCACAAAGACTAGAAGTCATTAGAACAGTCGCACATGGACACAGAGTCATAGACACAACTCCATTTACAGTCACAACTCCACCCACATCTTCAGTCAGCCATACACATGCCCAACCCCAGACTCAAGGGATACACTGTCACATACCCAGTTAGAGTTACCAAGGTACATACGTGAGGGTCACAAAAGATGTAATCAAAGATACAACCAGAGCCACAACTACGCACACAAACAGAGACGGAATGAAAAGTACAGGGTTCTGCACATGGAGCAAGCAGCTGTCATACGTACATACATACACAGTCACACAAATGCTGGGGTCACACACAAATACAATCACAGGCACTATCGGACACAACCATAAGCATGAAACACACACACACACACGGTTCCTCACAGTCCCCAGCAGCAGCTCTCACACAGACACACACAGGCAGCCACAGTCACAAAAACACAGGGTCACACTCTTAGCCACCTCCTCATCACGGGCTTCCCCCCCTTCCCCCCAGGTACCACACACAAAGCCGCCGTCACCAGCACGGCAGACACTGCAGACAGACAGGGCTGTACCAGGTCCCTGGGGAGCCGCCCCCTGGCCCAGCCTGAATCCTGGAGCCTGGGGGGCCAGAACTGAAGAGGGAAGCAGTGGATTGTCTGCGGGTCGAGCCCCTCCCAGACAGCTGGGCAGCCCCCGGGACAAAGAGGGTGGCCCAAGAGACCTGTGCCCTGGGACTCTTGACCAAGCCTTTTTTTTTTTTTTGTGGGGTTTGCCTGAAATTCCCATTATTTTATTCAGACTTGAGGGGGATGGGGTCCCAGGCACAGAGACCTTGTTTTGAGAAAGGGATGTTCCTGGGACAGCGCCCAAGTGTGGGGGCGATGCTCTGCCCGGGATGCCTCTGAGGCCTGGGGACAGACTGTGCTTGGAATCCCCCCAGGCCTTGCCTTGGTGGGGAAGCTGTGCTCAGGGACCCCATTCTCAAGACCTTGCCTAGAGGGTTGTTGTGTTCAGAGACCCCCTCAGGCAGGGAGGGGTAAGGATTGTGTCTGGTGTGGAATCCCCTCCTAAAGGCTTTGGCTTCCTAAGGAGGTTGTGTCTTAGACCCCATCCCCTAAATCTTGCCTAGGAAGTTGGACCTAGAAGCTGTCCCCCTGTCCTTGATTTTTTGGAGGGGGAGATCTCTTTCTGGGATCCCTATCTTCAGAACCTGGGCAAGAGAGGGCCTGTGCCCCAGACCTCTGTCTCCCAAGATTCGGCTTGGAGCGGAGCGTATTCCTGGACCCCCCCCCCCACCCAGGACCACCCTCTCCAGCCTTGGCACCCTCTCCATCCGGGTGCCGCGGCCGCCTCCCACCCTCCGCCACATCAGCAGCGGCGCCGCCCCCCACCCGAGCCCCCCTCTCCCGCCCTTCTCACTCTGGCCGCCGCGCTGCGGGACATCCAGGGCTCGGGCGCCCCCGCCTCCCGCGGCCCCGGCTGGGCCCGGATCCCCGAGTGCTGCTGCTGCTCTAGCGGCGGCGGCGGCAGCTCCGTCTGACGCGGGCCGGGGATGGGGGCCGGGGGTTGGTGTGGGATGCACGCTCGCTAGCCTGCTCCGCTCCCTGGAGGATTCCGTTCCAGGGGCGGAGGAGCGCCCCTCCCGCTTCAGCTCCCCGCCCCAGCCCCGCCCATTGGCCCGCCGCCTGCTGGATATGCAGGGAGGCCCCGCCCCCTAAGCAGCAGGCCCCGCCTATACGCAAATATGACCCCGCCCTCTTCGGGGTGGCCACCGCCCCGCCCCGCCCATTGGCCCGTCCTGGGCAGAGCACGCACGTGAATCTCGCGGACACTGGTTCTTCTCGGTCCATCCAGGCGTGGGCTCCCTTCCCCTCCGTGACCCCTGACCTCAGATCCCCTTAAGTTCTGCGTCCGAAAAATTTGCCTCGGGAGGCGCCTCGCTGCCCCACATCCCCAAATCCTTCAGCTAACCCCACAGATCTCCCGGCCCAGCGGGGGCGGGCAGAAGCGGTGACGAGGCACTTTTTGCTGGGAAGGGGAGGGGGAGTGAACAGACCCCGACGTCCTGGTGCGCGGTCGGTTCAGCTTTGGGGGCGGGGGCACCAGGCTGGGACGGGGGAGCGGCTTCTGGCTGCCCAAGCGCCCCTGCTCCCGCCCAGTCCTGTGGGTTTGGCAAAGCAGCTGGCAGGGGCATTAAGGCCCATTAGCAAAAAAGCGAGGTTGCTGGGAGCCGAGCGGAGGGAGCCAGGAGGCTGGGAGGTGGTGTGTGAGTGTGTGTGTGTGTATGTGTTCTGGGGGGGTGGGGAGGAAGGCCTTCTCAGCTGCTGCAGCCTTCAGAGCAGGTGGTCAGCACGTGCGGGAGGGGCGGGGTGGGGGGGCGGTAGGGAAAGGAGAGAAGGAGGTTCCTGGCAACAGATGGCCCAGGCAGGACTGGGGCTTTCAGACAAGAGGGTGGGAGGGGGCTGGCCATCTGCACCTGGAGGCAGCCTGCGACCTCCCCCCACCCCCGGAGCAGAGAAAAGAACTGGGGGAATGGGAGGGTCACTTTTATTAGGTCTGAAGTTTCACCCCCCACCATGCCCTCCCCAAACACACAGAGAGGATGCCACCAGGGAGAAGGCAGCTGGTGCAGGGGTGAGCAAGGCAAAGGTGAGAGCTCCCTCCACCAAGCACCACCCCCTCCTCTTTCACGGACCACATCTATGGGGAACCCGAGGCAGAGGTGAGGGACTCCCCCTCTAGCTGCTTCTGCATCTCCGTGATGGCAGTGCAGAGGGGCCTAAGACTCTCTCAAATGTTTCCAGAAATAAATTAATACCAGGGTAGAATTCCTGGATGCTCCCTTTGGAGTGGGGAGGGCAGGACATGGGGGTATGAAGCTGGGAGTGTCCTAGTCCCAAGCCCACGGGGGGTCCCCAGGCCTAGAGCTGGGGGGAAAAAGAAGCCTCATAGCAGGGGATAGCCTGCTATGGGGCTGGAGTCCTGAGATGGAGTCTCTCTGATGGGTCCTCTGGTTAGGAGGCTATGGGCCGTGGCTATGCCTGGCGACTGGCCCAGTAGCGGTGGTAGGTGTCCTGGAAGAGGTCCCGGCAGGCGATCTGGGCACGGAGGCGGGCGCAGGCCAGGAAAGCCCCAGCCAGCTTTCGGTGCAGGGCGTAGGTCTCCTCGGGTGGTGGGCGAAGCCGGTGCCGCAGCAGCACAGGGATGAGGCCCTGCACGCGGCGGGCAGTGTCACCCGCCCCAAAGTCGTAGGGGCCCTGAGTGGCAAAGGGCTCCCCCAGGATCATCACGGCCTCCACGTGGGCATCCGAGAATGCCTAGGGATTGGGGAGACCAGAGGCACCCAGTGTGGACATATGGCCCTCTGCTCCCCCAGAGTCTCAAATATAAACACAAGCCCTCAATTTCCCAGAGAGTAACAGGCAGCCTCCGCTCCTTCCGGAACCCCTAAGAGACAAGCAGCCCCCCTCTACTCCCCAAAGAAAGCACCCTTCCTGTCCTCTCAGGGCCTCCGGTTGACACATAGCCTTCACTCTTTAGGACAGAGATGCAGCTTCTGTTCCTCAACTCCCTGCCCCACCAAATCCACAAGCAACCAGCCCCCCACTCCCTCTCTAGAATAGATGAGTGGTACCCCCATTTACTCCTCCTCCCCAGAGCCCCAGTACAGAGAAGCAGTCCCCCTAGAGTCCCCCACTCATCCACAGTTCCCCCAGTAGAGAGAAGCGGTTTTACTCTCCGCAAGTAGACACCAGCTCCAACTCTCCCCACCTTGGTCTCAAAGCCTGTGAGAAATTTGAGGTCTCTCGATTTCTGCAGGACCCGGTCTTTATCTCCATTGGCTGCAGCCATCACCACCTGGAAATGCGGATATGGGCACAGGGTCAGAGGGGTTCAAGGGTGGGTTTGGAGACGGGAGCTGGAAGCCTGGCCCTGCCCAGATCCACTTCTGTTCTCCTCTATCTAAGCTCTCTCACCTGGAAGCCTCTCCCTCTCCACCTTACCCCTGTCTGTGCCTCTCTCAAGACTGTTTCTGAGCCTGGGGGTTGGGGTGGTCAGGCGTTCCGCCCACTTGGCTGGGAAGGCAGAGGCTGCCTGGAAGCAGGACAGAGCAAAGCAGATGCCAAGTGATGCCCACGGGTCCAAACACTCAGTTGCTAAAGGGTGTGACCATGACCCAGAACTGCCTCTGAGGTTGCCATCTCTGGGATCACTTGGTTGATGTCTGGCTTCCATACTGGTCTTGGAGCCCCAAGAGGGCAGGGATCCCAGTTGGGTATAGTCCCAAGTGGCACAGGGTCTGGCACTCATTCAGGAGGCCCTTGCTGAAAACCCTTGTTTAGTAAATCAGTGTTTGGAGCTAAGCAGCTCTCTAGCATGTAGTGGGCAGGAGTTGAGGGCGCAGGGACAGACAGACAGAACCGGGAGCCAGCCTGCTTGGGCTCCATCCCAGCTCTGCCACTCACTGGCTGACTCCGGGAAAGTCGCTTTGCTTTGGGGGCCTCTGCTTTCTCATCTGTGAAGTGGGGATGCTGAAATTGTCTTCCTCATGGGGCTCTGGGAGGATGAAGGTGTATCTGTGGCATGCCTTGCATGGTGCGTGTGTGCTCGGTTGTGTCCGACTGTTTTGGTTCTATGGACTGTAGCCCTCCAGGCTCCAATGGCCATGGGATTTTCCTGGCAAGAATACTGGAGTGGGTTGCCATTTCCTCCTTCAAGGTATCTTCCTGACCCAGGGATTGAACCCACGTCTACCCGTGTCTCCTGCATTGCAGGTGGATTCTTTACCACTGAGCCACCGGGGAAGTTGCCCACATGAAGGAAACACCATAAATATCATGAATTCCTATTACTACAGTAAGTGCCCTACATACGAATGAGTTCCTTTCTGAAAGCCCATTCCTAAGTTCAGTTTTGCTCCTAAGTCCAACGAAGTTAGCCTGGGTACCCCGTTAACACGATCAGTTATATACTGCTGCTTTTACGCTGGCTTCCGGACATTTTGGGCTTGAGAGAAAGATGTTGTACTACTGTACTCCGTACTGTACAGTATAAAAAGCATAGGCCCCTGTAGAGGATGCACGAGGTGACTACAGAGGTGACAGTTACGCCAGACACGTGAACTAACTTACGTGACTGGACATGTGAACACAGGTTTGCATCTTTGAAAGTTTGCAACTAGAAGGTTTGTGTGTCGGGGACTTACTGTATTAAAAGGTGCATAGGAGGGTCCCTGTTTCCCAGAAGAGGAACCAGGCTCAGAGTGGGGAATGGCCCGGCGAGGAGGGGAAGGGGGACGAACCCTTCACCACCGGGTTCCCCTTCTTGGGAGGAAGGGGGATACAAGATTAACTCTGGCAGTTCTGGTCTGTCCTGGCTCCCCCTGCCCCAGCCTGTCTGGCCATCTGTCACGCCTGTGGTCCTCGGGGGACCCGTGTGACAGGGCTTTTTTAAACTGGAAAAGGCTGGGGAGGAGGCAGGAGGGCCATGCTAAACAGGACTGTGGGGGTGGGGAGGGGATGTCCCAACTACCCAGAGAAGCCTCAGCTTTGCACCTCCAGAGTGGCCTGCAGAGAGAACCCCAGGGAGCCTGTGTGTCTGTGTTGCAGGGTGGAGGGGGTAACCAACTCTTTCCTGTCCCCATGCAAAGGGGACCCCCCCCCCACCCAACAAGGCCCAGCTCCTCAAGCCAGAGCCCTAGGCCTGTCTCTGACACCTCTCTTCTGCCAGCTCCCCAACCCCACCCCAGCCTCCTAGGGTTTAAGAAACCACTTGTTATTCAGGAGTTTCCTAATTCTGTGTCCCTTCCCTGCTCTGGACAAGCTGCAAAGCATGGCTTCAGAGATCCAGAGCCTTATTATTTATTTCTTAATGCCAGATATTGTATTTCTCCTTCTCTGCAAGCCTTAGTATCTGGCTTGAGGCTTGGCCCTTCAGAGACCCCAGCCAGGGCTGGGGGGCACTCACCTCAATGTAATGGTCTGTGAATTCGGTCCCAAATTCCCGGCTTGCCCCGAAGTCCAGCAAGGTCACCTGGGATTGAGGGATGGTGAAAGTGACGCTGGGGGTCCACCAATGCTCCCCATTGTCTGTGGGGGTGCCAGGGCCCATCCCTCTGCCCCCCCCAACACACCCCCTCCTGCCTGAGTCCCTGACCAGCTGCCTCCCGGGACTCCTGGCTTCTGGTCTCCACACTTCAATCCATCCCACCATAAAGCTGAAGGGACCTGGCTTTTATTTTGGGGGTTCTAGTTGTTTTTATAATAACATGTTTTAGGCACAGAAGAAAAAGAAACATCCAGAGAATAAGAAAATACATGGAAAAGTGAAATCAACACTCAGAAATCCTACTACCAATATACTCACAAATATACTGCCAATCAAAGTGGGTCCTGATTCTACCTCCCCCAGTCCCTACCCTCTCTTTCAGGGTCACCACTTGCCTGAAATATTATTCTTTCCTGAAATTCCCATGCGTGCACTGCTACATTTTCTACATATATGTGGACCCATGAACAATACATAGTCATGTTTTGCGTATTTTAAAACTTCACATACATGGCATTTACGATAGTTATTCTGCAAATTCTTCGTGTTCAACGTGGTTTTGCAATTCATCCCCACTGCTCTAGCTCTTTCATTCATTTTTTCTCTGCCCAGTTAAGATCCTGTTGGGTGAATATATCACATTTATCTGCTTGATGGGCACTGTGGTTATTTTGGGGTTTTGCTAGGGAATGAACACATGTGTAAGTTTCTCTGTAACAGTGGAGTTCAAACTATTGATCACAGCCCACAGTAAGAAAATACAGATGCAAATATGAAGGGATATAAGGATATGCATGGCTGATTCATTGTGCTCCACAGCAAAAATGGACACATCAGTGTAAAGCAACTATTTCTTGTTGTTTAGTCGCTAAGTTGTGTCTGACTCTTTTGCGACCCCATGGACTGGAGCCTGCCAGGCTCTTCTGTCCATGGGATTTTTCCAGGCAAGAATACTACAGTGGGTTGCCATTTCCTCCTCCAGGGGATCTTCCGAAACCCAGGGATGGAACCCACGTCTCCTGCATTGGCAGGCAGACTCTTTACTATTGACCCACCAGGGAAGCTCTATACTCCAATTAAAAAAAAAAGAAAAGGCAGATTATTCTGGGCTCCAATGCAAATGCACACATAAATATAAACATCAAACACAAGTGTCCGGAAACAATATGATCCCTCCCACTGGCAACATAGTCTATGCCTTTAAAATAAAACAGCTTCTAAGACTCAATAAATTGATGTCAGGACTCAGATCACCGCCTTCCACCCCCACCCTGGCCCCCAAGTTGGGAAAACTGCCCTCCCTGCCGTGGGAGCCTTGGAGGGATGCAGGCGTCTGTGCACTTGGGGGAAGAAGGTGGCAAGGGACAGAGGCTGGATGCAGTGGGGCCCTGTTGCCCTCAGCACATGGCTCACTTGACCCTGAGGGTGCTGGAAGCTGTGGAAGGGACTTGTGCTTTAGAAGGACTCCTCCAGGGATGGAATGGCACAGACCACTGTGGAAAGCTACTGAGCAACCATGCATGCTGAGAGCCTTTCAGTGCAAACTGTCACTCCCAGGCCTTTGGATGGCCTGTGTCTTTTACCAGGAAAGCTCTTTATTCCCTGTTCCTTAGATGGATGTGCCTCTCCCATCTTTCTGGTTTCATCTTCCTTGGCCCCACTCACCCCAGGCAGGGTTAGCCACTTTCCCTGGCTTCCCACCAACCCCTGAGCTTCCCCCATCACTTGACCCCTCTGTGGCCTGTGCTTCCCTACCAAGGTACTAACTGCAGGTCACATTGTTTGGTGATGGGGCCCTGTGTTGGGTGAGGAACTCTGGGAAGGCAAGGGTCGGAGTTGTCTTGGCATCACCATCAAGAGGCAGTAGTTGTTAATACTTGGGATGTTCTAAATGAATGACAGGTGAGGTAATGACTCTTCTCCATTGCCACTGCCTAGCCAGAGATTTCCCAGCATCCCTTGCACCTAGATGAGTCATGTGTCCAGTTCCTATCAATGGAATGGTGAAGAGAATGATGGGTCATTTCTGGCCAAAGCAGTTACGCGGGAGGTTACCTTTTCAACCTCTCTTTCCCCTTGCACTGGAAGGAGAGCCTTTCAAGGCCTGGGGTGTGTGTGGGGAGGGGGGGGTGGCACACTCACAAAAGGGAAGGAGCCTGGGTCCCTGAATCACTGCATGGAGGAGGCCGCTCCATGTCCAATAGCTGCTACAACAGCTATTGGAGCTATTGTGCTGAACTACTGACATAGTGGGAAATACCTGTCACAGCAGCTGACGCATCCTGACATGTCACAAGGAACCCACCTGGTGGCTGGAAGCATCATACAGGAAGTTGGCCCAGTTGGGGTCTGTCTGCATGAATCGGAACTCAAACAGCTCCCGAAGACAAAGCCTCAGGAGCTGGAAGCAGATCTGGGGTGGGGAGAAGGAGTAACAGAAATCTCAGAGTCATATGCCCCCTGTAAAGCCCTCTGAAGCCTGGAGGGGGACCGTAGGTCTGACCTGCCCCGCCCAGCTAGCCCTGCCCCAGGGCAGCACCCTTCTGACTGTCCCATGAGTCCATGTACCTGGTTCCGGATGTCCTGGCTCAAGCCCTGGCACTGGTCCAGGGGGACCCCTCCAGCCAGCTCCATGCCCAGCACCCGCGTCGTGCACAGCTCCTGAATCACCGCCGGCACCCGAAAGAAGGGGTCATCTGCCAACAGCTGCCTGGGGCAGATGGGAGGGTAGGGGTGGGGACCTCACTCTTCAGGCCCCTGTGGCCCTGGCTTGAGCCCTCCCCCTCCTCTGAGAAGTCTTCCATGGGAAAGTCTGTGTCTCATCTTCTCTCCTGCCCTCTTCTTTCCTCTCTGCCCTGAGTGATGGCTAATACCTGGCTGGACTGACACCCATTCAGACATTTCCTTCATTCACTCATGCATTCATTCAACAAATATCTCTGTGCCTGCTCCTAAGTGCAGCTGGAGACCCAGGGACCACTTCCCTACCGGAAACACTTCTCTGACTTCTGGTCACCCCAGGATGAGCTCAGTGTGTTAAACTCAATGAGCATTATTTCTCATCAACTTATTAATTCATCTATCTGAAAAATAGTCACTGATACACAAATCTTTGAGTCCACAGTGATACTCATTGGCCACTCCTTGGAGTCATTATTCTAAACACTGACTAATAAAGGGCGTTCTTGGCGTCCATCCCTGTGTTGGATGATGCTGGGTGACAGAGCAGTAACAGGAGCCCCAGGCATGCCCCACTGCCCCACCATCAGTCACAGAAGACCACATTCTAACTAACAGACCAACAGTAGATTGAGATAAGCATGTTACTGTGAGATATGGGAGGCAAAGAATATGAGCAAGGCCTCTGGCTGGGGACCTGTAGGAAGGCATTGGGGATGGGGGTGGGGGGACAGGGAGCTGGGGAAATGATGTGGGTTTTATCCTAAGAGCACTGGGAAATTCTGGGAGGGGGTGGTCTCCCCAGACCCCACACGGGAGTGCTCTGGCCCAGCCCACTTGACACTCTCTATCTCCAGGTCCTACTTTGCTATGCTGTGCTTAGTCACTCAGTTATGTCTGACTCTTTGTGACCCCATGGACTGTAACCCTCTAGGCTCCTCTGTCCATGGGGATTCTCCAGGCAAGTATACTGGAGTGGGTTGCCAGGCCCTCCTCCAGAGGATCTTCCCAACCCAGGAATCTAACCAGGTCTCCCACATTGACGTTCTGCTTTGGGGGATGGTATTTTTGTGCTTGTTGATTAAATCTCTGATGTTTGAACTGCTCCTCATGGGCCAGGCTTCTGCTGAGCATTTAGTCAGCACAACAACTCCCTCTTTTAAAAAAATACTTATTTGGTTGTGCTGGGTCTTAGTTCCAGCACACAGAACCTTTTAGCTGTGGCCTGTGAACTCTTAGATGTGGTGTGTGGGATCTAGTTTCCTGACCAGGGATCGAACCCTGGGCCCCCTACACTGGGAGCAGGGAATCTTGGCCACTGGACCACCAGGGAAGTCCCAGCACAATTCCCCTTTATCCTCACTTTCTCTGAGGATGCTCTCTTGAGGTCACCATGCAAATTAAAGCTATCCAGTCCATTAAGGGCTGACCCAGGACTGAATCCTGACTGGATCCCACATCTGAGCCCAGGCCCCTAACCACTGCCTTCTACTGCCTTCGTATCTACAGAACTGGGCTCAGTAAACATGTGGGCCACGCTCCGCACTGTGGAGGGTCTCACTGAGATGTAATTAATTGCAGTTTATCATGATGCCTCTAAGATACAACCACTGTTCCATGGAGCTGAAGTTCACTCCTTTTCAATGCTACATGATACTGTGTTGCTGAATATACCATAGTTTATTTATCCACCCTGCTGGATAAGTCTGATAGATTTGGGTTGTTTCCAATTTGAGGCTATGAGTGTTCGGAGTATTCTGGAAAAGTCTGATGGTGCATACTGGCATACGTGGCCCTAGAGTATTTAGCCAGGAGGGCAACTCTTGGGTTAGATATGGATCCTGAGCCTTGATGATGCCAAAGCATTCTCCAAAATGCTTCCATCCATTGTTCCTCCTGCCCACAGAGTATAAGGGATGCCCTAGAGCCCCCAGCTCTTTTGTTTTTAAGTTTATTTTTTGGCCATGATGTGAGGCACATGGGATCTTAGTTCCCTGACCAGGAATTGAACCTGTGTCCCTGCATTGTAAGAGCAGAATCTTAGGGACTGGACCACCAGGGAAGTCCTAGGGGCCCCCAACTCTTGATAGCTTCATCTCTGTTAGTCCAGTGGGTGTGATGGTATCTCGTGTGACTGAGTGCCTGCTGACAAGTCTGTCTCCTTCATTGGACTGCAGGGGTTCAGGGTCCCATTTGACCGATGAGAAAGTAGACATTTAGAGAGACGAATTTAGAATGCTCACAGAGGACACAGGGTGTGAATGAAGTAATGAGTGAAGGGCTGGATGGATGATCAAATGAATGAAGACAGAAGCAGTCTGCCAGCCCCACCGCAGGGCTCCAGCTGCCCTCTAGGCCTGTGAAGGAATCTGGAGGGTAGAAGGGGGCCTCCAGGGGCCTGCGTGTGTGTGTTAGTCACTCGGTCGTGTCCAACCCTTCCCGACCCTGTGGACTGTGGCCCGCCAGGCTCCTCTGTCCTTGGGATTTCCCAGGCAAGAATACTGGAGTGGGTAGCTATTCCCTTCTCCAGGGGATCTTCCCCACACCAAGGGATTGAACCCGGGTCTCCTGCATTGCAGGCAGATTCTTTACTGCCTGAGCCACCAGGGAAGCCTGTCCACAGGTCTGTAGGGGCATCAGCTCACCTGAAGTTCTGGGCACAGGCCGCCTCACGACGATAGTCACACTCCCACGCCAGCTCCCGCTGCAAGGCCTGCAGGCTCTGCTCAGCAAACAGGCCTGGGGGTGGGGAGTGGGGGCGGGGGGTGAGGGGGTGCAGCCGTGTCAGGCAGGGAAGGCCACAGCCTGCCTCCTGCCCCCTGCCTGACCCCTCAGGCTCCCACTCAGGGACGTCTTCTGCTGCCAGTTGTGTCTGTCACTCTGTCTCCCCAGCTCTCATCCCTTCTGCTCCATGTCTTTCACCCACACGCTCTGGGCACACACTCCCCTCAGCCCTTCACACAGCTGCGGGCTCTGTGGAAGCCTCTTGGCTGGGGTCTCTTTCTTAGGCATGCACACCGGTCCTTAGGCCCCTTTCAGTCACATTTGCCACCTATTCTCTGTCCCTTTTTTGACCACACTGCACATACCATGGCATGTGGGATCTTAGTTCCCTGACCAGGGATCGAACCTGTGCCCCCTGCAGTGGAAGCGCAGAGTCTTAACCACTGGATGGCCGGGGAAGTCCCCCTCTGTCCCTATTTCTTACTCTCTTATGTTGTTTCCAGTGTCTCTGAAGCTTCCTTCTGGGCCTGACTCTCTCATTCTCGCTCTCCCCCAACCCTCTCTCTCTCACACACACACACACACACTCTGCTCCATCTTCCTCAGGCACTCTCTCACATACTGTAACACACTCGTGAGGTCCCACTGACACCCCCTCTTGTTTCTGTGACTCGTTCTCAGGCCTCCTGTCCCGGTCTGCACATCCCATGTGTCTGTTTCTGGATTTCTGTCTGGGCTCCTGTCTCTCAGGATCTCTGTTGGCATGTCTAAGCCTGATTTTGTCACATGCCTATACCCTGGGCTCTCCCCACCTTGGTGTCCCTTCTGTCTCAAATACCCACACTTGGGTGCTCACTCAGGCTCACACATGTGAAACACCCTGCCCTGAGCTGCTGGCCACCCCCTGCTGCGTCCAGCCCCCCCGACTTTATCTCTTCAGCGTGCCACCCGCCACAGTTGGGGTTGGGGTGAGGGGGGTACTGCGTGCCTCACCCTCTGGCAGGGCCACGCTCATCTTGAGCACCGCCAGCAGGTTCTGGACGTCGCTCTGGATGCTCTGGGCAACGCCTGGGTACTGGGAAGGAAGGAGGTGGGGGGAAGGGAGTCACCACCTGGGGTGGCCAGGTGCCCCCCCCCCCGCCCCCGCCACTCCCACCCTGCTTCCCCTCTCACCTGGATCTTCACGGCCACCTCTGTGCCGTCCCTCAACACGCCCTGGTGTACCTGCCCAATGGAGGCAGCTGCAAAGGGCACCTCCTCCAGAGAGGCCACCTTGGCCTGCCAGTCCCCGCCGAGCTCCTCTTCGAGAACTCTCTGGGGAGAGTGGTCATAACACTCGTCATCATGGTTTCAGGCAGCTGGGTCCACGCCCTGTGCTGGGCGCTTCACAGGTCAATAACCCCACTCACCACATGCAAGGCCTTGGGCCAAGCTCTTGGCTGCTATCCAACTTTACAGATAGGGAAACTGAGGCTCAGAGAGAGGTCTCCTGGCCCAAGGTGATGAGCCAGGTGCTGACAGACTTGAAGGCCCATACTCCTGAGGCTGTGCAGGCTGCTGTGGGGAATGCTATTGTGTATAGTTAATCTGCCTGCAACATGGGAGACCCAGGTTTGATCAGTGGGTCGGGAAGATCCCCTGGAGAAGGGAATGGCAACCCACTCCAGTATTCCTGCCTGGAGAATTCCATGGACAGAGGAGCCTGGCCAGCTACAATCTATGGGGTCACAAGAGTCAGATACAACTGAGCAACTAACACTTCTTCACTTCAAGATTGATAATTGTCCTCCATTATACCCATATACCAGTATATTGTATTATAAACTCTACAGTTAACATGATAAAAAAGAGCTAAAATTACAGAGCTCTTCCTGTGGGCTGGGCCCTGCGCAGAGTGGCTCAGAGGCAGGCAGGGTCATATGGAGAGAGAGAACAGCACT
This sequence comes from Bubalus kerabau, assembly GCF_029407905.1. Lineage (NCBI taxonomy): Eukaryota > Metazoa > Chordata > Mammalia > Artiodactyla > Bovidae > Bubalus > Bubalus kerabau. Next base: position 53,149,007 of record NC_073640.1, read on the forward strand.
CAGAAGGCAGGCAGCTGGATCCTGGGCTCCACACCCTTGCCCCAGTGATTAGAACAGCTCATGTCCTGGGCAGTTACTCAGTGTCAGGCGCTGTGCCAACCTATTTACAGACACGCTCTCCTTTAATTAAAAAGCGGTAATAAGAACGGCTAACATTTGCATGTCACTCGTGGTGTGTCAGGGGCCCTTTCAGGTGCTCTGCAGACACTGGTTTCTGTAACCCCATGATGTGGGCGTTGTTAGAACTACCACCAATCATAGATGAGGTCACTGAAGCAGAAAGGGCAGGCCACGTGTCTGACCGCACAGGTAGCAAGTGGCAGAGCTGGGGTTTGAACTCCCAAAGTCTGGCCTCTGACCACAGTGCTTCACAGCCTCTTTCACAGCCCAGACAGAGCCCTGAGCCTGATCCTGCCAGGAACTGGACGAAGAGCCCTGTGCTTTTTTCTCACTGACTCATCAGCACCATCCTCTGAGATGTGGGCTTTAGTGATTCCTGTTTAACAAACGGGAACACTGAGTCAGACACGGAGCCGAGCCATGAAGCCAGGAGGGCCAGGCAGGTGGGGCAGGCCTCCTTCACCAGCCTTTCCCGCTCGGAGCACTCACCAGCATCTGCCAGCGTGGCATGAAGTCGGCGCTCTGGCGGACCCGCTCGAAGATGCGCTGCAGCTGGGGGCTGATGAAGCTGTTGTCTTGGGAGACAGCGAGAAGCCAGTGAGAGAGGAGGCCACGAGGGGCCCTGTGGGAGTATCTGAAGCTGGGGCTTGGTGGTGGGTGGGGTGGGGTGAGGCTGAGGTCAGGGGTCAGGAATCAAGAGTCATCATGCTGCTGTACCCTGGATGCTGAGCATTTGGCCAACCTTGAGGGCGGCCCCCCGAACTGTACACAAGGTCTGCACGATCCTCTCAGCATTGGCCTCCGACAGGAAAAGGCTGGAGCCTGGCTGGGAGCCTCCCTCTGGGGTGGAGAGAATCATCGTTAGTACGGCAACCACAAAAAAGATCATTATGACAGCACCGCACAGACACCAGAATGGCTAAAACACAGACAATACCAAGTGTTGGCAAAGATGTGGAACGCTGGAACGCCAGCGCTGCTAATGACTGTGCCACGGCCCAAGCCCTTTGGGAAACAGTTGGGAAGTTTCCACTGAAGCGTACAACTGTACCCAATTTCTCTCTGAGGTATATTCCCAAGAGAAATGCATAAATGTGTCCACCAACAGATGCCCCGAGAAGGTTCACGGCAACACTGTTCTAACAGTCTCAAAATGGAAACAACACAGAGGACCATCAATAGAACCAACAAAGGGACTGTGGAAGAGCCACGGGGTGATAAAAACAGCGTTGAACAACCAGGACAGCTTACAGTAACACAGACACACCTCTTAAAAAGAATGCTGAGCGGAACAAGCCAGACACATGCCATGAAACACTCTGTGATGATACGGGTGTAAGGAGCAAAAACAGACACAACTAATCTCGAGGGTCAGAAGCCAAGACAGTGGGGACCCCTCATGTGGGGAGGACATGCCAGAATGGGTACAGAAGAGCTTCTGGAGAACCAGGGCAGCAATTCTCCAACTGTGGTCTGGGGGCCCTGAGACCCTCTAGGAGAGTCTGTGAGAACAGAACTTTCATAATTATATCAATACATTATTTCCCTTTTTTACCCTTGCTGCTGCTAAGTCGCTTCAGTCGTGTCCGACTCTGTGCGACCCCAGAGACGGCAGCCCACCAGGCTCCCCTGTCCCTGGGATTCTCCAGGCAAGAACACTGGAGTGGGTTGCCATTTCCTTCTCCAATGCATGAAAGTGAAAAGTGAAAGTGAAGTCGCTCAGTCGTGTCCAACTCTAGCCACCCCATGGACCGAAGCCTACCAGGCTCCTCTGTCCACAGGATTTTCCAGGCAAGAGTACTGGAGTGGGGTGCCATTGCCTTCTCCGATTACCCTTATTAGCCTATAAATGTTCAGTGGTGTTTTCCGGAAGTTCTGTGACTTGTGATGCTGTAATTGCTCTGATGACAGATGGAGTGAGTGTGTATATTCTTGTTTACAACATTTTTCAGTTTTTCAATTTCAATTTTTTTTTTTTTTTTGGCAAAACTGCGCCAAAAAAAAAATGGGATCTTAGTTCACCAACCAGGAATTGAACCCAGGCCATCGGTGGTGAAAGCGCAGAGTCTCAACCACTGGACTACCAGGGAATCGTCCCAAATTTTTCAGTTTTAATCTCCAATACAGCACATATAGTAAATATAAACAAGTTCTTGGGGTTCTCATTCTGTTTTTTAATGGTTTTATTGAGATGTAATTCACACATGATATAATTTACCCATTTAAAGCACGCAGTTCAGGGACTTCTAGTATTTTCAGTTGTGCAACTATCGCCACGATCAATTACAGAACATTTCCTCACCCCCAAAAGGACACCCATACCTACTAGCAGTTGTTTAGCCACTAAGTTGTGTCTGACTCTTTTATGATCCCATGGACTGTAGCCTGCCAAGGCTCCTCTGTCCATGGGATTTTCCGGGCAAGAATACTGGAGTGGGGTGCCATTTCCTTCTCCAGGGTGTCTTCCCAGGGATCGAACCCAGTCTCCTGCATTAGCAGGTGGATTCTTTACCACTGGGCCACCAGGGAAGCCTGTGAGCAGCTACCCCCTCCCATTTCCCTCACCCACCTGCCCTTAAGCCCCTGGAAACCACTAATCTACTTTCTATCTCTGTAGATTTCCCTCCTCTGGACATTTTAGATAAATGGAATCATAAAATATATGGCCTTTTGTGTCTGGCTTCTTTCACTCAGGATAGTATTTCAAGATTCAACCACACAATAGCATGGATCAGTCCTTCATTCCTTTTCATGGCTGAATAAAATCCCATTGTATAGATATAACACATTTGGTCTATCTATTCCTCAGTTTTAAAGATATAAATGGATCTTAAGATTAAAAAGTTTGAGAACTGCTTGTTTTAGGGTTTTTTGATATGGGTGCACAGATGCGTCCACTTTATGAAAACGACCCATGCTGTACAATTAGATGTGTGTGGTTCTATATGCAAATTCTATTATTCAATAAAGTGTTTATTAAGCTTTTATTTATTTCATAACAGTTATTGAGCTCTTTATTGAGGGCTCACCTTGTGCTAGGCAGATTTTTAAGTGTTTCTATGGATTCTTTGGCTGAATCTCTACAATCACCCCAGGAAGTAAGAAAAACCAATGCCTTAAATTTCAAGGTGAGGAAGCCAGAGATTCAGAAAGGTGCCTTGCCTGGCTCTAGGTCACACAGCACAGAAGTGGCAAAAAAGGTTGTAAATTCAGTCTGGCCTTACCTTAAAGCCAGACCGTTCCTCCACCTACTGCCAACTTTTTGCTTTGAAAAAGATCCAAACAGACAGAAAGGATGCATTCATCCTGTGAATACCTACACACCTGATTCAAAGTTTTGACATGCTCCTTCACCCACTTTAACTGTACCCAGACACTGACCATTATTTTTGCTGACTGATCTGCAGCACTCAACCTGTGCTAAGAATAAGAATGATCCCCTACACAATCATGATGCCAAAATCACATCCAAGAAAATTAACACTGGGACTGCCCTGATGGTCCAGTGGCTAAGACTCCATGCTTCCAATGCAGGGGGCATGGGTTCGATCCCTGGTCAGGGAAGTTCCACACACCACGTAGCCAAAAAATACAAAATTAAAATAATAATAGAGTTAATAAATTTGACATTAAAAAAAAAGAAAATTAACACTAATTCTCAACTATCTACCATCCAGTCATATTCTGATTTTCCCATTTGTCCCCCAAAGTCTTTTATAGTCATTTTTTTCAAACATTCAATCATGGCTCACACATTCCCTTTGTCGATTATTATCTCTCTAATCTCTTTTTCATTTAGAATATCCACCCCTGTTTTTGTTTCAAGACACTGACATGCTGGAGAATCGTACCCACAAATGCTGATCTCTACACTGCTCAGTCCATCTCTATTGGCCGCAGACCCTCAGCAGCTCTCCTATTTTCGTACTTCCTCTGCTGTTTACAGTTAGGAACTGCACTGTGGATGGCTTACATTTTTTCCCCCATGACCTGCTTCTATCCATCACCACCCTGACAGCAGCTTCACCTGCTCTGAGCACTCCACCATGACCCAAAGAGGTGGATATGTCATTGTCGGCTCCATTCTCTGTATGAGGAAACTGGGGCTCAGAGAGGTGAAACCACTTGCCCCAGGACACACAGCAAGGCCAGGGTGTGGACCCAGGCATGTGGCTCGCTTACCTGACTGTACACCTCCTCCGGGCAGGGACTTCTTGGCCACCTCAGCCAGTGCTCCCAGCCCTAAGCTCACAGCCAGTCCTGGGGAAGGGAGAGGGGGGCCTGAGTGCTTGCTTGCCCTGGGGCGATCTCCTTTCCCACCCCCTCACCACCTCCCTGACCCTCTTTCCTGTCTCCCTCTATGTACCCCTGTCTCTCATCTCTTTGTAGTCAACTCTCTGCATCCCTCTGTCTCTATATCAGTCTCTTACTCACTGTCTCCCTGCTTGAGGTTCCCATGGAGGTGAAGCTACCTCTGTTTCCAACCCTCTCTCCTTGTTTCTGTCTCCCAGGTCAGTGTTTCTCACCCCCGGCTGCACCCAGAATCACGTGAGGAGCTTTTGTAAATACGATGCCCAGGCCCCACCACTGAGGTTCTGGTTAAACTGGCCTGAGACGAGCCCTCGGCATGTGGGATCTTAGTTTCCCGACCAGGGGTCGAACGCAAGTCCCCTGCGTTGGATTCTTAACCACTGGACCACCAGGGAAGTCACTAGCCCTATTTTTTTTTTTTTTTTTAGATTTTTTGATGTGGGCCAGTTTTAAAGTCTTTATTGAATTTGTTACAATATTGCTCCTGTTTTATGTTTCAGGATTTTTTGCCACAAGGCATGTGCGATCTTAGCTCACCGACCAGGGACTGAACCCAAACTTTCTGAATTGGAAGGCAAGGTGCTAACCACTGGATCTCTAGGGAAGTCCCTCAGAATTCTTTTTCTTTTAGGCATCCATCCCAGATGATTCCAGTGTACAGCCAAGAGTAAGAAGGCCTGGAAACGATCCCCTTCTCCCCGCAGGTCGCTCTGTCTTCCTATGATTCCTGTTTCTCTTCTTCATGCACACCTGTCCTTTTCTAAGTCAGCTTTTTCTCCATCTTTGCCCTTCCCTCCACCCAGTATGTCTGTCTAGGCCTCCTCTCAGTTCCTCCTTTTGATGTTATCTCTCCAGCTCTGATTTCCTCTGCCTCCTCTGTCTCCTTGTCCTTAAAGACATCTTAAGTCACTCTGCCTCTTGTATTCTCATCATTTCCATAAATAATCATAGTTTGAATTTTCTGAGCACTTTCCCATTGCCAAAAACCATTCCCAGTGCCTTTTATGTACTGACTCATTTTGTCCTCACACCCTCATGAGAGAAATTTTATAGAAACACTTCCATTCTACAGAAAAGGAAATCGAGGCTCAGAGAAGTAACTTATCCAGACTCACAAAGTGAGGATGCATAAGAATCACCCCCTTGAACCCCCAGGCAGCCTGGTGCCAAAGCTCTAAGCAGTGCATTTGACTCCTTTACACTGTGAATCAGTATCTTTAAAACTTGAACCATGATTCACAGTCAAGAAGACATTTGCATTATAACCGATAGAGACCAGTGATACATAATGTTTCATGAAACAAGACTTCTCCCTGACTCTACATCTGCACTCATATTTTCCATTCTTCTTTTAAATGCTGGTTGCAACCTACTAAATTATTTCATGCAGGTTGTGACCTGAAGTCTGAATAATCCTGGTGCAGGACCCAGGGTTTAGTCCTGTTTACCTCCCTTAGCCTCCACTTCCTCTATAGAATGGAAACAAACACTCACTGATTCACTGCAGAGATCACGTGTAAGGGGCCCTGCACATTCCAGGTTCTCAATAAACATAACATTCTTCTCTATTTCTCTTGGTTTTACAGACCTTTGCCTTCATTCTCTTTCCATCTCTCCCTCCTCTCTCTCTGATTCACTCTCTCCCTTGCTTCATTCTGTAAATGTCACCTCTTCTGATCTAGGTCACAGTCTCCCATAGTCACACCTACCCCCAAAGTTGGCCAAGCGGCTGATGCGGGAGGCGGGTACCTTGCGTTCTCGAGAACGGTCACTCAGCTGGGAAGTGGGAAGTGGGGAGAAGGTCTGAGCGGGAAAAGATGGACGGAGCACCCAGGCAGTCCGACCAACCTGCCACCACACCCTTCCCCAAGCTCCGGAGGGCAGCTGCCTTCATGGGGGTGTTGCTGAGTGGTACCCAATGATACCTGGGGCCGGGGCGTCTTCCTGATCCGGGCCTCCCGGGCCTTGCGAATGTCCTCCTCACCCAGGCCCCTGCCAGGCCCATCTTGATGAAGTTTTTGGGCCCAAAAATCCCCACATGGCCCCTGCAAGAGATGTGAACACTGGTAAGGAGTGGAGGATATGGTATCTGCCTGGCCCTTTTAGACCCCTCCCTGTTCTTTGGCCCCCTGAAGCCTCCTTCAGCCTCTTCCCCTTGGAAACCCCTCCCCAGCCTCTTACCCAGCAGCGGGGCCCCGGCCCCAGGGCCCCACAAGGCAGACCAATAGTCCGGCCCAGCTGTCCACAGGTCGCACGCAGTAGGCCCCCCACCTCCTGCCACATTGTCTGGGGGAGAAGACGAGGGTATGGGTAGGAGTTGTGGGACTGATCTCTTCTTTGCCTCACGTTCCTCCCTGTCTACCCTAAGGCTCCCACCCGCCAAAGACTTCCTTCCCTGTTAATAGGCCCCCAGTTTCTCCTGGTTCCCTTTCTCATTGCTAAGAACCCATGGCTCTTCCCGCGCACCTCTCCAAACCACTTTCCCCAGTCCCATCTCCGTCGTTGCTAGGGTCCTCCCCGTTGCTAGACACCCACAGATCCTCCAGGGCTACCTCTCCACTGCTCTGAGTACCCCCCTCGTAGCTAGGCACCGCCTTCCTCTCTGTTGCTAGGCACCCACAATTCCTCCAGTCTTCCCCCCATCCCGTTACTGGGCACCTCCCCTGGTTGCTAAGCACCCACTCCCTGGCTCGGGGTCAGCTACGCGCCGGGGGCCTTTTGCGCTTCCGGGAGTCTCCTCACGCCCGCCCCGTCCGGTCAGCTAGCCAATGACAGAGGAGCAGGTCACTGACTGGCACAAAATACGCCCCGCTGTGCGTGACGGGGCGGGGCCTAAGGGTGGTTAGGGGCACTACAGGAGCGCATACGTGCCATTTTATGCCCTTCCACTCACCTCAGAGAAACTTGTACGCAGCAGACCTTTCAGTTTCCTACACGTCTTTTTTTGCAAACTTTCCTCTCTTGTAGAAACTCACTGCTCCGTTGCGTGAACATTTTGTCAACCTCTTATTTGTACTCCTAGTAGGTTCATCGCATCTCTCCTTTGAACACATATGTCCCCAGCAAACATTTCCCTTGCACATGGAGCCCCTCCACTTTGCAAGTTCACCCTCTGCTTCAAATAGCCATATCCTGGTACCCACTCCCCCCGCCCATGTGAAAACTCCCTCACAACCAGCCCTTTGCACACTGGGCCCCCCGTTCCCCATACACCCTGCTCTCTCGGCTCCCCACCCACCTGCAGGATGGTGTGAGTGGGAGTCCTTTGTTTCCTGTAGGCCTGACATTTCCCAGAACACACTCAGCCAAGATTCCCTGTGCTGACTCAGGAGCCCCGGCATCCCAGAAAACCAGCTCCCAGCCCATCTGGGTGTGTGTGTTGTTGATGGGGGAAGGAAGACAGGCTTAAAGCATGCTCCCCCCACAATAGGCTGACTCACCCCTCTTCTCACAGTCTGGAATAGAAGCAGCTGGCTGGGGCATCTCTCCTACCACTTGAAGAAGGGATATGACACTGCACAGGACAGCCTCCCCCTCAACCCTGTCTATCCCACTTGGTCAGGAATCAGACCTCCCTATCTCTGTCCCTGTACTATTCAACCTCAGAAGAGCCTTACACTTTTTTGAATTTCAGCTTCCTAGCCTGTATGATGCACTAGGGGGACCCTACTATGACTTCTCATTGGTCTGTAAAGAGATGACTCATTTTAGAGCCCTGGGTCTGTGCCTAACACCCCTTTCCAGGTGACTCAGTTTCAAGACAGAAACCACCCCCTGTACTGTACCAGACACAAGGGTCTGACTCAGGAGCTAGGTGGAAGCTCACTCCAAGGGGCAAAATACATAAAAAGAACCTGTGACAATAACTCATCCTACAAAGCTGTGACTGATGGTACCAAGCGGGGTACCACATGCCTCACGTACATAAGATCATATCAGCTAGCCTGGTGACTACAAGCAAAGGCTACAGTCTGGCAGAGCTCTGAACCTCAGTGTCCCCATTTGTAAAGTGGGCTCATGGCATTCCCTCTTACTCACGGTTAGTGAGAGAGAAATGCAGTGAAATCGTGTCTGTAAAGAGCTTGGCACAGAGCCAGTACAGAACAAGAGCTCTATACATGAGAGAAATTTCTTATAGAAAAACCATTCTTTTCAAAATTTCTGTGAAGTGCTCACCATATGCTTTTCTAGGCTCTGGGGACATAGCAAGAAACAATACAGACAAAAATCTTTGCCTTCTTGGTACTGGCTTCTGGTGAGGGGCACAATAAATAAATATATGTAATAAATAAATAAATGAGTATATGTAATTAGGTGACACTTGTTAAAGAGAAAAATAAACCTGGGAAGGGCAGGGAGAGGAGGGAAGACTGTGTGTTTAAATAGGGTGGTTCAGGGAACTTCTCTGCTGGTCCAATGGTTAAGACTCCTCACTTCCACTGCAGGGGGCGCTCGTTTTTTGATCCCTGGTTGCTATCTAAGATCCCACATGCCACTTGGTGTGGACCAAAAATAAATAAATAGGACAGTCAGGAAAGGCCTCATTGAGCAGACTTCATTTGAGTAAAAATCTGAAGGAGGTGAGGGAAGGAACTATTGAAATAGCTGAGGGAAGAATGTTTCAGGCAGAGGGAACAACCAGTTCAAAGTCCCTGCCATGGAAGAAAAATAGGAAAGAGGTTAGTGGCAGAGTGAATGAGGCAAAAAGGATAAGATGAGGTCTGGAGGTAAACAGAGCCAGCTCAGGTGTGCTACAAGGAATCACTCATGAGTCACTCAAGAGTTGGACACGACTGAGTGACTGAACTGAAGGTTCAAATCTATACAATTTATATGTATGATCCTTTAAAAATTTATTTTACCTCTTTGGCTGCACAGGATCTTAGTTGCAGCACACAGGATCTTCCAACTTCTTTGCATCACGTGAACTCATTAGTTGTGGCATGTGGGATCTAGTTCCCTGACCAGGGATCAAGCCTGAGTCCCCTAAATTGGGAAGGCAGAGTCTTGGCCACTGGACCACCAGCGAATTCTCAGATGTATGAGAATTCGCTGGTGGTCCAGTGCTTTGCCTTTCTGTGCCTCTGTTTCCTTGATGGTGCAACGGGGATGACGATGATCCCACTTTTTAAGATTTTTGGGATATATATATCATTATATGTAATGATAAGTGCAGCTCCTGGGACAAAACAAGTACACAAATGTGTTATTTTAAGTAAATAATAAAATCCCCATAACAACCCTTTTTACAGATGGGGAAACTGAGGCTCAGAAGAGACAAGTCTGTTGGGAGAGGTCATCCTGGAAGTTAGTGTTGGAACCAGAATTTGGCCTTCAATTTCTTCCACTGCTCTGGGCCACAATTTCCCAGTTGGTAAAAGTAATTGGCTCCTGTGACACTGAACACACCTTTTTCCAAACAATAAAGTAACGTATCCTCATTTTACAGATGAGAAAACTGAGTTTGGGGCTCAGACAAGGGGTTGGGAGTGGAAGTCACTCCCTCTTGGGGACGCGGCTAGGAACTAGCAGAGGCGGGTCTCAACTGACGCAAATAGAATTCCCAAGTCTCTGAAAGTCCTTCCCGGCGCTGAGTGAAGAATGAAGGGGCTGCTGGACTCGTCGCAAGGGGTTACAGGGAGACTAAACTAGCCAGTCGAGGGTGTGGCGAGTTTGGACTAGTTGCGAGGGTGTATCGAGGGGTCTACTCGTCCGCGATCAAGACACCAGCGCCACAAACACGACCTGTCAGGGATTCACAGTCCACCCAGCCAAAGGAGGTGGGAGGAGCCAGATAAGGCCCGTCCCTTACATCACGTCCGGTGAGGCGGGGCTTCGGGGCTTTCCCCGGGATGGAGGAGGGAGTATCGGTTAACCCCTCCGTGGCTGGGCGGGCTGGAGCTCCAAGGGCCGGAACCCGCGAATTGGGGCTCCCCAGCCACACCCCTCGCGGGATTTAAAGGGACAGGAGGGGCTGGGCCCGGTCGAAGCCCGAACCTTGCGAACGGGCATGAGGCGCTGCCCGTGCCGGGGAAGCCTGAGCGAGGCGGAGGCCCAGGCGCTGCCGGCGGCAGCCCGCATGGGACTGGCGGCGCCGCGAGGGGGGCGGCGGCGGCAGCCAGGGCAGCAACGACCTGGGCCCGGAGCTGGGGGTCCGGTGGGGCGGCCGGAAGGGGGCGGGCCCCGGGCCCGAACCGAGGAGTCCAACCGCCACACCGAGCCCGAGAGGTCCAGCCTCGGGCTTGAGCCGGGGTCCGACGGACGGGCTGAGCCTGAAGCAGCTGGCCTCGGAGCGGAGACGGAGCGGCCCAACCCAACGACGGAGCCAGGCAAGTCCATTCTCAGGACACATCTAGGAGAGAGCAGCCACTGGTCAGAGCTGGAGACAGCCGGTGACTGGACAGAGACTGGGACAGATGGCTTTTGGGCTGATCCACACAGGACTGACCTCCAGTCTCAGCCCCAGAGGGCTAACCTCTGGGCACAGCCAGGGGTTGACGGGCCCTGGACAGAACTAGAAATATATGGGTCACAGACCCAGTCAGAGAGGGCCAAGCCCAGGGCCGATAACCTCTGCACCCAGAACAGGTCAAGCGTCCGGACCCAGCCAGAGGGGGTCCCTCTCTCAACAGAGCGGAGTGCTGACAGCTCTTGGAAACAACCGTTTACCGAGGGCTCCAGGACGCAAAAAGGTACCAAAGACTCCTGGACGGAGCTACACACTGATGGCTCCCAGATACAACAGGACACTGAAACAGCCTGGAAGCAGCTTGACCCCGGTGGTTTCCCAACACAAGATACCGATGGATTGTGGTCACAGCCCGGCACTGACGGACCCCAGACGGAGCCTAGGACAGACTGCCTTTTGGGGGAGCCCAACCAAGATGACTCATTAGAGGAACCAGAACACAGGGAGTTGGTGACTCACCTCTACTCTCACCTGGAGGGTAGCACCCTGACCCCTGTGCCCCGCCTCATTATCACTCCGGAGACCCCTGAGCCTGAGGCTCGACCAGGGGGACCCCCCTCCCAGCTTGAGGCGGGCAGTGGTGGCTTCTCCTCTGCCTCCTCTTTCGACGAGTCTGAGGATGACGTGGTGGCTGGGGGCGGAGGTGCCAGCGACCCCGAGGACAGGTCTGGGGTGAGTGGGACCCATCGCACCCTTGAGCCAGACCCCCACAGACCCCATAGCCCACCCCCCAACTGTCCCACCCCCGCCTTTCCTTTGAGAAGTTTCTCTAGAACTCCACCAGCAGTTTTATGTCCAGGAACCTCTTCCATCCACCAACCTCTTCCCTCTGACAGCAGGGTTCCTAGCTCTCCAGGCGCCCTCTTCATTCTCTCCTTTCCCCCGCCTCCAGTCCTGGGGTCTAAAATGGATGGCTGCTGGCCAACTTCATGGCACCCAGGAACCCCTAAAAGTTGCGTGAGTCCTGTGAGTATATACACATGCTTTTGCAGCAAGGGTCATAGACTTCAGTCTGTGACCGCCTCCCCAGCCCAGACTTTAAAGCATACTAGTTTAGGGAGACAGAAAGGGTGCACTTTCTACCCCACTCTGCTTAGTCTGGGGCCCGTAGTTGCCTTAAGGGATCATCAGCCTTCAACACCCCTAAGCTCATTCACTTCTGTAGGGAGCAAGCACCCAGTATTTTTTTTTTTTTTATCATTCTCAAAGGGCTATGTGAACCCCAAACGCTAAGGGACCCCAGCCAAGGACTCTCCCATCTCCCCACTGCATTACCCCCAGATCCCTAGGGTGCTCCTGCAATCTCTTGTTTACATCCTCTATCCTCAGCTTGGGTGTGGTTCTCTGCTGGTGAATCAGGAGGGCTGGCAGGGCAGGTTCAGGGAGGGAGGGTCAGTGTAGGTATGAGAGCCTTCCATGGGTCAGTCTGCTGGACCCTCCCATTGTCCTGGGGCCCCTGGCTGGAGTCTGCCCTGAGCCCCACTCACCCCACATGCTTTGCTCTCTGAACATGCTCACACATGTGGCCGCAGGTGTAACAGATAGACCTGCCCCAGCCTGCCTGCACTGACCCTCTGGGGCTCTGTTGTTGCTGTTCCCTCTCCCTATTCCCTCACCTCCTTGGCATCTCAGAGCAGCTGAGCTGGAGTGAATGAAGGAAAAAAAAAAAAAAAACTCTCTCAAAAAAAAAAAAGAAAAGCAACAGCTCTCACTCACTTATGCCAAGCCCTGTGCCAGGCTCTTTTGTTGATTTATTTATTTTTTGGTTGCAGCTTGCTGCACAAGGGATTTAAGCTCCTCAATCAGGGATCAAACCTGCTCCCCTTGCATTGGGAGTGCAGAGTCCAAACCACTGGTCCGCCAGGGAAGTCCCTGTGCTGAACTCTTTGCTTGTATCAACTCATTTAAACTTCCCAGCAGCCCTATGAGGTAGATTCTATTATCTCCATTTTACAGATGAGGAGACTGAAGCAGAGACTCATCCAAAGTCACAGACCTTGGAAGACACCGATTCCAACTTTTACTGAACGCTAGGCACTTTTTCTAAGTGCTGTGTATGTATTAACTTGTTGAATCTTTATAACAGCACTGTAAGTTTGGGATTATTATCTCCATTTTACAGAGGAGACACTAAGGCCTAGAGAGGAGAGATCACTTGCTTAGAGTTGGCCTTGTCCAGTCGGAGCCTAGATTCTAACTCAGTTCTGACTGAGTTGAAAACCCAGGCATTTTCACCCCTATAATGTGTGGATCCATCCCTCCTCATCTGCCTTCCTCTGAGCCTTTCTGTCTTCAGTGTTTCCTCATCCTCTAGAATCTGTCTCCAGGGCCCAGCTGTGACTAATATTTGAAGGTGCCCAGCTCCAGAGTCTTCCATGGTTCCCCAGGGCTTTCCTGATAGCGACCAGGAGTTTGGTCCTGAGTTCAGAGCTTCCTGTCTCCAGGCTCCTTCCTCTGTTCAGCTTCCCTTCTCCCCTCCTGACCCCTTCTGCTGTTGCAACGGAGCCTAAGTACGTGCTGTTCCCTGAACACACTGCTGCCATCCTGCCTCCGATTGTTGCTCAAGCCATTCCCACCGCCCAGAATACCCCTCACTTCCTGCCCCCTTCGTTTTGAAATCCCATCTGACCTTAAAGACCCAGCTACTTTCTTCCTTTCCTCCCCTCTTCCTTCCTTCTCACGTGCATCCTCCTAATCAGGCAACAGACAGTCCCCGAGTCCCTGCTATGTGTTTGGCTCCATGTTGGCTTTGCCGGGAACACAGCAGTGACCCAGATCCTGCCTGCATGGAGCTCCCAGGTCACTGGGAGGAGACAGACCCATCACAGGCAGTAACAGCTCGGAGGGGTCAGGGCTGGGATGGGGGAAGCCCACCGGGTTGTGGGAGTCCAGAGAAGGTGACTGGCCAGACCTAGGGTATCAGAGAGGGCTTCCTGGACTGGGGCGGTGGGGAGCGGGGGACATGTGAGCTGAGGGCATGATGAAATCTGAGACAGCCCAGATTAACCATCAGATCTAAGAAAAAAGAGATAAATAAGATACTGAATCTGCTTATGATTAAAAGAAAGAAAGAAAAACACATTCTCAGTCAACTTCCTTCAACCCAAACTATATTTTTGGAGCACTTATTCTGTGTCAGGCCATGACTGGGGACATGCTTGTAACCATGGCAACCTCAGTTCTGCTCAGTCAAGGCTTGTAATCTGGCAGGGCTGTGGTGGATAACCCCAGGGCAGTGGAGGCAAACCAGAGATGGAACCCCAACACTACACTGTGTGATTTAGGCAGGTGACTTCACCCCTCTGAGTCTGTTTCCACCCCTGTAATACAGTCAACAATCCTCCTGGGATGGTGTTTTTAGGATTAGGTGGGTTATGCCACACTGAGCCTTTGTCATTGTGCCTGGAATGTTCCAGGTGCTTAGTAAATATGAACCTTCATTCATCACCTCCTCTCCATGGCTGGCAGCTGGAGAGGGGAGGGAAGAACCTTCCCTGAGTCCTGCAGTCCAACTCCCTGGTCTGTGTTTGACCTTCCCACCATCCATTAGATGTCTGCTAGGTAACGGGGTTTTCAGGGTATAGGAGATAACATGACTTTGATCCTCAGTGGAGGGAGATGAGCCATGTAGGTTTTTTTCTCCAGACACAACTCATTTTCCCAATCCTTGCTAAGAGTTTGGTATGTGCTTGGAGCAGAGAAGGTATTTGTGTGTGTGTGTGCATGCACACTAGTGGTAAAGAACCCATCTGCCAATGCAGGAGACGTAAGAGATTCAAGTTTGGTTCCTGGGTCAGGAAGATCCCCTGGAGGGCATGGCAACCCGCTCCAGTATTCTTGCCTGGGAAATCTCATGGACAGAGGAGCCTGGTGGGCTACAGTCTACAGAGTCACACAGAGTCGCAGGACTGAAGCGACTTAGCACGCATGTGTGCATGCATGTGTGTGTGTGTGTACGCACATGGGTGTGTGTGTGCAGATGCTCTTGGTTGAGTCAACAGGATACAACTGAATCCTTGTTTTCTGTTGGCTTCTCTGTTTTATTTGCTGCCACCTTTTCTCTGCATCTATGTTTCGTTTTCTTTCTCTGTCATTACCCTGTCTCCCATTCTGTTTCTCTGTTTCTTTCTCTTCTAGTAACTCTGTGTCAGTGGGAAGAGGTCAGGATTGCTGAAGTAACAAACAGCGCCCAAACTTAGTGACTTGGAGCAATGAAGGATTTTTCTTCTCTTTAGGCTGTGCTGCCTGTGCGATCTTAGTTCCCTGAGCAGGGATTGAACATGGGCCCTCAGCAGTGATGGGTGAGGCGAGGGGCCCCTGCTCCATGCTGTCTTCACTCAGCTGCTGTTTCTCTTGCCACAGTGCCCTGCGCACCCCCCCCCCCCTTCTTTAATAGGAAAGCAAACATTGGAGTCACTCACTGGCTTTAAGACTCCACCTAAAAGTGGCACTTCCACTCACATTTCATTGGCCAAAGCCAAGTTCGAGAGGGCAGGGGTATTCCTGGCAGGGAGACAGGCCTGAGGTCTTTGGTGAGCAGCTGTTACGGCCACCACAGTCTCTGTCTTTGTCCTGGTCATCACTTTGCCCCCGTCTCTATTTCTCTCTGTCTGTTGTTCCGCCTCTATCCATCAACTCCTTTGTCATTTTCCCTGGAAGATCTGACTTCATTCAGGAACAGCAGGCTTCCCCATTTTTGGTGTATGTATGTCGTGGAAAGATGTGGAGTGCGCTGGTGACTACAAAACCTAGCCTATCTTTACTTCATTGAGAAGGACAGAGAGACACATATACAAAGTGATCACACTGAGGGACTTCCCTGGTGGTCCAGTGGTTAAGACTCTGTGCTCCCGATATAGGGTTCGATCCCTGACTGGGGGAGATCCCTTATGCTGTGCAGCCAAAAAAAAAAGTGATGACACTGAGATAAATGGAAAGGGACTCTTCTCACCTTTGCTGAGGCTTTGGAGGGTGCTCATGATTACTAAAGTAAGTGAGCTTTGCTCACCCCAATGAGCTTAAGCCCAGCAATCCCAGGAAGCCCCAATGGCACTTGGAAAGACCCCAGGCTTGCCCCTTGGTTCCCTCTCAGGGCACTCGCCTCACCCTCCCTTCCTGGCCTCAACCCTGACCCCACCCTCTCTGCCCTACATAGAACAAGCCGTGGAAGAAGCTGAAGACAGTTCTGAAGTATTCGCCCTTTGTGGTCTCCTTCCGAAAACACTACCCTTGGGTCCAGCTGTCTGGACACTCTGGTGAGAGCGGGTGGGGAGAAGGGTGGCTGGGGGGCAGCCCGAGCTGGGCAGAGATGCCTGGGGGTGGGGAAGGAACCACTCTTTGTACTTTAGGTCCCCCATCTGTAAAATGGGCTAAGTGGCAGTCTCCAGCTCCTGGAGCTGTTGCGGCGCATGCTTAGGCTGGGCCGGGCTATTCGTACCTCAGGGTGGAGGGCTGTGTCCTGTTAGAATGGTGTCAGGGTGGTGGGGGGCAAACCTTTGACCATGGAGACAGAGGGGCCTGAGCTTGAATCCGAGTTCTGCTCTTTATTTGTGGATGGCCCTGGGCAAGTTACTTTCCCTCACTGGGGCCCTACCCCTCCTAAATGGCAGCTACCAGTCCCTGTCCCCATCCTGTGTCTGGAGCAGAGTAGGCCCCCAGGAAACAACAGCTATGGGGCTTCCCTGTTGGCTCAGTGGTAAGGAACCTGCCTGCTGATGCAAAAGATGGGGATTCGATTCCTGGGTGGGAAAGATCCTTTGGAGAAGGAAATAGCAAGCCATTTCAGTATTCTTGCCTGGGAAATCCCATGGACAGAGGAGCCTGGCAGGCTACAGTCCATGGGGTCGAAAAGAGTTGGACTCAATTTAGTGGCTAAACAACAACAAACAACAGCTTTAATGTTTTTTTCCCCCCCAGGACCTAGCATGGTGTCTTAAGCACATAGTAGCATGAGGCCAAGCATTTAGCATTTTTGGTCAAGGGCCAGATAATAAATATAAAGTACTCAACTCTGTTTTTGCAACATATAAGCAGACATAGATAATGTGTTCCAATAAAGCTTTTTTTTTTCCTTTTTACAAAAACTGGCAGTGGGCTAGACTAGACAAATTGTTCCTATGAGCAAAGGGAAGGGAACTTATCTTCCTGTTCATCCTGAGATCTGAGTCAGAGAAAGGCAAAGTCCCCCCGCCCCCCACCCCAAAACTGTCAACACAGGCCTGCCTCTGTATGTATCCTAGTTACTATTGCTGAGTTAAAAAAAACGGAAAACAGAACATTCAAAACTTAGTGGTTAAAAAAAAAAAAACAACTTAGTGGAATAGAACAACCATATTATTACACTCATAAGTTTTGGGTCAGGAATTCAGACAGAGCATAGCCAGGATGGCTTATTGCTGCGTCATGATACCTGGGAATTCAGCTAGGACAGTCGAAGGCTGCAGGCTGGAAACCTTTGGAGATTCATTCATTCACACACCAGGCAGTTGATGCTGGCTGTTGGCTGGTTCTCCGCTGGGGCTGCCAGCTGGAAAGCCCATGTGTGACTTCTCAGTGTGGCTGCTTGGGCTTCTTCACAGTATGGTGGCCTCAGCAGTCACATTTCTTACTTGGTAGCTCAGGACGGAAAGGCAAGGGTCTGTGATAACAAAGTAGAGGCTGCGTCTCAGACTCTGAAGTCAGTGTTGCTTCTGCCATAAGAAGCAAGATTCTGTCAGAATCAAGGGGAAAAGAATTAAAGAATTAGATTCCACTTCTTGATTGGAGTGGCAAAATTCTAGAAGAGCGTGTGGACATGAGCTACTCTTTAGTCATCATATATATATGATGAAAACAAAACAAATGCCCCAGGAGAAGGGTTCGTGATTACTGTTACAGACATTTTGGAAAATATAATCTGAAAATACTATCTGTCATTCTAATCTACACTATCTGCACGGCCCAGGAAATGCCAGATTTGTGAATTAACAAGGTCCGTTTTGTTAGCGCTCTGGGACTCCAGGCTGAAGCAAATGCATATCTGCTCTGGAGAGTCATGCTCTTGACTCAGCTGTCACAAAAGTTCTCACTGCTGATCGTGAGCTCATAATCCAAAATTACAAAACAAATGAGAACATAGTGTGCTGGGAATCTGACTCTGTTTAAACAAAAATGCAGAACTAGGCCCTTCCTTTACCAACTCTGGCCAAATTTTTTTTTTAATTGAAGGATAATTGCTTTACCGTATTTTGTGGTTTTCTGTCAAACATTAACAAGAATCAGCCATAGGTACACCCATGTCCCCTCCCTCCCAAAACTCCCATCTCCCTACCCATTCCACCCTTTTAGATTGTCACAGAGCACCTGTTTGAGTTCCCTGAATCCTACAGCAAATTCCCATTGGCTATGGGAACTGGCTATTCCCATTTACATATGGTATTGTAAGTTTCCATGTTACTCTCTGGATACATCTCACCCTCTCCCCTCCCCCCATGTCCATAGGTCCATTCTCTATGTCTGTTTCTCCATTGCCTTCCTGAAAATAAATCCATCTTTTTAGATTCCATATGTATGCATCAGTATACAATATTTATACTTCTCTTTCTGACTTACTTCAATATAATAGGCTCTAGGTTCATCCACCTCATTAGAATTGATTCAAATACATTCCCCTGGCCAAGATTTTGAGAGCTGCAGGGAGGGAAAGTATTGCAGATGGGTCAGGCAAGATGATGGTGGCCAGGATCTGAGACACACGGGGAAGTGGCTCATTCAGTTTCTGACCCTCTTGTTGATGGCTGCTCACAGGGAACTTTCAGGCAGGAGAAGATGGTTGGATTCTGAAGCGTTTCTGTCAGTATGAGCAGCGCAGCCTGGAGCAGCTGATGCGTGACCCCCTGCGGCCTTTTGTGCCAGCCTACTATGGTGTAGTGCAGCGGGATGGCCAGACCTTTAACCAGATGGAAGATCTCCTGGCAGACTTTGAGAACCCCTCCATCATGGACTGCAAGATGGGCAGCAGGTAGGTTCAGGGGCAGCCATGGGGCAGAGGCAAAGGGTTGAGTGGACGTTTTTGAGAATAGCACCAAACCGATCTTCTTCTTTTTAAACAATACTTAATTATTTATTTCGCTGTACCAGGTCCAGCTTGTGGCATGTGGGATCTTTAGTTGTGGCATGTGGGATTTAGTTCCCTAACCAGGGATCAAACTGGGCCCCCAGCACTGGGAGCACAGAATCTTATCCACTGGACCACCAGGGAAGTCTAAGCCAATCTTCAAAGTGGTTGTACTAGCATCCTTCCCCAGCAGCAGTGTATGAGAGTTCCAGTTGTTCTATCTTGTCAATGCTTTGTATTACCTGTTTTACTACTTTTAGCTATCTTGGTGGGTATCTCTTTATTGTTTTAATTTCTATTTCTCTGATGACCAAAGAAATTAAGCATTGATTAGCCATTTGGATATCCTCTTTTGAAAACTGCCCATTTTACTATTTCGTTTTGCTCATTTTTTGACTGGACTGTCTTATTGTTATAAAGATTTGTAATTCTTTATATATTTTGGATACACGTCCCTTGCTGGAGATACAAACACACACACACACACACACACACACACCATTCTGTCTCTCTCCAGGTCTCCCATTTCACTCTCATCATGTCTTTTGATAAACAGAAGTACTTTTAATGTAGTACAGTTTATCAATTTATTTCATTATGGTTAGTAGCTTTTAAAGAAATCTGCCTACTTTAAGATCACAATGATCTCTTGTGTTTTCTTCTACAGGTTTTTTTTTTTTTTTTTAATTATTTACTTATTTTTGACTGTGCTGGGTCTTTGTTGCCATGAGGGCTTTTCTCTAGTTGCAGCGAGTAGGGGCTACTCTCCAGTTGTGGTGCACAGGCTTCCCATTGCAGTGGCTTCTCTTTGTTGCAGAGCATGCGCTCTAGGGTGTGCAGGCTCAGTAGCAGTTATGGTTCCTGGGCTCTAGAGCACAGGTTCAATAGTTGTGGCATATGGGCTTAGTTGCTCTGTGGCATGTGGGATCTTCCTGGACCAGGGATCAAACCTGTGTCTCCTGCATTGGCAGACAGATTCTTTACCACTGAGGTACCAGGGAAACCCCTACAAGCTTTGTTTTAACTTTCACATTTAGATCTGCAATCCATCTAGATGTAATTTTTATATATGGTGTGAGGCAGGGATCGAGGTTCATTTTCCCTTTCTGTATGGATATCCTGTTGACCCAGTATCATTGACTGAAAAGACTGCTCCTTCCCCATTGAATTGCAGTGCCTTCCTTGTCATAAATCAGGTGAATGTACTTGTGTGTCTGTTTGTGGACTCTGTCCCAGTTCATTGATCTATTTGTCTATTCTTGTGCCATACTATAGTTTTATAACACTCCTTGATATCAGGGAGTAAAAGTCCTCCAGCTTTGTTCTTCATAGTTTCCCTTGTTACAACCTTTGTGTCCCAGGACCTACCTGGAGGAGGAGCTGGTGAAGGCGCGAGAACGGCCCCGGCCCCGGAAGGACATGTATGAGAAGATGGTGGCTGTGGACCCCGGGGCCCCCACCCCCGAGGAGCATGCCCAGTGTGCGGTCACCAAGCCCCGCTACATGCAGTGGAGGGAGACCGTGAGCTCAACCTCCACCCTGGGCTTCCGGATCGAGGGCATCAAGGTGAGGCCCAGGAGCTGATGGCCTGTTTCCAGAGGGCTAAGAGCTAGGTCTGAGACAGAGTAACAGAAAAACCAACCAACTAGGGTGTCAGAAAAAACTGGAAAGATGCCAGATTTGGAGAGCAAGCCGGAGACTACAAAGGATGGAAAAACAGGCTGGGAGAGGTCCGCTTCCCTGTTCCTGCCATGTCTGCCACAGACCAAGTTTTGTTTACCCACCTGCCTGAAAGTCTCTTGATTCCACCTTCTTGCCCCCTCCCCAAGGCCCTGTCTGAGTCCAGCCCCATCTTCTCCTACCCCAGCTGCCCTGGGCTCCCAGATGCTGGACCCACCCACTCTGATCCATCATCTGACACAGCAGCTGGATGGGCTTTTTCCTTCTTATGCAGAAAAGTTTTCTCTTTTTTCTTCTTCTTCTTTTTTTGGTAAATTAAATCTAATTGTGTGAATAGCTATCCACCACAGTTTGAAAGTCAAAATAATGTCAAGGAAATCTCTCTCCCAACCCTGTTGCTCTCCTTCCTGTTCTGTGCCCCCACCCCCCCAATGCCACACCTCCTCGTGGGGAACCACTTGATCAGTTACTTATATTTCTTCCTGTATATACAAACAAATGCAGCCTACATTTTCCTCTTTCTTACAAAAGATGGCATGGTCCTGGAGAGTTTTCCTTATCATTGCAGAGAGAGAGAGATTTTCCTCCCCCTCTCCTTCTTTCCTTCCTTTCTTTTCCCTCTGTATTAGCTCTCTGTGGGTGTGCCACAAGCCCCAGTAGATGGCACAGTGAAGTACTCATTTCTTTGAAAGAGTCCTCCTGTCTCCTGCCACAGGCCCTCTGCACTTGCTGTTTCCTGTGCCAGGACTGCTCTTCCCCCTTCCCCTGGTTGACTGACTCTCAGTTATTTCCCAGTCTCCTTCCAAATTCCACTTCCTCTGGGAAGCCCACCTTGATTTCTGTCCTACTAGTTCAGGGCCTCTCTTTACCTCCTTCTAACTTCCCACACTCCCGTATCTTATCTCCCTTTATGATGATCTTATTCAGTATCTGCCTCCCTCATCTGATTACACCTGTGCTGTTACCTATGTGTTACCATTGCCCACAGGGCACCTGGCATAGCCTGGCAGGATGACTCAGGGGGCCCTTTGTACCTCTCTCTCAGACATAACAAATAACATTAGTCTCCTTTATTTTACTGCTTCTCTGCCTTTTGACTAAGATCAAGTGTAGTATGGGAGCTTCTCAGATGGCCCAGTGGTAAAGAATCTGCCTGCCAATGCAGGAGATGCAAGAGACGCAGGTTTGATCCTTGGGTAGGGAAGATCCCCTAGAGTTGTTGAGTCACTAAGTCATGTCCGACTCTTTGTGACCCTGTGGACTGCAGCACTCTAGGCTTTCCTCTCCTTCGCCATCTTCCAGAGCTTGCTTAAACTCATGTCCATTGAGTTGGTGATGCCATCCAACCATCTCATCCTCTGTCGCCCCCTTCTTCTGTCCTCAATCTTTCTCAGCATCAGGGTCTTTTCCAATGAGTTGACTCTTCACTTTAGGTGGCCACAGTATTGGACCTTCAGCTTCAGTATCAGTCCTTCCTAACGAATATTCAGGGTTGATTTCCTTTAGGATTGACTAGTTTGAGCTCCTTGAAGTCCAAGGGACTCTCAAGAGTTTTCTCTAGCACCACAATTCGAAAGCATCTCCAGTATTCTTGCCTGAAAAATTCCATGAACAGAGGAGCCTGACAGGCTACAGTCCACAGGGTCGCAAAGAGTCAGACATGACTGAGCACTTTATTGAATGGTGCCCAGCACTGTGCTATGGATCCTACACACTCAGGCTCTCCTAATTCTTACACCAGCTTTAGGAGATGGATATTAACACAATCCCATTTTCCAGATGAGGAAATCAAGGTTGAGGCAGGTGAAGTGACTTGCTCAAGGCCACCGAGTTAGGAAGTATCAGAGCCATGATTCAAAGCCAGATCCAAAGCTCTCCAAAGCCCACTTGGCTAGACCGGTTCAACCAGGGGGTTCAAGGTCAGACCTGAAGGACTGGTTGCTCAGGAGTATGACCTGGGGCTGAGTATGACCAGGTGGGCTGGCTTCCCCTGAACAGCAAGTAAGCCTGGAGGCAGGTAGTTGCCCCCCAGAGGTGTCTGAGGCTGCTTGGTGTTGGGTGTGGGAAGGAAAAGCCATGACACCCCTCGTCTTACAGAAAGCCGATGGGACCTGCAACACTAACTTCAAGAAGACGCAGAAGCTGGAGCAGGTGACAAAGGTGCTGGAGGATTTTGTGGACGGGAACCACACAATCCTGGTGAGTGGGACACCCATGCCCCCAGATTTAGAAGCGTAGGACCGCCACATCCTTGTTCCTCCCATGTTAACCATCGTTTGCTTCAGCTGACACTGGGCTGGCATTGCTTACTGTCTTGTCAGGGTTGGCAGGTCCAGGAGTGCCCTGCTGTCATGTCTGGTGGCTGCCTCACTGTCTCAGCTCCTGGCTTGATCGCCCAGCAGGCTGGCCTGGGCTTGTTCTCACAGTGGAAGCAGCAGGCCAAGAGAGCAAGTGAAAAAGCAAGGTCTCTCAATGACTGAGCTCAGAATGGCCACCTTCATTCCTACAAGGTTCTATTGACCAAAGCAACTCATACGATCAAGCCTAGATTATAAGGGAAAGAGTCTGCCTCTTGGTAGGAAAAGCTGCTAGGAATTGTGGGCATTCATGTAATCTACCAGCTACACTCTTGTCTGTGCCATCCTGATGCCTCCAATCCTGGTCCCCTTCCCATTTCCCCATGGCTCCTCTTATCCAATCCTGGCTGGGGTCTGCCCACTCCTTTGGGGGGAATGAGATGGAGTCAGATCTTAAGGTGGGTAAGGACCCACAAAGTCCATGAACTAACCAAGAAATCTTCCCTCTCACCCAGAGAAAGTACGTGGCACGCCTAGAAGAACTTCGTGAAGCTCTGGAAAGCTCCCCTTTCTTCAGGACCCACGAGGTGCGAGCCCCAGCTGCCATGGGAACAGAGGGCCCTGTGTGTGTCGGGGGGTGTCTGGGTCCAGGTGGCCTCAGGAGAAACCACTGACAGAGTCACCTGCCAAAGCTATAAAAGGAGACCCTGAGGGAATTCCCTGGCAGTCCAGTGGTGAGGACTCTCACTGACCAGAGTCTGGGTTCAACCCCTAGTCGGGGAACTAAGATCCCACAAGCCTTATGGCATGGCAAAAAAAAAAGAGGCCCCTCCCCCAGGTTTGGGAGTTTGCTTCTTTAGGGTAAGCAGCATCAGGAATTTCAGGGAGGGGGACAGTTAGGAGCATGGACTGCAGGCAGACAGCTTGGGATGAAGGCTGGTCCTGCCATGTGACCCTGGACATGTGGCCTACCCCCTTGGGCCTTGGTTTCTTCGTGGTAGAGGAAGGGAAAATAGTACCTTCCTTATGGAGCTGCTGAGGTGGACCTGAGCGAATATAGAGTGCTGTTCAGAGTGCAGAAGAGCTCCCAGCTCTTGTGATGATTTTGTAGCCATAATTATTACTTAAAATAATTTTTCTTTATTTTTGGCTGTATCAGGCCTTAGCTGTGGCATGCGAGATCTTTGTTGTGGTGCTCAGGCTTAGTTGCTCTGTGGCATGTGGAATCTTAGTTCCCCGACCATGGATTGAACCTAAGTTCCCTGCATTGGAAGGCAGGTTCTTTTCTCTTTGAAGAAGATAATTTTATTTATTTTTTATCTTTGGCTGCACTGGGACTCTAGCTGTGGAGAGCAGGGGCTACTCTCTAGTTGCGGTGCAAGGTTTTCTCACTGCAGTGGCCTCTCGTTGCGGAGCGTGGGCTCTAGGGCATGTGGGCTCAGTCATTACAGTTCCTGGGCTCTAGTGCACAGGCTCAATCGTTGTTGCACACGCATGGGCTTAGTTGCTTCACTGCACGTGGGATCTGGAATGTGGATTCTTAACCACTGCATCACCAGGGAATTCTCCATAGCTACGTACAGTTATTGTTCCCTGTATTCCTCCTTTGGCAGCTCTCCCCCTCCCCTTTCCCGCCCTTTCACAGTCTATCTCTTTGGAAGCCGTCACCTCTCTGGGGCTGTCTCAGGAAGTCTGTGGTGACGTCACCAGGTGTATCTCCACGCTCTTCCATCTCTCTCTTCCAAGTCCCTCTCTCCTCTTTTTCCTGTTAGCACTGACTGCCAAAAGAGCCACATCTGGGAGTCAGGCGGGCCCATGTTTGAACCCCAGCTGCCTGGGCAGTGGCTCTGCAGGCCTGTCTCCTGACCCGTAGGACAGGGCACCAGGAGCACCTGGCTCCTGGGTGTAGTGAAGGTTAAGTGGATTAACTTAGGTGAAGCCCAGCCCACAGGAAACCCTCAGAGTGTGCCAGTTTTCACTGTCACATGTCATCACTGACTGTCACCCTCATCACCATCACTGCCTTCGAGCTTCACAATGTGAGGCACAAAGAGGAGGCTTGGGGACTCTGTCTCCTCTATCCTTGTGTTTGGTTTCACCTGCCTTGTGACTGAATCTGAAAAAAAAACAAGTTGCCAAGATTTAAAACCTGAGACTTCACACCAAAATCGGGATTTCTAGTTTCCTTTGGACCACAGGAGACGTGGCAGTCCTGGGCTCCTCCCCATGTGCCAACAGCCATCCAGAACTGGGCGGTGGTGCCTCTCCTGGCAGCCACCTGCTCAGCTGCCCCGTCACCTGCGTTCTCTGGAAGAACTGAGGTTTGAAACCCAACTAGCAAAAGGGAGGGGCTTGCAAACCTGTAGTTAGACAAGAGGAAGGACTATGTTGCTAATTAAAAAAAAAAAAAAAGTTTTATTTATTTATTTTTGGCTGTGCTGGGTCTTCACTGCTGCTGCTCGAGCTTTCTCTAGTTGCAGAAAGCGGGGGCTACCCTTGGTTGCGGTGTGCAGGCTTCTCATTGCGGTGGCTTCCCTTGTTGCAGAGCACAGGCTCTAGGGCGCGCGTGTTTCAGGGGTTGTAGTTCCCGGGCTCTAGGGCACAGGCTCAATAGTTGCGGCGCACCGGCTTAGTTGGTCCGCAGCATGTGAGATCTTCCTGGACCTGGGATCGAACCCATGTTTCCTGCATTGGCAGGCAGATTCTTTACCACTTAGTCACCAGGGAAGCCCTGTATTTCTAATTTAAAAAGAAAAAAACAGCCCAGTATCTCCCTAGGGCGGTGTGCCCAGCTCCACAAGGCAGGTTGTGAGCTGTGGAACATGGAATGCCACAATGATCCCAAGGAGGGAGGTCATCCCCATTCTACAGATGAGGAAACTGAGCCTGGAAAAAAGGAAGCCACTTGCCTCGGGTCACCAGTAGCAATTCCCTGGGGCTGAGTAGCTGCTGCCCCTTACCATGAGGAGGCATTATCCACACCCTCAGTCCCCACCAGGCTCCTTTGACCCATTTAGGATCTTGCAGGCATTGGATTTTGTACCCCAGTTTGAAAAGGGGTAACAGTTAACACTGTTTTACATTAAAAACTTTTTTATTTCAGCTGTCAGGTCTTAGTTACAGCTCTCAGGCTTCTCTAGTCACTGGCTTCTTTCTAGTTGCAGTGTGCAGGCCTGAGTTGCAGCACTCAGGCTTAGTTGCCCAAGTCCTTGTCTGCTGCATTGCAACGCGGATTCTTAACCACTGGACCACCAGGGAAATCCCTATTTTGTATTTGTTTATACAGGCAAGTCTTTTAAGAGCTTTATGTGGATTACTTCCTATAAATAACATGCATAGCAGTCTTCGAGGTAAATGGTAAGGAGAGTTGAAAGTCCCCTCCCCAGGGCCATGCAGCTTGTAAGTGGCAGAGCTGGGGCTTGAACCCAGGCAGCCTGACTCCAAAGTCCATGCTATCAGCCACCCTCTCAGCTGTCTGCTGGGGCAGGGACCTTAGCCATGCCTGCCCCTCCCTTTAACCTCCTGCCTCTCCCTCTGCAGGTGGTAGGCAGTTCCCTCCTCTTTGTGCACGACCACACCGGCCTGGCCAAGGTCTGGATGATTGACTTCGGCAAGACCGTGGCCCTGCCTGACCACCAGACACTCAGCCACAGGCTGCCCTGGGCTGAAGGCAATCGCGAGGACGGCTACCTCTGGGGCCTGGACAACATGATCTGCCTGCTCCAGGGCCTGGCCCAGAGCTGACCTGCTCGTCCACAACCAGGTTCATTTATTGGATAGCGCCCATCTGGCTGGAGGGGCCCCGAGATGTGAGGGGGCCTGAGGTTGGCCACAGGGGAGCTGAAGTCCAGGGATAGGATAGGTTGCATCGCACACCATGCAGGACCAGCATGGAAGATCCGAAGGGCCTTGGAGATAGGGGTGAGGGCCCGCCCCACCCTTCGACCAGATGGGAGGTTGTTAAGAACCGGAGAGGCAGTGTGACCTGGCTGGGGCCCGCAGTTAGTCACAACCAGACTGGGCCCCTGACCAGCCAGGAGGGGATGCAGAGGCCGCAGCTAAACCACGCGCCCTGAAAGAACGAAGTGCACATGCTTGCACGGTACAAGCGTGACCTTGGGCCTGTCACCACATGAGTGACTGTAACCACGGCCCCTCCCTCTGCGGGCTGGCTGCTGGCGGGGCCGGGAGAGCCAGACCTCATTAGTGAACAAACGCAGCAGCTCTCCTCCCACCCAGCAGTTATACCCCCACTCTTCATCTGGGGGCCGCCTAGGCTGGCAGAGGCTCTGAGGGTGTGGCGCTGTGGGTTGGGCCTGAGGGCTGACACCGCTGGGCAGGGCTCGGTTCACCCTGTCCTACCCACCCCTGGCCCCATGGGCTCCTTCCCTGCTCCCTGGAGAACTGCTGACCCCCTGGCGACCGAAACCACAGCCACATCCCGTGCCGCCACTGTGACAGCACCATCTCAACCCTCAGGCACCAGCCTCAGCTGGGGACTTCCTCCTCCTGCCCTCTTCTGTCTCCTTCCTCCTAGAGGGCTGCGGTCACGGCAAGGGCTTTCAGACGCCAGGCAGACTTGGGCCTGGCTCGGGACCCAGCTACTTTCCTCGGGAGCGCCCCTTCTCCGGCCTCTGCTGGGAAGATGCCCTGCTTGGTTGGGCCTGAGGTGCAGGGTGGGTGGGGATGGCAACCTGGTCCAAACCAAAAGACCCCAGCACCCTGAGGCGTGGGTGGAGCCCCTCTGTCCTGCTCCTAACTTTGGGTTCCTGGCCCACCAGGCTGGGCTGGGGGAAGAGAGGCGCCCCCTCCCCCTTAGCCAAAGCTCTGGCGTGGTCTTCCAGGCTGAGGGTTGCTCCTTTTCTACTGTCTTTATACTTATTTATACAAGAGAGGTAGTCGTTTGATGGGGCCACACTGGGGATCAGGAGGCAACATCGCTTCACTGCCTTCCCCTTGTGACGACACCCCAATAAACACATTCGTAGTCCATTTTGTGGAGTCTTTTTTTTTACATCTGAAGCTTATGGGCTCAAAGCTCATAATTTGAGCATTAGCGCTGCATGAGGTGAGGGGATGACGACAGGTCTGGGGTAGAAGTGGGCTCAGAGCTGGTGGTTCACTGGCTTCACTGAGTTGCTCTTCTTGTGCCTGGCCCGCCCCGACCCCATCTGTCTAGGTGCTGTGTGCCTGGCTTGAATCTGGCCCTGCCACTGGCCAGCCCTGTGACCTCAGGCCAGTGACGGTACTTCTCCAGCTTGTTCTCCCTCAAACTGGGAGGATCTAGTATCCTCCTTAGAGGGTTGGAGGACTTGATGAGTTAATGGGGTTGTGAAGGGGTTGGCACAAATAATTAGCAGTGGGAGCTTTTGCTTTTTAGACCAGGAGAGAAGACAGGTGAGGAAGGTGCTGAGCCTGAGGGCCTCTTCCCTGAGGAAGTGATAGAGTCAGGACTGTGGATTCAGGAGTTTTAATGGAGGGCCGGGTGCAGGCACAGGACGCGCCAGGCACCTGAGACCCCACTGGTGGCAGAAAGCGTGAGGAGAAAGAACCTGGGGTGAGGGAGACTGGGGTGAGCCAGGAGGATGCTGCACGAGGAGCATACAGGAGGTTCTGGAAGTTTCTCTGGAGGGCAGTGGTGAAATGTGGTTTGTGTTTGGGTTTTGTTTTTGGCCACACCATGTGGCATGCAGGATCTTAGCTCCCAACCAGGGATCAGAACCCGTGCCCCCTGCAGTCTTGACCAGTGGATCGCCAGGAAGTCCATGGTTCATGTTTTAAAAGGCTTCTCCGGCTTGACATGAAGATACTGTCACGGGGTACAAGGAGAGGGTGGTCGGCAGCCAGAAATGGGCGGATGCAGCACTGATGGGGCGGGGGGCAAGCCCTGGGGTCTCAGCGGTTGCCAGTCTCCCCCCTGCAGAGGCAGCTGGTCTGTGTGGCTCCTGGCTATAACCCCAGCCCAGAGTAGGTGCTCAATTTTGGGAGGTGGGCTTGGGGGAGTTGGGGTGATGCCCAGGATGGATTTGGGGGGGACCCTGCATGAAGGATCTCTGGTTGGAGGTCCAGTCCAACCCCTCGGGCTGTCACTCAGAGAGAGAAGCCAGGGCACTCTTTGGCTGGTGACACAGCTGAGCTGGGGCCACAGCAGCCTAGTGGCTGGGGTCCTGTGGTCGGAGGAGCAGGGCCTGGCCACAGAGGCCGGCCCGCACCCCGCCGGCAGGCACCACGTACTCCCGGCCATCCGCAGCCCGAGAGGGCGAGAAGTCCGTCAGCTGCAGGTTGCTGTCCCGGACTTGGTCATAGTCCCACAGCTGGTGGTGCCAACTCTTGCCCTGCTTGGCGAGGAGGTAGACAGCCCCTGGGGAGCCTTCTTCCGGCAGGGATGGTGGCTGGTGGGGTGTGCCGGGGACTGGGTGGAACAGGCCTGGCAGCTCGGGATCCTCCGAGTAGCCAAGGCTGGGCACATGCTGCACACCCAGCAGGACCCCTGTGGGGAAGAGGGGGCGGCTGTGAGTAGGAGCTGAGCCCTGACGAGGGGCTGGGGCTCCCGGAGTCCCCCTCCACTGCCCTCCAGGGTGGGCGCTGCCATGATCCCTGCACTGTACACAGCGTGGGCACAGCTGGGCTTGGATTTGAACCCATGGTGCTGGGCTCCAGAACTGCAGGCATTTTAAGTCCTGCCTCTGACAGTCTGTCAGCACAGGGAGGTGGTCAAGGCAGCACCAAACAGAGCAGACATCACCACCTAGTTGTTGCGAGCTGTCTAGGAGAGCCGTGCTCAGAGGTGTGCACACCAGTGCGCTGCCTTCTATCAGGCAGGCGCAAAGACGAAGGTGCTGACTATAGCTAACACTGAGACATGGAACCTACCAGGCACCATTTAAAGAGTTTGAACATTCAAACAGCCCTCTGCTCTGGGACTGTTCACCCTAATTTCCAGATGCGGACCTGGAGGTCCAGAGTCACAGAGCCTAGGAGTGTCTGGACCAGGTTTGCAGCCCAGTTTGATCCTCCTCTGTGCTCTGAGTTTCTTGTTTGGGAAAAACCCTGATTGACAGATGCTGAAGTACCTGCTGCCGGCCAGGACCCTGCTAACTACCCTGTAGGGACAAAGATGGTCCAACCCTGGCTCCTGCCTTGAATAGTGTGGAGGGGCTGGCACGAGGGTGAGCATGTGAGGAGGGGAGACTGGGGATCAGGGAGGCCCACAGTGAGGGTCCAGGGCAGGGGAGGGGGAACCCACCTGCGCTCACAGCCCAGTGGGCCTTGTGGCCCTTCCTCTGACATGGCTCGTGGTTGAAGTCCTCGTCGTAGCTGCACTGCGGTCAAGGCCAATGCTGTGGGGCGGCCCCGGGACACACACACCCTCCCCCCGCCTCCCCCCCATCCCAGCCCAGCTCCCTCCCTGACCCTGGGATACGGGATAAGGAGGGGGTGTCCGGCGACAATGTGCTGCAGGACGTGGTCTCTGTTGGGACCGCCCAGGCCGCCGCAGAGCACCTCTGCCTGGCAGCCCAGTGCCTCCTGGGCCAGCCTGCCCATGTCAGCCACTGCAGGGACAGAGCAGACACACAAGCAGCAGTCACTGTGCACCAGGCACTGGGAAAAAGGCTTTTAGGAATCAATGCCTGTAACCCTCACTGTGACCATCATCTCTTCGTGCAAACGTGGAAAATGAGCCACAGAGAAAGACACAGATCCTGTGTTAATGCATGTGTGTGGAATTTAGAAAACTGGTACACATGATCCTATTGGCAAAACAGAGACACTGACGCACAGACGCAGAGAATAAATGTACGGCTACCAAGGGGGCAGGTGGGAGGAACCGGGAGACTGCAGCTGACACCTAGGTACTATTGATACTATGTATGAAATAGACAACTAATGAGAATCTACTGTACAGAACAGGGAACTCAATGCACTGTGGTGACCCGAATGACAAGGAAGTCCTAAAGAGAGGACATACATCTATGTGTATGGCTGACTGATCCTGCTGTCCAGCAGAAACTGACAAAACATTGTGAAGCAACTCTACTGCAAAAAAAAAATAAAAAAAAAAAAAAGTGAGGCACAGAGAGGATAAGTTGCTTGTCTATGGTGACGCAGCAGGAAGCGGCAGAGCTGGGCTGGGAACCCTGGTAGCCTGGTTCCAGAGTCCACCTCATAACACTCTGCTCTTTGGCGGGGCGGGGCAGGGGAAGGAGAAGGGTGCAAAGAATGGAACAAAGTCCCCCATGTGCCTGATGTATCCCAGCCAAGCTCTCCAGTCCTCTCCTGCAGGACATCTGGGTGACACCCTTCCACACCCAACCTACCTGAGAACATCTCCCCCTGGGCCGTGTATCCTCTCTCCATGGCCACCTGCACAAGTCTCTCCAAGGGGGTGCCGCCGGGGGGTGCCAGGAGGGTGCCTGCCATCCACAAGGCCACCAGCCCACACCTGGGGAGAGACAGGCCCAGCCCCCCAACCTCTAATTAGAGTCTTTCCTGGCCCCCTCTGCCCTAAAAGCTGGAGTGTAGTGAACAGTTTGCTGCCCTGGGGGAATTCCCTTGTCTCCCAGGGCGAATGGGGAGACCTGACTTCCCCCTCCTAGGAGAGGGGATGGCCAAGGCCTGAAACCAAGGCTGGAGGGCTGGGGTGGGGTGAGTGGGTGGGAGGTTAAGCAGACATGTCACCTGGGCTTCCAGGAGGAGCAGGTGCCAAGGGGGAGTCAGAGATAATGGACCAGATTTGTTCACTTGCTTGTTTGTTTCAACTGTTTATTGCACATGCTCCCAGGACCCTGACCTGGGTAAGTTCCCCTTCTCCCTCCCCTCCTCCTTCCCCCTAGGCTGCCTGGGATGAACCCACTCTTCCCACACTCCCCGGTCAATCCTCACAGAGGCTGGTGAGGGCAAAGGCTTGAGGGCACAGCCAGCCAAGGGGCTGGGGTCCCAAATCAGGGTACGTACTGAGGGCCTTCTTGGATGAGGGAGGGCAGGTCAGCACAGAAGAGGATCCACTGCAGGTCACTTCTGAAACTGAATCAGAGGCGCATTCAGGTCATGAGGGAACCAGTTCCTAGGGTCTCACCCTCAAGGGCTGCTCTTGGCTGGGTCAGACTGCCTTCATCCCTGATGAGACACTTCCCTTCCCCACCTCTGTTTTCTCGTCTGTTCAATGGGAATCATTCTTCTGCCTGCTACTCCCTGCTTTTTCTCAGCCATTGAAGGGGCAAAGAGCAGATGTGCAAAAGCTTTGCAACTAGGAGTCAGAGGAATTTATTAGAAGGGGTATCTCTATATCATGTTGAGCCCTAGTGGCTCTGGTAAAGAACCAGTCTGCCAATGCAGGAGACTCAGGTTTAATCCCTCAGTTGAGAAGATCCCCTGGAAAAGGGAATGGGAATCCACTCCAGTATTCTTGCCTGGAGAATCCCATGGAGAGAGGAGCCTGGTGGGCTACAGTTGCAAAGAACTGGACATGACTTAGCGACTGAGCATGCATCCATGCTCTACTCCATGGATGAAAAAATTAATGAAAGAAAGAAAGGGAAAATTTTATTGGAGCCAACTTGAGGATTATAACCTGGAGATAGTCTTTCAGAATGCTCTGAGGACTTCTCTACCCATCAGATGTCAAAACACAGTCATATGTTAAGTTTTTGAGACAAAGGGTTGTCAAAATATTATTGACCATTTACTCAATCCAGATCTACAAGTACAAAGCAAGTTGTGGGACATGGGTCATTTTGACCCCTTAACAAGATTAAGAAGGAAAGTCTTTTGATGAGATTAAGACGGAATATTATTCTGTAAGGAGGTCTGGTAAATGCACACTAAATGGGAAGGAGGAGGCCCAAATGGGCAAAGAAACAATTTACATTTATTTTATCTTGCTGGGACTTCCCTGTTGGTCCAGTGGTTAAGACTTTGCCTTCCAAAGCAGGAGATGCAGGTTTGATCCCTGGTCGGGGAACTAAGATCCCACAGGCCTCAACAATCAAAAAACCAGAACATAAACAACAGAAGCAATACTGTAACAAATTCAATCAAGACTTTAAAAATGATCCACATCAAGAAAAAGAAATTTTTCCCGTCTTGCCATAAAACATGAATTTAATTTCATTGGTGCCGAAACTCTCCATGTTTTTCCCTCTGAAGCCTGTTTTGCACACAGTTAGGATGGAAATCCTTCACTCAGCCTTGAGCAAAACCAGGTGACAGCTCCAGGCCTAAGAGATCACTGATAAGAGTCAGGCCCAGCCCCTCCGAGGGGAGGCCACTCAAGAATATTTTGGTGATTCCAATCCTTCCCCCCTCCCCACCAGGGCTCAGGAGGTGCCAGGCAATGTGCTTATATCTCTATCCCAAAGCCAATGAAAGGGGAAGGCTGGGAGGCACCCTCCTGATGAGAGGAGATATCACAGCACATTGGTTAAAAGCAGGGTGCCACCACCCCCCCCCCTGCAAAAAGTAGGGCACCCCATTGCCATGCCCTTCCTCTTCTAAGCACTGTGGCCAAGTGACTTAACCAATGTGAATCTCGGCTTCCTCATCTGAAAAATGGGGTAACAATAGTTCCTGCCCTGAGCGGGGAGAGATAAATTAAAAGGTTGAGTTTAACATAGATATGCTATTTTGTATCTGGAGGAGGGCATGGCAACCCACTCCAGTATTCTTGCCTGGAGAATCCCCATGGACAGAGGAGCCTGGCGGGCTACAGTCCATGGGGTCACAAAGAGTTGCACACGACTGAAGTGACTTAGCATGCATGCATGCATGCGTGCATATACGTACATACATATATGTGTGTATATGTGTATCTGAATCACTGTGCCATACACCTGAAAATAACATGACATTATAAATCAACTTGGAGAAGGAAATGGCAACCCACTCCAGTACTCTTGCCTGGAAAATCCCATGGACAGAGAAGCCTGGTAGACAACAGTCCATGGGATCGCAAAGAGTCGGACACGACTGAGCGACTTCACATAAATCAACTATACTTCAATTAAAAAAAATAAATAGTTCCTGCCTCATGGAATTGCTGAGGTTAAATTAATAAGTAAAAAAACACTTAGAACAGCACCTGGCATATGTAGATAATGGGTGGTTGTTACTTGCATTAAATTTGCCTCACTATGGGGGAATTCCCCAGCAGTCCAGTGGTTAGGTTCTGTGGGTCCATTGCTGATGATGTGGGTTCTATTCCTGGTTGGGGAACTAATATTCCACATGCCACACAGTGCAGCAGAAACAAAAAGCAAAACAATTTGTCTTACTATACTTGGGGCCTTTAGGGCTGATTATAAACTTGTCTAGAGAACTGGAAATTTCTTCCGGACAGGGGCAGGTCACTTCTCCCTTTTCCCTTCACCCCCAGCCCATGTCTAGGCCCCTTTCTTCCTGCCTGGGTCTCTGGGTGCTCCAGCTTCCTTCTAGGCCCCTAGCCTCCAGTCTTACCATCTCCACTCCTAGAAGGCAGCCTCCCTCCCTCCCTGGAAGGGCACAAAGCCCTTCCACAGCTCCCCAGAGCCCTCAGGACAGTCCACCTTCCTTCACAGGGTCCCCTCCCCCCCCCCCCCCCCCCCAGCCATGCCCTGTGTCGGGCTCCTGGCCACCTGGGAAATGAGTGGCCACATTTGCCACTTCTCTGTCAAGTATTTGCAGGTCCCTGAAAAGAACATCTCTTCATTTCACTTTTGGGCCCAGGCACAAGCTATTTTCTCTTCTCATCAAGAAACTTCCTCGACAGCACTCAGGGGTTCCCTCCTCTAGACAAGCCCCTGAGACCCCCTACTCCTGGGGCACCAACTCCCTCTAGACTCCCTCCCGATGGCTCTGACCTGTCTGGACTGTGACTGTCTGGTGGAGGGAGCATCTGTTTCTCCCACTGGATGAGGTGCTCTCAAGGAGCAGGAGCTTTCTGCGTTGCCGAAGGCACACAGCCACTGAAGGCGTCCAAATAGGGAGCTGAAGCAGACTGTCTGCCCTTAAGAAAATGGGAAACCCCAAGAGATGACTGAAGTGATGTGGGGAGAGGTGGTTGGGTGAGACCACGGGTGGGAGGGATAGGCCATGGGACCCTACCGGTCCTTGTGCAGCTTCAGGAGCCTCTTCACGTCCTCTCTGCTCCCGGGGGCTGGGCCGGCCCTCTCCAAGGCCTCCTTCAGGAGCTGACTCTTCTCTAGGCCGAAGACATGAGGGGGAGCAAACCCAGTGGTAGGGGGTGGCGGCAGTGGGGGTGGTGGGGGAACAGAGGCCTGGAAACTCGAGGGTGGGAAAGCTAATTCGGGGAGATTTAGGGGAAGGGGAGGAAGTGGAATACTAAGGGCCTGGGATGCAGGGGTTTCGGGAGGAGGAATTGGTGGCTCTAAAGGAGGAGAACATGGAGAAATCATTTTGGGGTCTGTGACTTAGGCTGAAAGATCGAGAATGGGAGAGGGGGACAGATCCTCCAAAATGTGGTCAGAGGGATGGAGAGTCTGACGGTCTTAGAGCTGAATTCCTGATCTGGGAGCTGAAGTTGGGATTGTAAAAAAAAACAGGGCTAAAATCTGGAACCTTGGGAGCAGGGATTGAAGCTGACGCAAATGACA
This sequence comes from Bubalus kerabau, assembly GCF_029407905.1. Classification (NCBI taxonomy): domain Eukaryota; kingdom Metazoa; phylum Chordata; class Mammalia; order Artiodactyla; family Bovidae; genus Bubalus; species Bubalus kerabau. The sequence goes on from NC_073640.1 coordinate 53,184,566, forward strand.
AGGAATCTGAGGGCTAAGGGGTCCTTTAATGTGCAAACAGATCTGTGGTATAGAGTTGGGATGCAAAGCTCCAGGTGTGAGGCTTAGGAGTTAACTTCTTATCCTGGGTTAGTTTAGAAACTTGGGAAATTATGGGACACGAAAGCCCAGGCCTGGGGCAAGGCACCTAAAGCGTGGGATTTAGGATCCCTGGGCTAAAAACTGGGAGAATTTAGAATAGATCCCACCCCCTCGCATCTCAGACCCGAGTTTGGAACCTTAGAGCTGACCTTTGAGTCAGAGGTCAAAAGGACACTTGGCAGGGAAAATAGCCTAGTTGTGGAGAAAGTCCTGAAATCGGGGCGCAACAGGAAGTCTTGTGGGCTGGAGAAGGATCACAGATTGGAGGCCGTTGGAAGCCCCCATACGGCTTGGGGTAACAGGGCCGGGCAATAAAACGCGCCTACCCTTCCCGCAAAATGGCTGCCGCAGCTTACAGCCTTTCCCAAATCCCGCGGTAAGATTAGCAACTCAAGTCCGCCCCTTTAACGATCACGTGACAGAGAGGGGCTGCGAAAGAAAGGCCTTGGACGAGACTGCCGCAAGAACCGAGTCCCGATTGGCAAGAGGCGCGTGAGGGGGCGCGGCCTTCACGGATTGGTCCGTAGTCGCGTGCGCCGCAAAAGGGTTTGCAGGGGCTGGGCGGAGTTTTTCTGCTGAGGCGGGAACCCAATTGCCGTTTTTATTGGCAAAATCTGGGTCCGGGAGCTAGCCTTACTCTGATTGGCCAAGCTACCAAGTTTCCGCGCAGGGGTTGGCTTGTAGATACACAAAGGCGGGTCCAGAGGAGGAAGTTTTGTGGTCGGCACTCAGCAGCGTAGCAGGCACCGCTTGCGGGAGCTGAGTCTGTTTCGGTGAGTATTCTTGGACACAGGCGGCCGTAGGCGCCTAGCGGCGGAGCGCGTGACACCCGGGCTTTCCTGCGCTTCGTGTAGTGGGAACTATTTTTTTTCTGCGCGAGGCCAGGTTTCGGCAAAGTCGTCCCGCTTGCCTTAACTGGCTCTTACATCCGGGCCATTTCTCCTGGGCCGGCCTTTGAGCGCGTGGGCCAGTGGGAATCGCTACCTAGGCCGCTCCGCCTACTAAGTCGAGTAGAGCATCCTGGGACTCGTAGTAAACCTCACGAGATTTCCCTCACCACGCGGGGAGGAGAAGCTGTGTGCTGCGTTTGCTTTGTTTTCCGAGCCGTGCTTCCCTCTTCCCTCGTCTTTACCTTACTTGACTTTCTCTTGGAAGGAAGATCCTTCAGCAGCCCGCGTTAGGACAAAAGGATTTTCAGAAACCCAGGACTGAGTGGGACTTTTTCGTTCTTTCAGCCCTACCTCAGCAACTTAGTCCATGGCAGTTCCCGAGACCCGCCCCAACCACACTATTTATATCAACAATCTGAATGAGAAGATCAAGAAGGATGGTGAGTTTTCGGGATAGTCCGGACACCAGGCTATCCCGCACCAGCCTGCCCCCTCTTCTGTCCCCAGCATCCATGTCTCTTCCTCAGCCTTCTCCAGCCAAACTCTTTTAAGTTCGGTCTTTGCACAGGCAGTGCCTTTGATATTTCCTCATTTTCTCTTACACTTTTACCGTTATTCTGGTAACTTGCTCGTCTTTCAGGGTTTCAGCCTCAGGAGCCTCCAGAATGTCTCCCCCTTCCCTTTTCCACCCACGTGCCTGCCTCTGAGTTCCTAAAACCCTGAACCTCCCCAGTCAAGTCCTGATCTGGCTGTCAGGGGACTCTCTCTTTCCTGGCCTTTGAGCTCCAGGAGGGTAAGAACTGCCTAAGAACTGCAACTGTTGGTCTCTGTCATGCCCTCAAGTGATTAACCCACAGTGAAAACGTTTCATTTCAAAATAAAGTGAAATGAACCATGATGGTGGGTAACACTGGGTACCAGGTGCTGATGTATAAATAATGGTTACATTTAACTTTCACAGCAACCCTGCAGGAAGGACCTGTTGTTCCCATTTCTCAGAATAGAAACTGAGACTCCAGAGGGATGTGATTTGCCCAAGGCATACAGCAGGGAAACGTGCTTGAGACCACTATATGGAATTCTGATTAAGAACTCGATTCTAGATATGACATAGTTTTCTTTTTTCTTGAGCAAGTTATCACTTTTTATTGAACTTCTTGTTTTTATGTATATAGGAAAGCTGGGCAAAATCTGTGCGCAGATGTTATGGGGAATATATGAGCTAAACTTCCATGCTTTTTTTTTTTAATGCTGCCTAGCCGTTAGTAAGGGTTGGATATAAGTGTTAGCTCTTATTAGCTCCTCAAGAAAACTGTTAGGAGAACTGAAGGAGCTTGCTGGCATTAAGTTGAGGTTACCGATAAAGTTGCTATTGAAGACAGTAAACAAGCCATGTAAATCCCTCATATACTGTTAGAGCATTGTGCCGGGCCAGTTCTCTGTGGAGCTGCGGACACAGTGGTGACTGAGACAGTCCTGGTCCTGACTTCATGGAACCACAGTCTAGTAGAGATGACAGATCTGCTCCCAGACAGTGATAGCCCAGAGTAGCCATGGCCATAATTGGGGGAAGTTGAGGCATAGTAGTCAAGGCTGGGATTGGGCACTTGGACAGAGGTATTCAGGTTCATAGAACAGGAGACATTTTGGGAAAGCCTACCAGGTAGGGGAAGCAGCATCTGTGTTACAATGAGGGAGACGAGTGACTAATCTGGACCAGCATGTGCAAGTGTCCAGGGGCAAAAGAGAGCCCAGGGCACTCTGGGAACCACATGTACTGCAGTTTTGGGTGCCTGAGACTTAGAGGCTGGTGATTCATGGAGAACATTTCAGGCAAGCAGTGCACTCTGGCTCCTGATGCCTTGAGGGCTGGGTGGGGTGTTTTACTTCATCCTGAGGGCTTTGGGGAGCCAGGCAAGGGATGCAGCTAATTGTGAAAGATCTTTCCAGCTGTGGAGGGTGAACTTGGTGGGCAAGAAAGGAGACTGGGGAGAGGCCCAGCACCCAGGGGAATGACTCAGGCCCACACTTGGCCTTCAGCCTATGGGGATGGCAGGTGGAGACAAATCTCAGAAATGCCTTCAGAATTTTTGGCTATTTGCTTCCCTCTTTACCCGATCCCCCTTTTCTTTCCTACTGTCTTATTGACTGGGTATCTTAAGCTCAGGTACCTTCTTTGCATAAGACTGGTACCCTTTCCTGGCTGTCCATTTGCTAGGGAGGTTTGGTAGTCCTGGGTTCAGACGGACTTGGGTCCTGGGCCAGTGACAGATCCTCTGAGAGCCTCTGTCCACATTAATAAAATTGGGGCAGTTATAATTGCTAACTCATGGAGTAGAGGTAAAAATTCAGTGACATTATTCCCAGAAATCATTTAATGCTGTGTTTATTCAGGCAAATGTATTTGGAGATTTGTGTGCTGGCAACTGTACTGTTCATTAGGGTTTTTTTTTTTTTTTTTTTTTTGGCTCACACCAAGGGGTTTATGGGATTTTAGTTCCCTGACCAGGGATTGAGCCTGGACCCTTGTCAATAAGAGCACAGAGTTCTAACCACTGGACCACTAGGGAGTTCCCTGTGGGGATATGGAATAAACAAATAGGATAGACTTACACCTCTTCAGAAACAGGACCAAGCAAAAAGGAAACAAACATGATGTCAGGAGGTAGGAAGTGCCATGAAAGAAAAGCAAGCAGGTTCTCACTGTTGGGGGAATGACATGAGGGGGCTCTTATCCCACCAGGGTGGTCAGGGAAGGCCTCGGAGGTAACATCTCTGCTGAGTCCTGGGTGACTGGAACGAGGCAGCCATGTACACATCGGGAGAAAGTTGCTCCTAGTAGAGGGATCAGTCAGTGGAAAGGTCCTGAGGCAAGGTTGCTGTGATGAGCCTGAGAAAGGGCTGGGAGGCCAGTGTGGTTAGAGCCATAGGAGTGAAGATGGGGCATGGGGAGAGATGAGGTGGGAGAAGTCACCAGGGCCAGATCAGAGGGGCTTGTGTCAAGGTGCTGGAGACAAGGAGGGAAAGTCCTTGCATTTATCGAGCATTTACTATGTGCCCTCTGTATGTGTGACTCGTGTTCCCCTGCAGCGACCTTGTGGGGTAGGTATCCTGACTGTTGACCTGCTACAGAGTCAACGCACACGACCACCTGAGTGGTTCTAGACTGCTGATGGTACTGTTCAGTACTCTGTCAATGGGCTGATGGTTTCTCTTGTGGGCTGCATTTCCTCTGAAAAGCGGAGCTCCAGCGCCAGGATGTGATACCCCGGCCTGCAGTCACCCCTGGGTCTTTTCTCTCCCTACTGCAGAGCTGAAGAAGTCCCTGTATGCCATCTTCTCCCAGTTTGGCCAGATCCTGGATATCCTGGTGTCACGAAGCCTGAAGATGAGGGGCCAGGCCTTTGTCATCTTCAAGGAGGTCAGCAGTGCCACCAACGCCCTGCGTTCCATGCAGGGCTTCCCCTTCTACGACAAGCCCATGGTGAGCACCGGGTGTGGAGGCTGTGGGTGTGTGCCCGCGCCACGTGTTGCAGGCTGGATGGGTCTGGGCTACTGTCACCTGTAGTCCACAGCCTTAGGGATGGGAGTTCCTCCTGTTGGTCCTCCATATCCACTGTTCACTGTACTGGGGCAGTGGAGACACAGCAATCACGGGAAGTCCCAGCTCTGCCCTTGTAGACCCACAGTGCCGCTGGAGAGAGACACCTGTCTCCAGGTGGCGACGACCCGAGGGGTCAGGGCTGGGACAGGCGAATGCACAGAACTCAGGGAGCCTACTCTCCCCCAGTCTGGGAGTTTGTGGGGGAGCCTTTCTGGATGAATAAGAGTTGGAGAAGAGTAGCTGAGAAAGACAAACTAAGAATGGGAGATAACCAGGAACCTGTGTAACTGAGGAAGTGAGTCAAGTTCATTCGGCAGAAGTGAAGGGTGGGAGATGGTGGGGTGGGCGTGGCCTGGAGAGTTGTCAGAAGTCAGGCTAAGGAGCTGATCCTGAAGGTGGACTTGACTCCAAGGTTGCCGGCAAACCATGGAAGGATTAGGGAGATGCCTGTGGCTGTTGGGGAGGATGGATTCAGTTGTGGGAGATGGGGTTCAGTTGTGATGGTGAGGCTGGGTCAGGGTCCCAGGTCTGGTATAAGGGGAGAGTTCATCTAGGATCAGGGGTTACAGTGATGGCTATCACTGGGTACCAGGTGCTGATGTATAAATCGTGGTTACATGGGGCCATGGGATGGGAGGAAGTGGGTTACAGATGTTCAGTAGGCCTTGAACAGACAGGGGTTCTGTTGTTCAGAGTCCCTGCGCTGATCCAGAATTCCTGCCATATCAATCAGTTCTCTTTCCCTCTGTCAGTTCTTCGAGTTTCACCTGATTGGAATATGCCTCCCTGAACCAGTAGGGTGGTGACAGCAAGTGTCAGTGCCTGCAGGTCCCAGGCAGGTCTCTTCACATGAAGACATTGGCCCCAGGGGCACAGGGGCAGCCTGGTGCCCTCACCTCCTTCCAGAGGGGGCTGTTCTCTGACTCCTGCCTGTTGTGTCCTGTTGTGGGTATGTGAGCCCACAGTTGCCATGTCTTCCATTGCTTTTCTGGAGTAGCTGGAAATTCCCTTTTGAGGACTAAAAATCATAAATCATTTTATGTGGACCTTCCTCCCCTGCTTTTCTCTAACACCACTGCTTGAACTGTAGAAAGCGCTGAGCCACTGTGGGCTCTATCAGGGAATCCTGTCAACTCTACCTGGAAAACCTCCACTGAAAACATAAAATTAAAAAACAAAAACACACACACACACACAAAAAAAACCTCCAAAAAAACCCTCCACTGATTCTTCCCACTCCTCCCCTGGTACCCGCCTAGTCCCAGCCGCGACCCTTCTCCCTGTTTTGACCCCCTGCTCCTCCCAGGCCTCTCTCTATCCCATGGTCACAGCGCTCCTTGGGAGTCACAAGTGAGAGCTCGTCATCCCCCTGCTTATAATACTCTTTTGACTCCCGGCTTGCTCAGGAAAAGACAAAGTCCCAAGGCCCCCTGTTAGCTCTGTGATGTCACCTCCCTCCTCAGCCACGTAGGCCTCACTGCTGTTGCTTGAACACACCCCATACGCTAGCTCTTCTGGCTCTTCCTTTGCTAGAACGCTTTTTTCCCTAGATGCCTGCATGCCTCCCTCCCTCCCTGTCTTTACGCCAGCATTCTCTCCCTGAGGTCTTTCTGGCTGCACTCTGAAAATTTCACTTCTTCTCAACTCCTCACCTCCCCTTCCCCTGTTGGTTCACTTTTTGATCTCTGTCATATCTTCCCCAGCGAACTAATGCCAAGAGGGCGGGGCTTTTGTGTGATTGGCTCATTGCTGAATCCTCGGAGCAAATTTGGGTGCTCTGTAAACCACTGACTGAGATTTAGTTTGGAGACTCGGTCTCGTGTGCGATGGAAACCCCCCAATATAGTGCTCCCGTCCTGGCCTTGTTTCCTTGTACCCTGAGTGATGCTTGGGGCTGTCCCATCTTCCTATCAGAATCCCAGCATCCATTCCTGAGAGCTTGCTGCATGCCAGGCAGTGTCTAGAGCACGTTTTAGCTCCTGGTCGTCCTTTGAAGTGGGAAATACCTCAGTACCCATTTGACAGATGGGGACATTGAGGCCAAGGGATTTCTATGATGTTTCTCACCAAGCTCCAGGCAAGGTCTGATTTTGGCTCCTAAGTCCAGTCTCCTTCACCCTCTACTCTCTGTTGGGCAGCGCATCCAATACGCCAAGACCGACTCGGATATCATTGCCAAGATGAAGGGCACCTTTGTGGAGCGGGACCGCAAGCGGGAGAAGAGGAAGCCCAAGAGCCAGGAGACTCCAGCTGCCAAAAAAGCCGTGCAGGGAGGGGCGGCCGCCCCTGTGGTGGGCACTGTGCAAGGGCCTGTCCCGGTAAGCCAGGGCCCACAGACGCAGCCCTCTCCCCACCAGGTCTTCCTCAGCCTCGTGGGCTGGTGCGGGGGTGCAGTAGGGAGAGGTATCCTCTTAGAGATCCAGGCATTCCCCCCACTTCCATTTTTCTTGTGGAGCTTGTGTGCCTATCTATAGGGGGGTGAGCATATGAGTGATGGTACCTCCACTTGGAAACGTCTGATGTCTATGCCTCTCTGCCAGTTTTTCAGGACCTTTTTCTGTGTGTCTCAGTCTTTTTGTTTTTTTCTCTCCTTGACCTTGATTTTGCTGTGTCTTCTAAAGTCAGTGTTTGTGTGGCAAATCCAGAGGAAACCACTAACCAGCTATTAGGATTGAAAAGAATTTCATTTAACAAGGTCACCAGATCAGTATGGAAAAGTCAGTTTTATTTCTGTACATTAGCAACGAACAAGGATACTTCAAACTGAAAAACACCTCCAAGGAAAGTGTGCAAGGCCGCCCACTGAAGTGATAGAACATGGCTGAGAGAAATTTGGAGACTTAGTACTCTTGCCTAGAAAATCCCATGGATGGAGAAGCCTGGTAGGCTGCAGTCCATGGGGTCACGAAGAGTCAGACATAACTGAGCGACTTCACTTTCACTTTTCACTTTCATGCATTGGAGAAGGAAATGGCCACCCACTCCAGTGTTCTTGCCTGGAGAATCCAGGGACGGGGGAGCCTGGTGGGCTGCCATCTCTGGGGTCGCACAGAGTCGGACACGACTGAAGCGACTCAGCAACAGCAGCAGCAGCAGCAGTGCTATTAAGATGTCATTTCTCTCCAAACTGGTTTAAAGAGTCAGCTCTGTTCAGTCAGAATCCCGAGAGGGATTTGTGGGGACAGACAGGCTGTCTGCAAATGTTTGTGATGGCAAAGCTGGGGCCTGTTGTTCAGGAATGGTATGGCGTTGGCCTGAGGATGGGAAGATGGACCAGTGGGACAGAGTAGAGTCCAGAAACATGCACGTGTGTATGTGGTCGTTCTGTATATGACCGAGGTATCGCTGCTCTCCAGTGGTGAAAGGGCTTTTTCCCCTAGTAAATCGTACTGGACCAATTGGATATTTGTAAGAGGAGAAAATTAAGCCCTGACTTGGCTACATATAAGTTAATTTGAGATAAACGGTAGACTTGAATGTGTCAGCTCCAGTAATCAGAGTTCTTGAAGAAAACAGAAAAATGTCTTTATGACCTTGGTGAGGCCATAAGAGTAGAAACATCCTGTTTTCTAAACAAGATACAGAAAGCATAAAGTACTAAAGAAAAGATGAATGAATTGTACCCACTCTGGTCTCCGAACCTTCCGATGGGTTGTCTTGTGTCGGTGTCTGTGTCTGGGTTAAGCTGCCCCACTTTTAAACCTCTCCGCTCTTACTGTGCCCAGCTTTCCATCCAACTTTGACTCTTCACATGGGGTTCAGCTCCTGTCTCCCCTGGGAGCATGTGCTTTTTGCCTTCAGCCTCTCTCCGTTCCCCTTGCTGTCACCCCTTCCTGTGTCTTTGCATCAGCCCTGACCATCCCCATCCACCTCTGCCTTTCACCGTCTGTTCTCTGGGCCTGTTTCTTTCTCCATATAGTCTGTTTGTTTATTTGGCTGTGTTGGGTCTTAGTTGCGGCATGCGGGATCCTCCTGTTTTGACGCACCAACTTTCCAGTTGTGGTGTGCAGCCTTAGCTGCTCTGCAGCACGTGGGATCTTAGTTCCCAGATGAGAGATCAAACCTGCGTCCCTGCATTGCAAGGCAGATTCTTAACCACTGGACCAGGGAAGTCCCCATTAAGTTTTAAAGCAGTACAGCATGCTGCTTATAGTGTTTATTTCCACCCCTTTTAGTTGATAATGTTTTTATTTTTCTCCTAGTCTTTTTTTTTTCCCAGTAGGCCCCCAACTTTGTTCATATGTCTACAAGCAAAATTAGGCCATTCTAATTGTTCTTTCCTTTTTAGGGGGTGGGGGGGCCCACACTGAGTGATGTGTAGAATCTTAGTTCCCTTTCCAGGGATTGAACCTGTTCCTCCTGCAGTGGAAGCACCAAGTTCTAACCACTGGACGGCTAGGGAAATTCCTCTAACCAATTTTTATATGTTAAAAAAGTTTCTATTTATTTTTAAGTCTTTCTAATTTGATGTCCCCTGTGACCTTGGGCCTGATCTGCTCCATCCATCCCTCTTTGGATGCTTTTCTTGCCTTTTCCAGGTCTGGATCTTTTTTCTCTGTGTCGCACACCTGGGGTTTCCTGTAACAGCCTTTTCTCCTTTCTGCTTCCTCCCAACACTGAAAGCACACCTCCTCCCACCTGCTGGTGCCCCTCTCAGCCCTGCCCTCCTCTCCCCGTAGGGCATGCCGCCGATGACTCAGGCGCCCCGCATCATGCACCACATGCCGGGCCAGCCCCCCTACATGCCGCCGCCGGGCATGATCCCGCCTCCAGGCCTGGCGCCTGGCCAGCTCCCACCGGGGGCCATGCCGCCACAGCAGCTTATGCCGGGGCAGATGCCACCTGCCCAGCCTGTAAGTGTCTGGTCCTCCTGGGGTCTGGTATAGTCAGGAGACAGGAATGGCAGGCAGGGCGCTGTTTTAGGTTGGGTGGTCTGGGCAGGCCTCCCCGAGGAGGTACTGTTGGAGGATGAAGATTTAGCAGTGGCGTCAGGCCCTGGGACAGAGGAATTGGTGTGTTTGCTGGAGCAGGTCAAGGGGAGGCTGGAGTGGGGGTGGGCTGCACCTCGGTTCACTCTGAACTTCTGCTGAGCACCCACTCATGGGTGCAACTGTGCTCCCTTGTGGCTTACAGTCTAGGACACAGTAGGGTAGACAGGCAACAACACCGGGTCTGTTAGGTGAAAGACTAGAAAGAATTCAAGCAGGGCGGGGCTGGAGGGCAGGAGGGCCATAGATCCCTGACCAGACTTATGGTCTCCCGTTGCTCTCCTGCAGCTTTCAGAAAATCCACCAAATCACATCTTGTTCCTTACCAACCTGCCGGAAGAGACCAATGAGCTCATGCTTTCCATGCTTTTCAACCAGTAAGTGGGGCCTGTGGCTGGGCTGGGCCTAGAGGGTGGTGGCCGCGAGGTGGCACCACAGGGACAAGCCTCATGGTTCTGTTCGTGGAGCCCGAGCCTGTGCAGGCGGGGACAGCGCCTGGAGGCCAGAAGGAGGAGGCTGAGGCCGGCCCTGCAGCGGCCGGGCGTGGACGTCAGCAGTGGCCAGGATGGGCAGACTGTCCTCTGCCCTTATGGAGATGACTCTGGATCTCATTTTTCCAGTCTCTAACTTAGACAAAAGCGAGGTGCAAGTCCAGCAGGAGTGAGATGCCACTGAATGCTGGCTAGACTGGAAGAAGTCAGCCTGTTCAGACTGCAGGTTTGGGGTTGGGGGATGCTCAACCCCTCGGGGATGTGGGTGGATGCGGGCCATTGCATGGTGTAACTGTCCACTGTTTAGTCAAGTGCTCACCTAGATTTCTCGTGGCTCAACAGTAAAGAATCCACTGCTAATCCAGGAGATGCAGGTTCCATCCCTTGGAAAAGGAAATGACAACCCACTCCAGCATTCTTGCCTAGGAAATCCGATGGACAGTGGAGCCTCGGGTCACAGAGTTGGATGTGACTTAGTGACTAAAGAACAACACTGATGACTTTGCTCCTGACTGTATGAAATTCTAACATGCCCAAAGGGCTGGGTGGGGCATTGAGCCTGGGAGAAGGGCGGAGTCAAGCGCAGGTGCTCACAGCTAGAGGGAGCAGGACCCTTTATACCTGGGTCAAGAGGAAATTTTGAGAAACTGAATGAAACAAAAATCATACTGTTCAATTTTATACCATGTCCACAAAACAATGCACAGTTTCTAAGAATACTGATGGAAAAAAGGATACCCAGTAATCCTGAGGATTTGTTGCCTAATGGGGAAGGAAGTAAGGAATGAGAAGAGGGAAATGAAACAGCAGATTATAAAAGCAGAGGGTAGTGGTTATTCTGGGGCTTCCCAGGTGGCCTGTTGGTAAAGAACTTGTCTGCCAGTGTAGAAGATGCAGGTTTGATCCCCGGGTTGGGAACATCCCTTGGAGAAGGGCATGGCAATCCACTTCAGAATTCTTGCCTAGAGAATCTCCATGGACAGAGAAGCCTGGTGGGCAACAGTCCATGGGGTTTCAAAGAGTCGGACTCAACTGAGCACATCAACTTAGCACTGTCCCCATTTCAGGCTGGATGATCCTTTGTTATTGGGGCCATCTTCTGCATCATGGGGTGTTTAGCAGTATTCTTGGCCCCTACTCACTGGATGCTTGAATGTTTGAGGGGAGTGCTGAGGCTGGATCCCTGAGGTCTCTGCCTTTCTCTCAGGTTCCCTGGGTTCAAGGAGGTCCGGCTGGTCCCTGGGCGGCATGACATCGCCTTCGTGGAGTTTGACAATGAGGTGCAGGCAGGGGCTGCTCGAGACGCCCTGCAGGGCTTCAAGATCACCCAGAACAACGCCATGAAGATCTCCTTTGCCAAGAAGTAGCACCCTTTTCCCATGCCTGTCCCGGCCCCCTGTTCTGGGGCCATCCCCTCCCCCCTTGGTTCAGCCCCCTGAAGGTAAGTCCCCCTTGGGGGCCTTCTTGGAGCCGTGTGTGAGTGAGTGGTCGCCACACAGCACTGTACCCAGAGTCTGTCCCCAGACATTGCACCTGGCGCTGTTAGGCTGGAATTAAAGTGTTTTTTTGTGGTTTGTTTTTTCACAACCATTTGTTTTTATTTTCTTGTCCTCCGTGTTTCCCTTCCCTGCACACCAGAATATTCTTAGTGTTTGAGCAGCTCAGCACACTGGGGGATTGAAACCTTGGGCAAATACAGAATAGCGTCGGAACACGGTCCAAACTTGTCACTTTTACTATTTTGGCAGCTTTCTGTTTTGTCTCAGAATTAGGGCAAGAAGTTAAAACCCAGGCTGCCAAGTACAGTTGGGCAGGTTCTATACTGCACAAGGATGCTGCTTTTAATGGCACACCATTCACTGTATAGACTCAGGTTGATTGCGATAATTTTCTGACAGGATAGAGTGTTAAGAAACAGGTTTTTCTTTACCTTTTTCTAGACAAAAATGCCTTCTCTCATAGCAGGAGTCTCACAGAAACCACTCTAGGTACTTCAGGAAGAAAGGGAAGGAAAAGGAATATTCACAGAGTCATTGAAAGGATGGTAGGAATGGCAGTTTGGGTGGGAGATGCTGAGTTCAACTTGGCAGCCCCCGATTGAGCTGGAGTTCAGGAAGAGGTCCCTGCTGCTGCTGCTGCAGTGAGGGCCCCGCTGACTTGGTCACACATGGGAGACACAGCCGGGAGCTTGGGACAGGTGGCTGAATCAGTCTCCCTCCAGTGCCGCAGCTGCAGTGGAAGCTAGAAGATGTGGTTTCTGGCTGGACAGTTAACGTGCCCAGCTGAAGCTGGATAAGAAGGGGAGATTGAATGGGGGACCTTCCTTAGCAGTCTGTCACAGATGTGACTTGACAATTTTTAAGTTGACTAAATGTGTGTGTGTATAAATATATATATATATAGCTTAAAACCCTTTCTCACACCATATAGATAGGAAAATGAGATCCCTTGCCAGAAATAGAAAATTACCACAAAAATAAAAACAATGAGGCACAGTGTTAAATTCTCCCTGGATGTCTTTTCCTGTGTCAAGGCTCTGAGCCCCAGCTTGCACCTACTCTGCTCTCTCCATTAAAGAGGAACGACAGTGTTGGAATCGCTGAAGATTTATGGTACCACATGCACGCTTCCTCCTTGTAGGATCTGAAAGATGGAAGCGGGAGGGTGATTGTCATCTTCACTACATAAAGTTATTGCAGACAGCACCTGGGAACATGGGGTCTCTGGACAGCCCCCCCCAACTCCCATGATAGACAACTGATGTCCCCACTCTGAGCTTTATTTTCTTTCTGAGCTGTGCACCCCATCTGACTTAGCAAGCACTCAGTAAATTCCACAGATAACTTGCCAAGTACCTAATACACACCAAGTACTGTTGTGGCATAGGATATGCAGTAGTGAATGAAATGGACAAGCTAATTTCAGGTGCTGAGTTCTGATAGGAATAGAACTGACATAATGGGGTGATGGGGTGGTGGAGCTGGGGAACAGTAACGGGTGATCAAGGGGAAGCCTCTGGGAGGTGACATGGATAGAGCTATGTGATGCTTGCATAGTACTTGGTGCTGGGTGTTGCATGTGTGGAGATGGCTTAGGCCTAGTCTTTGACCAGGAGGAATCCTTCCCCACCCCAAGCCTGTGTGTGTCCATCTTCTTCCCCTAAAACTAAAGTTTGGACTTGCTGGCTAGAGGTGAGAATACCTGAGGAACGAGATGGGTCTTCAGGCAAGTGAATCTCTGAAGTGTGGTTTTAGGTAGGAGACTTGAGTTCACATCCTCTGGCCACTGTTTCATTCTGGCCTTGGGCAACTGACAGCTCCAAGCCCAGTAGTGATGGGTATGGGCCTGCAGCCAGATCTAGCCTCTCCGCTTACACTAACCTTGGACAAGTTCCTTAAGGCTCTGTGCTTCCATTTCTACCTAAAATGGGATTATGACGGTCCCCCTTCAAGTTGATGCAGGGTATGCATTTGAGCTAATTAAACAAAAATGTGCATGGTGAATTCTTTACTAAATGACTAGTATCCCAGATGAGAAAGGTGAGGCTCTGAGAGTAGTTTAGCACAGTCAGGAAGTGGTTTCTGAGAAGAAATAGTGATTGTGGTTGGACATCGCCTAGCCTAAGGCCCAACATATAATATTCACTCCGTACTTGAGAGCTGGGGCTATTTCTGGCAATCAAAGGGCTGCCTTGTTCTGCCCCTCAGCACAGGAAATTCCAAGGTGGTTTTTCCATACTGGCTCCTCTTGTTCTGTCTCTGGGGACACAGCCGACGGGCCTAGGTGTCCAAGCCAACTCAGAAAAGATGGAATTGAATTTTTTAACCTGCCTGTCTGGGCCCCTCTGTTGAGGGGGGTGACTTGTTACTTGGAGTGGCCTGGGCTGCCTTGGGCTTCTCTGGATATTTCCTTGTGCTGGCAACCCTCACCCTGTCCTTGAAATGGTTCTGCCTGGGTAGCAGCCTCTAGGTGGTGTGGGCAAAATCTGGGACTGGTTTAAGGAGGGGACCAGACCCAGAACACAGGTTTCCTTATGCTACTGCCGAGGGAGGGCAGGAGGAAACTGGAGACCCCATTCCTGCCTTAGCCACTGTCTTGCTCAGAGTCCATGATGGCTTGGTCCTTGGTGTTTCTCGGTGTCGTCTTGCTGTCTGCCTTCCCAGGGCCTAGTGCCGGGGGCCGCCCCATGCCCAAGCTGGCTGACCGGAAGATGTGTGCCGATGAGGAATGCAGCCGTGAGCCTTAGGGGTCCGGGGGGGGGGCGGGGGGGAGGGCAGTGTGGAGGGCTTGGGTTGCTAGCCTGTGTGGAGGGTGCCTTCACTCCCTTCTATATTCCTTCTCCAGACCCCATCTCCATGGCCGTGGCCCTTCAGGACTACGTGGCCCCTGACTGCCGTTTCTTGACCATACACCAGGGCCAAGTGGTGTATGTCTTCTCCAAGCTCAAGGGCCGAGGGCGGCTCTTCTGGGGAGGCAGTGTGAGTCTTGGGAGAACAGAGGAGGAAAGGGTAGAGAGCTGGGGTGGGAGCGTACCCTACTTTTTTGCCTACAGGGCAAATCTGAGGGAGTGAACTGAAATAGAGTCGGCAGGGGGTGGCTGCTGTGATCCACTCTTTTTCTTTCTTTAGCAATTATTCGGGCATGTCCTGTAGTGCCAAATTGCTATAGACACCGAAGGTATGATAAAGAATGACGCTTTTATTCTAATGGAAGGAGACAAGCCATCAAAATACCAACTCGTGTGCTGCTTTAAGAATTAGTATAAAGAGACTGGGTGACTAATTCACATGGGGTGGTCAGGGAGGACTTTCCAGCAGGCGACTTTAAGCTGAGATTGGACTGACAAGGATGGAGCCAGCTAAGTGATCAGGGAAGAGCAAGTGTGCACAGGACTTGAGCAGAAATGAGCTTGCCACGTTCCCAGACCCCGGCTTTTAACTCCTTCCCCAGGTTCAGGGAGATTACTATGGAGATGGAGCTGCTCGCCTGGGCTATTTCCCCAGTAGCATCGTACGTGAAGACCAGACCCTGAAACCTGCCAAAACCGATGTGAAGACAGATGTGAGTATCTTGGGGGCTGGCAGGAATCTGGAGGGAGGACCTTTGGGTTGCAATGACAGGCGAAGATGCTCCTAACCTCGGCTCCCTGGCAGCCTAGCTGCGTGCGCTGGAACAGACTCACTGCCTTTTCTTATCTGAAAGATGAGTGATTTATAAATCCTAGTTTGAGAGCTGCAGAGTTGAGGGCTCCAGGCTAATTTGCATAGCACTTGTGCAGCCAGACCTGGTCCCTGAAGCTGCAGCATTTGCTAAAACCACTAATCCTTTGTGGTGTGACCACTGGTTTTCTCCCCACTGTTTCCCCTTTCTCTTTTTCAGATATGGGATTTCTACTGCCAGTGAGCTCAGTCTATGCTGTCAGTGCTGTTGTTTCTCCCCGACTTTATGCAAATACATCAGCCAAGTGCAAACTGGGTGTCTGTGGTCTTTGTGGTGGGGATCTAGAAAAAAATGTTTCCCCCAGGTTTCTGAATCTAGCCAATCAACCCACCAACTGTGGTGACAAAAGTGGTTGCTAGGCAGAGTTTCATGGACTGAACGCTCCAAGCTCGGTCGAGTTCGGCTCCTAAGCTTAGCTATTACAGACAAATCAGAGGATGGAATAACTGAACAGCCAAATTGGGGGATTATAGTGTCTCTCTAGACCAATAGGAGAACTATTGAACTGTTGGGAATGAGCCAATGGGACCATGAGGAAGACAAATCACAGAACAGAGGTTTTCTGGGTTCTCTTGGAAGATTTTCCTTAAAGGGAGGTAGGAAGTTAATTTGCGTGTACATCCCAGTTTTCATCCTTCCTGCCTTTGAGATCAGTACTCCCAACTCAAGGTAGTTCCTCTTCCAGGCTCTGTCAATCTTACACTTATCCCCTTCTTTGCATCCGTATCCCCGCCCCCAAGTCCGCTCCTACCCAATCTGGAATCCACTCTGCCCCTGGGCTCCTGACCAAATCCGTTTCTGAGCTGGGCGAAGCATCTGTGGCATCACCAATCGCTCGTCTTGGTCCCTCCTGCTCCTCTCACCACCAATCCACGCCTTTGTCCCGCCCCTTACCTGCCGAGTCCTCCAATCCCGGCCTTGGGGAAGCGTTCCCTAGTATCCCGCAGCGTTAGCGGGTCGCGCCGGAGGGGGCTGGAGGCGGAAGTGGCGGCGCCGGCCCCGGGAGTAGGAAGGAGCCGGGGCTGCACCCCGAGCAGAGCGGCTGCCAGCCGAGGAGCAGGCGCGGCCGTGTCGCCATTTTGCGGCCCTAAGCGGCCGCGACCAAGTCATGGCTGAGACCTACGGTGAGGGTGGTGGGCGGACGCTGAGTCTGGGGTC
Source organism: Bubalus kerabau (assembly GCF_029407905.1). NCBI lineage: Eukaryota > Metazoa > Chordata > Mammalia > Artiodactyla > Bovidae > Bubalus > Bubalus kerabau. The sequence goes on from NC_073640.1 coordinate 53,201,037, forward strand.
TAGGCCCAGGAAGGATGCGGCCTGTGTATGGGGCGGGGCCTTATATGTCAGGGGGCGGGGCCTGGTATTATGGGGCAGAGCCTAGAGGATGCTGGGAGGGGTTTAGTGGGTCTAAGGCTGAGCTTAGTTAATTTGGGCGGAGCCTGAGGGTCTAGGGTGTGGGCGAAATCTGGGGCGGGATTTGAGGAATGCAGTGAGGATGGGTCACGGTAGACCTTGAAGGAAAGGATGATCCTTACTGTGTCTGGGCGGAGCCTGAGTGGATGGGGCGGAGCTGACTGTGAATGGCAAGGATCGAGCTTGATGGGCTGGGGGATACTGAAGGGATGCTCTGGACCCTGGGATTACCCTGGGAGAGGGCCGGAATGCGGTTGCGGGAGAGTTGTTCTTTAACTAGGGGGTGGGACTAGCGTCAAGGGGTGGGGCTTAAGCTTGAGACTAGCTGTAGTGCTTCAGACTGCGGAAGGGAAGGAGAGACAGAGTTGGAAAATCCGGATGTATGGATGGGTAGAAAGTGGGAGAACAGGGTGCAGTAGAAAGAACAATGGATTAGGAGTCAGAGGGAGCTGCATTCATTCAACGAACAGAGAAAAGCCGAGGGAATAATGCAAAGACACTGAGGTAGGAAACAGCTTGTCATCTTCACGGAGTTAGACTGCAGGCCAGAGGCTGGAGTGCAGTGAATGAATCAGAAAGTGGTAGGAAGCGAAGTTGTGGGGCGGGGTGGGGGGGTTGGGGGGGTGGAGCAAGGACAAAATTGTAGTCCTTGATAAAATGGTTTTCAAGAGGCTTTAGCAAAGTAATAGTTACTTGGGACTCTGGAGCCAGTTGGTCTGGGTTTGAATCCCAGCTGTACCTAGCAGTGGGATCTTGGGCAAGTCAGTTAACCTTTCAAGACCTCCGTTTTCTCATCTGGAAAATGGGGATAATTATTAGTATACCTCCCTCACAGAGCTTTCTTGAGGATTAAGTGAATTGTTGATGTAAGTAAAGACCTTTACTTCTGCTGGGTATGTGGTAAGCACTCGGCAAGAATTATCTGTAATGGTTGTTACCCACAGTTCTGTATCTGCTTGTGTCTGTTGTGTCTGTTTCTCTCCCTGTAATTGTGATGTTCTCCTTGTTTCCATCTTTCCATGTCTTTCTCTCCGAATGGGTTTTTCTTGAATTTGGCTCCATCCGCTCAGACTTCCTCTTCAAATTCCTGGTGATTGGCAGTGCAGGAACAGGCAAATCATGTCTCCTTCATCAGTTCATTGAGAATAAATGTGAGTTTCTGGGAGTGGTTCTGGGTGCACTAAACCATGGACAGGGCCATGGTGGGGGCAAGTAGGCAGCTGTTGGGCAGGGGTGGGGCTGGCCTTAGGTACAACTTCATTGCTGGCTGCCAGGTCCTTGCTTTGGTATACACTCTTTGCGAGGTCCTCCTTGAGCCTCAGTCTACCCAGCAATGAGAATGGGTTTGCAAAGGCCTCGGAGGACAGGGAATCCTCTGAGCGCCCTCCTGTCTCTTCTCTCCCTCCCACTCCCAGTCAAACAGGACTCCAACCACACAATTGGCGTGGAGTTTGGATCTCGGGTGGTCAACGTGGGTGGGAAGACCGTGAAGCTACAGATTTGGGACACAGCTGGCCAGGAGCGGTTTCGGTAGGTGGGCTGGGCTCCCAGTGAGAAAGCGTGGGGGATAGGGGAGGAGACAGGAGGGAAAGAGGCATGCAGAGTTACCTGGAAACATAATGACGGGAGCAAGGACCCCCTGAGGGTGGGCAAGGTAGAGAGAGAGAGAGCAAGAGAGACTGTGATGAGCAGGTTCATGTAGTCAAAGAAAGAAGGTGTCTTGAAGAGAGGGTGGCAGACAGACAAAACGAGATTGAGAAGGAAGCATGATTAAGAGTGAGAGGGCCAGGGAGGGATGACCGACCCTAGCGAGACCCTGTGGGATAGACCCATGTGGCTGGAAGGATGGAGACTTGTTCCCAGGGAGCAATAAGGCCTGGAGAGGAGGAGATGCTTGGGGTGGGGCAAGGAGCAGAGAGTAACTGAAAATGACTGAAACAGAAAAGGAAAGTTGAGAGGTACAGACACTCAGGAAGGCAGAAAAAGAGACAGACTGAGAGAGAAGGCAAGATTAGGATGCTCAGAGGTGAGAGACAAAGACAGGGAGAATGGGACAGGTGTGGCCAGAGAGATGGAAAAATGGATGTTTTGGGGGACAGGGCAATGTGGAGGGCTCAGCACACAGTATGTCTTCAGGAAATGTCTGCAGAAAAGGTGATAGACACATGGAAACCCTGAGTGAGAAATAGCCAGCAGAGAGAAACGAGGACTCCAGCTTCTGGGAAAGGGTGGTCCCTGGTCAGCACTGAGTAGCTGCTGAGTTAATATTCATGTGAGAGTTCATTGTGTGAGCTGCCCAGAGACAGAGAGAGGATGGAGGAGAGAGAGGTGTGCCACTGCGCCAAGATGGCAGTAAGTGCTCTGTAAATGGTTGTGGTGTGATTGCACGAATTCCAGAGGGATCCAGCCTGGCGACACAGTGAGAAGCAGACAGTTAACCACCCTGGGAAAGGGCCCCTCCCCCTGCCCCAAACAGCAGGAGAGGGCCAAACGGATGTAGTTGCATAGTGCTTGGCCAGGACTGGGCAAAGAGGGGATGACAGAAAATGTTGAATGAATGGGAAAGGATGAATGAAAGGGAAAGGATGACAGAGCCAGAGCAACAGAGATGGAGAGAAACAGAGAGTTAAAGATACATACACATACAAGAGACAGAACAGTACATACTAAGGAAGAGATGCAGAAAGACAGGGACACAGAGAGAGTCAAAAGGAGGGAGAGGGAATTCCCTGGTGGCCCAGTGGTTAGGATTGGCACTTTCACTGTCGAGGTCTCCAGGTTCCATCCCTGGTCGGGGAACTAAGATCCTACAAGCCACACAGTGTGGCCAAAGACAAACAAGTGGTAGGGAGAGATTGTGACAGAGGCAGGCAGCCAAGATAGATTGAGGGAAGTAGGCTACCAGTGGGAGAAACTGTAGTGAGACGCAGACCATGGCCAGGTTTAGGAGGAGGGGCCAGCAGTACACAGGGGCCTCCAAACCACCAGTCTCTTTCTGCAGAGGGGGGCAGTCTTGGGGCAGACCCCAGCCTTGGGGGTGACTGAGTCCCCCTGGCCCCACAGGTCGGTGACACGGAGTTATTACCGAGGGGCAGCTGGAGCCCTGCTGGTATATGACATCACCAGGTGGGTGCACGGAGCGGGCGGGGTGGGGCCCGGGCTGCCCCTGCCGCTGCACCTGCCTCCCTCCTGGCTCCCTTTTCCATAGCCGGGAGACCTACAACTCACTGGCTGCCTGGCTGACGGATGCACGCACACTGGCCAGCCCCAACATCGTGGTCATTCTCTGTGGCAACAAGAAGGACCTGGATCCGGAGCGTGAGGTCACTTTCCTGGAGGCCTCCCGCTTTGCCCAGGAGAACGGTGAGGGCTAGGTGGCGGATCAGTGGGGCAGGGGACCAGCAGAGGGATGAGGGGCATTCAGGGGGAGCCTGTGAGAGCCCCCTAGCTCTCTGTGGCTCTGCCCAGCAGGGCAGTGTGCAACTTTAGAGGTCTGCGTTCAAATCTGGTTGTTGGCCATGTGCGGGCTATATGACCACTCTGTTTCCCCATCTGGAAAAATGGGTCCCCCCCTCCCCGGACCACCTCCCTTAACTATTGCACACTCTGCTTCACAGATGGTTAAAGGGAGGTGGTCCAGGGGAATTCTTGGCACGGCTTGGACGAATGGGTGCTTCATGAATGTTGGCTGCTAAGGAGGTTTCAGCCACCATGGGGAGGCAGCATAGAATATTGGTGTAACGTGGGGACTGCAAACTCTGATGGCCATAGGGGAGGCACATTTTGTGAATAAGGGAGAAGGGGCAGGGGAGACCCTCAGGTTAGCAGGCACTGACATTAGGGGAATGGACAAGACTGATAGCCACATTGAAAGGTATGCAAGTACATTATCATTAAAAAGACCACACATAGCAAATGTTGGCGAGGATTTAGAGGAAATAAACCCCTGGTATGCTGTTGTTTGGAATGTACACTGGTGCAGCCACTTTTGAAAACAGTATGGCAGCTTCTAAGAAAACTAAAATTGAACTGCCACGTGACACAGCAATCCCACTCTTAGGTATGTATCTTTAAAAAAACAAAAAACGGATTCAAAAAGATACCCCAATGCTCATAGCAGTATTGCTTATAATTGCCAAGATATGGAAGCAACCTCAGTGTCTATCAATGGATTAATGGAATACTATTCAGCCATAAAAAAGAATGAAATAATACCATTTGCAGCAACATAGATGGACTTGGAAGGAATTACTAAGTGAAGTAAGTCAGAGAAAGATAAAATATTGTTTGGTATCACTTATATGTGAAATCCAGAAAATAAACTAGTGACTACAACAAGAGGTATGCAGGTCTAAACTCATTTGAAAACATTGTGTTGGCCCACGTCTGCTGACTTAGGGTCTGTCCATGTTCCTTCTTTTTTGTAACCTCTAGGTTTAGAGGATTTGCTATCAGAAAGATGTGGGTTTGAATGCTGGCTCTGACTTACTGTGAGGCCTTGTCCCATGGCTCATGGGTGGACTATGAATGGGGCCTGTGCTAGATGGTGCTGGGGACACAGTGATGAAAACAGCCTTGAGCCCAGCTCTCATGGTCTCACAGCCCAGGGCAGAGGGAGGAGGACCATTTCCAGAGAGTGACAGCCTCCCGCTTTGCCCAGAGGTCAGGGCTGGGAAGGGGGAGGCGAACGGGTCAATGAGAGCCCAGGGGAGGCACCTGATTCATCCTGGGAAGTTAGGAGGACTTCCTGAAGGAGGAGATAGGAGCTGAGTTCTTTTTTTTTTTTTTTTCATTTTAACAGTTTTTAATGAAAGCTGTAGACATGATGACTTTATTCTTGCATCTTCTCAATTGTTTCTTCCTTATATTTGCCCTTTTCCTTTCCTACTTGGCGAGATTTGGCTTTACGTTCGAGGATCTTTTTGCGGTCTTTGTCCAGTTTTAGTCTGGTGATAACCACCTTGCTGGGGTGAATGCCCACATGGACAGTTGTGCCATTAGCCTTCTCCCGCTGCACTCGTTCAATGTAGATGACGTATTTCTTCCTGTAAACCTGGACTACTTTGCCAATTTGCTGCCCTTTGTAGTGCCCTCGTACAACCTGAACTTCATCATCCTTTCGGATGGGCATGGATCGAACGTTGTACTTCTGTCTTAGCTCTTTAGAAAGAGGAGAAGACATAATTTTCCTGCGAATGTGGGAAGGCGCATTGAAATGCCTTTTTCGATTCTTGCTTCGGTCAGAAGTCACAAAGGGATTGAACTTCATTTTGGCCGCTAGCGCTTCAGCGATGGCCACAGAAGGGAAGAGATCTCAGGAGCTGAGTTCTGAGAAGAGCTCAGTGGGTACCTAGGGAAGGGGGCTTTCATGGCAGGGAAACACATGTACGGAGGCCCGAAGTGAAGGCTTGAGGGACAGAATGAGAGGTAGCAGGTCAGAGTCTGAGTGGAGGTTGGGGACTGACTGAGGCCCTGACTGTCTTGAGTGTCTGTCCCCCTGCCCCCTCCAGAGCTAATGTTCCTGGAAACAAGTGCTCTCACCGGTGAGAATGTGGAGGAAGCATTCCTGAAGTGTGCCCGCACCATTCTGAACAAGATCGACTCAGGTGAGACTCCCAACTGACCGGACTGGGAGTGGAAGGAGAGCCCAGAGGTTTCCAGGGACTGGTCCTGACCTCTCCCTTCCCTCCCCACAGGTGAACTGGACCCTGAAAGGATGGGCTCCGGCATTCAGTACGGTGATGCCTCCCTTCGCCAGTTGCGGCAGCCTCGGAGTGCCCAGGCCGTGGCCCCTCAGCCCTGTGGCTGCTGAGACCTGCAGAGTCAGGTGGGATTCTGGGGACCTGGGAGCTGCAGGGCTGGTCTCCCAGCAATGGGGAGGACAGAGCAAAGACAGCGACATAGAACAGGAGACACAACCAGGAAAAAGGGCCATCTTCCCAGACACGGGAGATCCACCCATTCTTCCCATCCCACTGCCAGCTCTCTGCCCTGCATCTCCGACCCTTCCATTCATAATTCCTCAAATGTCTGTTGAGCACCTACTATGCGCCAGACCCTGTTCACAGCATGGGGGATAACAGCAATGGGGAAAACAGACAAGAATGCCTGCCTTCATGGAAGAGACAGACAATAAACAAGACCCAGGAGCAAACTGTATAACAGCCAGAGATAAAAGCTATAGAGAAGAATCAAGGAGGGTGGGGAGGTGGAGGAGTGGATGGTCAAATGGGATGATGAGGGGAGGGCTCACTGAGAAGGTGACATTTGAGCAAAGGTTGTGTGGGGACCTGGGGAAGTGTTATAAGGGGAAAGAAGAGCCAGTGCAAAGGTCCTGAGGTAGAGTCCTCCCTCCCCTGGGTGAGGAAGTCAAGGCCACTCCAGTGTGGCTGCAGTGGAGTGAGTGGATGTGTGTGTGTATGTGAGTGTGTTGGGGGGTAGGTGAGCAGAAGATGAGGTTGGGGTGGAGGAAGCAGATTGGTGAAGGCCTCGTGGGCCACGGGGAAGGCTCTGGCTTATACAAGCAGAGAAGGGACAGGATCTGATTCAGGTGTTCATAGGGCCCCTCTGGCTGCAAACAGACAGACTGTGGAGGGGTGGGGGAGGGTGGGCAGGGGTGGTTGCTCAGTGAAGTGAAGAGGCTACTGCAAAGTCAAGACTGTGGTGGACAGGACCAGGGTGGGGGCAGAGGAGGGGATGAAAGGTGAGTTAGGTTAGATCATCTTTGCCTCCAGGCGTGTCCCCTCTTGATGTAATCACTGGGTCTTCCTAAAGCACAAATCTGCTTCTTTCCCTCTGTTCTTCTGGTAACCTCCCCCGCCTCCTCCAGGAAGCCTTGCTTGTTCTCCTATGCTTGGTCCAAAGTCCTTGGCAGGCTTGACAGACTTGGTCCCATCCTCACCTCTTTGTGGGTGACTACGTCTTGACAGTTCTTGTCTCTCTGCTTCAAACCCACTCGCCACCCCCACCCCCCCCCCCAACCCCGTCCCACCCAGCCATTGGCAGCTCCAGGATGGCCTTGGAGCAAAGTGGTTAGACCTTGGACACAGGTACTTTGAGAGCAGGGCCAACATAATTTCCAGATGAATGGATTTGAGAGAGATGAGTCAAGGGTGAGCTCTTGGGGCGGGGCTCCTTTCCTTCCAGGCCTCTGCATCAGCAGCGCCTCTCCTACCTCCCTTCTCAGGCCAACTCCCATTCATCATCAGGTCTCTGCTAAAATGTCTCTTCCCAAAAGGGGTCACTCTCTCTAGATGGGCAGTCTCACAACTGCCCCTCCTTTTTATTATTTCCTTTTTTTGGCTGTGCTGAATGGCTTGTGGGATCATAGTCCTCCAACCAAGGATGGAACTCTCGCCCTCAGCAGTGAAAGCGCAGAGTCCTAACCACTGGACCACCAGGGAAGCCCCTGTCCCTCCTTTTTAAAGTGTTCAACTCTGTCCCCTCCATCATTATTTATGGTGTTTGTCTCCCCCATCTGAGAAGGTGACAAATCACAGACTCCAGAGCTGGGCTGCCTGCACTTATACTCCGACTCTCACTGCAGAGTTGCGTGACTGTTGGCAAATTATTTAACGTCTCTGGGTCTTGGTTTCCTCATCTGTAAGTGGGGCTAATAATAGTACCTACCTCAAGTGAGTGTTGAGAAGATTAATTAAGTCAAGTCATGTAAAGTGCTAACAAGGCCTGACAGTCAGTAAACTAAGACTCAATAAACTAAAGACTGTTTATTATTTTTTTTTCTTATCCAATTTAAGGACTCTGGGCTGTGTAGAAACAGATGGGTGTGTACTCTTCACCTTAGGACATAATTTGAGTCTGTTTCAGGGTTTTCTCAGTGAATCAAATCTAATAAGAGTGCATTTTCAAACTGTTGATTGCACTCTACAGGAGAAAATACACTTTGTATGTTGTTCTAATGCAGTCACACACATAGAAAACTAAAACACAGATTTTCTTCATACTAATATTCTTAAAACAGAGGTGAAATTCACATAAATTTAGCTATTTTAAAGTGTACAATTCAGTGGCATTTAGTACACTCACAAGGTTATGAAACCATCACCTCTGTCTCATTTCAAAGCAATTTCATCATTCTAAAAGGAAACCCCATACCCATTAAACATTCATTCACTCTCTGTTCCCCCTCCAGCTTCTGACCTACACCCACTTGCTTTCTATGTCTATGGACCAACATTATTATGTATGAAGCACTCTGGTATTTTTTATTTTATTCTATTTCAATGAAAAATTGCTCAAGGCCCACCAAACTGATTTCCCACCCCACTAATGCAGTTGTGCACACTGGAATCACCTGGAGAGCTTTAAAAGCTACTGATGCCTGGGCTTTACCCCAGAGATTCTGAAGTGATCTGGGTATTTCTAGAAGCTCGCAGGTAATGCTGTCTTCAGATAATCACAAAGCAAGAACCGATTGCCAAATACATCTCTGACTTGGGAAACACTGGAATGAGACCTAGAGTTGAGGTGGTCCAGGAACATAGAGGAACACAGAGATACAAAGGTGGGGACACAGAATGTAGACACCGAGACACCCCTCTACAGACTCAAGGAGACAGCTTTCTGAGGCAAATACATGGGGGAATGCGGGTGCCCTCAGAGTGAGAGCCGCATATTACCTGCAGACAAGAAACAGAAAGTCAGAAAATTTAGTAGGTTAGGGAGAAAAAGTATAGACAGAAGGGCACAGATAGGAGGGCAGGAAGATACCCAGAAAGGAGACAAAGCTGCAGCTGGCAGACTTGAGATCCCCCCCGTTCACCGCACACTTTTCTTGCAGCTCACCTGCTCTCCAGGACCAGCCCTGTCCTTCCGTCTGGGGCCTAGACACAGGCCCTGGGAGGCCGAGCCCCTCACCTGCCCTCGCCCCAGAGAAGCTGCCCTGCCACCGGTCTCCCTTCCCTGGCCTGGTGGGGCCTGGCTGAGGGGCAAGACTGAGCCATGGGGGAAGGGGGATTCTCTCCGTGCCTGCTGCTGCTTCCTCTGTCTTGGCTAACCCCTGTTTTCCCTGAACCCCTAACTCCTCTTTGAGCATACTCAGAGAGTTCACAAAGCCTGAGACCAGGGCCATTTGGCCTCAGCATCCCTTGCCCTGCCATTGCGAGTACGTGTTATTTATTACCTGGAGGCCTGTCCTGTTCCAATGCCCCCCCCCCCCCCCATAAAGCATTGTTTACACCTGTGTCATAGCCTCTGTCATTTTGGGGTGGTGGGGAGGGAAGGGAGGCAGATGAGGTACCTGATTATGTTTGGAGTCCATGTTTTAGGGTTGGACATGGTGTGGGGGTCCACCATGACTCGATGGCTCAGGTGTCTGTTGTAGAGGAATTTTGCCCACATATGTAATACGAAAGTCCCTCTGTTTGTGATGGGTGTGATGGGATCTGTAGGAATGGGTGCCACTTGTGTGTGTGTGACACTTTGCTTGTGAGTGCTCTGTGCCCTTGGTGATTGTGTCTACAAGGGTGGTGTTGTTTGGGACACCGAGGCTAGGGAATGAGAATTCAGGCCATGGGTGAGCCCTGGGTCTGCCCAGTGGGTGATACTTATGCATTTCTGATGCCTGAGTCTGAGGCAGTGTCTAGTTAGTGCTTGACTGTACATATGTGCCCCTGAGATCTGTGTGTGTTTTGGTGTGTATTTGACTCTGTTGACACACCTGTGTGTGACCATGAACCCTGTGTGTGCCCCTGAAGACTGTGTGGTCTTTTGTACTACCCTAACCCCCATGCATAGTTAAGATCAGTGTGTTACCTCCTGTGTCCAGGTGGACCGCTGACACCTGCACGGGCTCTGCCAGGGACTGGTGCCACCCACTGAGGACACTCCCAATGGCTCTCCCTCCCCTTGGCCCTGTTCAGCCTGGGGGCTGGCGGAGGGGGTGGGGCATTTTAAATGACCTAATCTGCATTTTATCCCCCTAGGTCAGGTCGTCCAGACTGTTCAAAAGACTCTTGAGATAGTCATGCAAATGTCTTCTCTGGCTTTCCTAGCTGGTTTTATTCGGACTCCACACAGTTGTCCCGAAGGGGCAGGGCAGAGCGGATCAGAATCTGCACATCCCTTCTAGTCCTCTCTCCCTTCTCTCAAGGACGTTCCGCTTTTTTCTTCTCCTTTATAAAATGTCCCTATGTAAATTACTTGCTGTCGTGCAAATTTATATACATTTCCTAACTATTTGCCCAGACGCTTCTCAGTCCTAATCTTGGGCTGTGAGAAGGAGGAGCTGTCCATGTTAATAACATCCATGATCTACATGCCACTCCCAGACCCCCGCTACTCATCCTCCCGCAGCGTTCTCCGCTCCAAGGAGACGGGCCTGCCTGTCTATGTAAATAGGCTAATTTACATGCCCCTCCCACTCGCTTGGCACCGTAGACGAGCCCCCCCTCTCCCCCGCCCTATCCGGCCCTTGCTAACTGCGTTCCTCCTCTCGCACAGAAGGGGCGGGGCGGAGGGCGCCCAGAAGCCCGGCGTCACCGTCGGATCCATTTATTTCCTTTTTCTCCTGGGAGAGGGTATTCGGAACTCCGTCGCCCCGCCCCGCGCGGCTCGCGCCTGCGCCTGTTCGTCTCCTCTGCCCGGACGCGGTCACGTGTCCACCGGGCGAGGCGGGGGCGGGGCGTCGCGGGTGGTGGGGGCGGGGTATGGCGCGCTGTGCGGCGCAGGGCGGCTGGCACAAACGGCGGCGCCGGGGCCGGAGGAAAAAGCTCGGTGAGGAGAGCCCGGGAAGGGAAGAGAACGAGGCGGAAAAGGAGTTGGAGGTCGGGCACCGGCGCGAGCCGGGCGCCGTGTGGGGGGCGCGCGCCCGGCACCGTGGCGGAGCGCCGCGACCCCGGGGAGGGGAGGGGAGGGGAGGGGAGGTGGGGGTGGGGCGTGGGGGAGGGAGCGCGCGCCGGGCACGTCGAGCGCCGGCCGTTGGGGGTGTTGGGGTGGGAGCCGGGGGCGCGCGTCGGGCGGGGGGGGAGGGGAGGGGACGCGGGGTCCCAGCGGTCCCTAGGCCTTGCCTTCGTGTCCTGCTGCGCCCCGAGGGGCCTCAGGGCCCGCACCGAAGGGACTTGGGAGGGGGGCTCTTTTTTCCCCCCTCGTCCTGTCCCCGAGTGCGTGAACCCTCCTCCACCCTTCCCTCTGTCGCCGTGGACCCTGCTCCCACGACTCCCTTCCGTCTGTCCGTCTCAGGACCTCCCTTCCGTCTGGGTGTGTGTCAGCCCCTAACGGGCTTTCCTCCTGTTGGGCTCAGGTCGATCTCCACCCGGTTCTGCCCGGCTGTCTCAGGCCCACTCTCTCTCCTCTTCTCCGCTCTGTTATTTTTTCTGTTTCGGGACCCTCCCCCTCCCACCTCCAGTTTGCACTGTCTGTAGATCCCCACCTTCCTTCTGTGTTTTCCAGGCTGATCCGCCCCCCTCCTCCCAGTCCTCCCCGTTTGTTTCTAACTTCTAGTTCCCCACTCCGCCACCCTTTTCTACTAAGAGTCCCCTCCTTTACTTTTTTGTTTGTGGGTCTGTGTCTGAGGATGTATCTCACCCGTAGCCCCCACTGCAGTCCTCTGACTGTGGGTCACCTACCCAGCCTTACTTCTCCAGCTGTCCCGTTTATTGCCCCTTGTCTCTTCGTGAGTCCCCCTAGTCCCAGAGTCTCCGCCGCCCCCACCCCCCCTCCCGCCATGACCTCAGGTTTTGGGGTCTTTGTAGCTAAGTCTGTCTTGCTCTCTGCTGCCCCTACCACTGCCCCTACTGCCCTCCAGTGCACTTGCCTGTGTAGCTCTTCTCACCTTCCATTTTTTTTCTCTCCAGCCACTGTGACAGGTCCCTTCCCAAGCCCCTAGGGACAGCAGAGGACTTGGGGACCAGCGAGCACCCCCAGGGCGAGAGAAAAGCCTCTACCACCTGCCCTGCCTCATCCTGCCCCACGCCAGGCCCAGCCGCCCCAGCCCCCGGCTGCATCAAGTGGAGGAGGAGGAGGTGGAGGAGGGTGGCACCATGGGCCTGGGCCGTGCCCTCCATGCCCGGGGGATGAAGACACTGCTGCCATGGACAGCCCGTGCCAGCCCCAGCCCTTGAGTCAGGCTCTCCCTCAGTTGCCGGGTTCGGTGTCAGAGCCCTTGGAGCCTAGCCGGGCCAGGATGGGGGTGGAGAGTTACCTGCCCTGTCCCCTGCTGTCCTACCACCGTCCAGGAGTGCCCACTGAGGCCTCGGCGGGGAGTGGGACCCCCAGAGCCACAGCTACTTCCACCACAGGCAGCCCCCTGCGGGAGGGCTTCGGTGCCCAGGATGGCGGCGAGCTGCGGCCGCTGCAGAGTGAGGGTGCTGCGGCACTGGTCACCAAGGGGTGCCAGCGGCTGGCAGCCCAGGGCGCCCGGCCCGAGGCCCCCAAACGGAAATGGGCAGAGGATGGTGGGGATGCCCCCGCACCCAGCAAGCGGCCCTGGGCCAGGCAGGAGAACCAGGAGGCGGAGGGGGAGGGCTGCAGCAGTGGCAGTGGCGAGGCCAGCGCTGGGCTGAGGGAGGAGGTGCTGCCCGCGGCGCCCGAGCGCCTGGCCCTGGACTACATTGTGCCCTGCATGCGGTACTATGGCATCTGCGTCAAGGACAGCTTTCTGGGGGCGACCCTGGGTGGCCAAGTGCTGGCGGAGGTAGAGGCCCTGAAGCGGGGCGGGCGCCTGCGAGACGGGCAGCTTGTGAGCCAGCGGGCTATCCCGCCACGCAGCATCCGTGGGGACCAGATTGCCTGGGTGGAAGGCCATGAGCCAGGCTGTCAAAGCATCGGTGCCCTCATGGCCCATGTGGATGCCGTCATCCGCCATTGTGCTGGGAGGCTGGGCAGCTACGTCATCAATGGGCGCACCAAGGTGAGGCCGTAGGGACCTGCTATGAGGGGTGGTGGGACGGGGCCCCCAGGCACTTGGACGCCTGTTCTGAGTATCATTGGGTTTGGGGACAGGCTTCTGGGGTCACAAAAGAATTTAGGCAGCCCTGGTGCAGGGAGTGTCAGAGCTCACTGTGGGCTCTTGTGCCCAGTGGGCCTTAGTTTGTGCACCTGCAAGCTGTGGGTTTGGCCCACAGTCACCACGATTCTTGACCTTGCCGGGGATTCTCTCAAAGACCCTGAAGACCCGCATCTGTGTCTGAGCCCTGGTGGGGTCAGCAGCCCCATGATCTCTGTTCATGGGCCTTAGAGCAAGCAGACAAGGTTTGTGTCTCTGTCTGCCCGTCTTGTGTTCTTCCTGTTCCCTTATTTTTTCATCCATCCAAGTGTATCTAGGCCATCCTGTCCACTGTGCGTTTCTTGTCTGTCTAGTCTGTCTCCCAGGTAGGAACCGGGAGGGGTGGGTGGCAGTGGTGAGGCCCGTGCCAGGCTGAGGGAAGATGCCCAGCACACCTGGTGCTGGGCCGCACCGCACCCTGTATGCCGTACTGTGACGTCTGCTTCACGCTGGCTTCCCAGGGGTGGCCGTGCGCTGGCTCAGGTGGAGGTCACGACCCCATTCCGCCCATCCTGCCCCATCCTAGTCCGTGTCCTCCATCTTCTCTGTTCTGTCTGTCCCTCACTTCATCCCTGTCTGGCTCTGGTCTGTTTCCTTGATCTTCTGCCTTTGGGTCTTCTCTTGACCCCCTTTTTTTGTTTTAGAGTAGTAATTAATCTTTTTTTTTTTCTTTTAATCTGCTCAAAACCAAACCCTGTCTTTAGAAAAATGCTCATTTGATTGGAGTTTCTGGGCAGTCATCAGGGCCTTCTGGGCTTCCAGCTGCCCATTCAGGAATCTGGGGTCAGGATCCCTGCACAAGACAATAGTCCATAGGCCCTTTCAGCCTGCCAGCACATTACTTGTCTTTCATGGAGGGGTGTGAGGGCCCTGGCCTGGAGTTCATGGTTGGTGGTGGTTGGGCAAGGCTCTGTAGGGAGTGCCCGCTGCCCTGCACCAGTGATGCCTGGATGATGGCAAAGGCCGTGCTCTGCTCTCCAGGCATGAGGCTGTGCTCCTGGCGTCCCCGCCCTCTTCCCTCAGATCTCATCTTGGGTTCTGCCTCTGTGCAGCTTTTCTCTCAGGCAGGAACTGGCTCAGGGACCAGGGCTCCCCCCAGGCTGAAGCCATGCTGGCCTCCCCACCCCAGCTGGAATTTGTCCCATTTTGCTCTCCCTCCTGTTACCTTGGTAGTGGAGAGCCAGAGGCAGCCCTCAGGGGCAGGAGGTCAGTGGGAATCTCCTAACCACAGGGTGCCCAGCACCTTCTCCCCAGGGTCACCCATCCTTACAGGAGGGGGGTTAGGGGGAGACCACAAGAACTGAATAGCCCAAGGCGGGATACTTCTCTGAACCTCAGTTTGCTTATCACAGGATAGGAAAACCAGGTTAACTGCCTAGCTAGTCTGTGGCCACTTTAGGAAGGAAAGGAGAATACATGAATCTCCTCTCCTTCAGTGCCTTGGATGTGGTTGGAAACAGGGCCCTGGAGGGGGTGGGTGGCTGGGGGTTGAGACTTTTTTAGCCCTAGGAGGTAAGAACAAGCCTGGCTGGACTGAGAAGGGAGGGGAGGAGCCGACCCAACCACTGGAGTTCCTCTCTGACTCTCCCCTGCCCCAGTGAGGCAGCAACTTCAGCTTCCTCACCTTCAGAGGGCAACATCTGGGTTCTGCCCCAGGCTCTGGAGTAAGATGGGGTGAGGTGCTGAGATGTGGTGGCGCCAGTGGTGGTGGGGGCTCAGGTCACCAGCGTGGCTGCGGCCAATCACAGCCTGCCTCTCGGTGCTTCCTGAACTCGGCTCCTGTGTTCCTCTGCCTTCCTCCTCTCCCTGGTTCCTCTGCTCAGTTGACTGGCAGGTGGGAGGGATTTGATTTTCACTGGCTTCAAGGACTACCATAGGGGTCCCAGGGAGGCCCCTTTAAGACCAGTTTGGAGGTGGGGCCTGCTGTTGGCTCAGTCCTGGGATTCTGACTTGGTGTGGGGTGGGTACTGTGTGTGTGTGTGCTTTGTGGGGCTCTTGGCATGTTGATTCTAGCTGTCCCTTATCCTAGCTGCCCCTTCCCGGAGATGGAAGTGTAAAGAACACGTTTCCATATTACTCTGCTTGTCCCTTTCCCTTGTGGGCATGGGAAGTAGATGCTTCTCAGGCCAGAGGATGCTTACCCCACCCCCCACTCCCAGGTGAGTATCTGTGGGGGGAAGGGTGGGGCCTTAAAGGGCTTGTTTCTGTGTCTAGCCTGACACAGGAGTCCTGCTTCGTGAAAGACTACAGTGCGTGTCCCTGCCTGCACGTGGGAAGTCCTGTGAGGGGGCATGGGCAGGACACATGGAGGCCCCGAGGCCCAGAAGAAGAGTGCTTTCAGTCAGCAGCTCCCTTCTTGGCCCTAGGGAGCCTGGCCTGGCCCTGGGGGCCAGTGCTGGGTAAACAAGTGCCTGTGCCGATTTCACTTTCAGGGGGATGGCAGGGGAAGTGAGCCCAGGTGCCTTCAGTTAGAGGACTCCAGGTGCTCCTGGTCCCAAGACCTGACTAACAAGGGGGGCCAGTGGAAGAGTGTTCCCGGCAGGTGCAGAAGCCTGGGGGTGAGCTCAGCCTGGTCAGGGAAGAGTCAGGAGGACTGCGAGGTCGGAGGTAGTTAGGAGGCTGTGGTCAGGAATTTGTGTTCTCTGGGGATGCAGTGAAGAACTTGAAGGGATTTGAGCTGTGGTGAGGGGGAGTAAAGGGTCTCTGTCAGTTGTGTGGGGAAAGAGGTTTCAGCCCTGGAACCCTTTGCCCACCCCATCCTCAAACAAAATTGGCAAACTCTCGGCTTGGATTCTCACTGGGGAGGGTTTGCCTGTCCCTAATCAGTGACCCACTGGTTCCAGGCCACCCCCTATTCTGGCCATAGCCAGGGATCCTTTCCTTTCTGTGAACTATTTGCTCCCTGCACTGACCCGTCAGCAGGGAGTGAGCGGTACAAAGAAAGTTCTTTGGAACCTGGGGCTGTGGGGGCCAGGACCTTGCCCTCATGTTGCCAGAGAGAAAGGCACCCCACTGGGTAGCCAAGGTGGTGGCAGTTGTCCTGGCCTCTTGCCCGGGGCAGGTGCTGTGGTGGACCAGGTGCACACGTTTAACACAGAGCAGTTTACTCTCCGCGCTGGGGTGAGCCCCGGGGAATAAGCTGGGAGGAGGCCGAGGGGTTGAGTCAGCCTGGCCTGCCATGGAGTGCCTGGCAAGCCTCCTGGTTTTGGCAGCAGATGCCGATCTTTTCGATTGGGAATGTTTACCCCAGGGCTGTGGCAGATGGCCATGGCCCCCAGGTGTAGCTGAGCATTATGGGGAGCAGGGGCCAGCGGAGTCTGTCCTGGCATCAGTGTGGGTCGAGGGGTCAACATAGAGGGTCCCCAGATGGGGAGCTTCATGCCAGTGTTCCCTCCTTCACCTTGTCCAGCCTTCCCAGTGGCTGTGGGCAGAGGACAGGAAAGGGACCTTTCCAATTTCAGCCTGTGCTTTAATTGTCATGTGTCAGGCACTGTGCCGGGTGCTTTCCAGACATTTATGTCTCATTCAGCAAGCTATGAAGTAGTTGTTACGCTCCATTTCAGGGATGAGGAGCCTGAAACAGAGTTCAGTCCCCTGCCCAGCATACAGCTCTTGAGGCCGCAGTGAGACTTGAACCCAGGGGTTAGCTCTGCGGGAACACTGGGCCTTTAACTCACACCACACCTGTCATTTTGTGGCTACAGGCCCGGAGTGGCCAGGCCCAGAGCTCAGCATGGCTAGGGCTGGCTTGGGCAGCGGCAGCAGTCAAGGAGAGAAGGGGGAACCCTGTTGCTAGACCTCTCCATATAGAAACCATGGCCTGGGATGAGGCGTAACTCTTAGGTCTGTGGGGGTCAGGAGCCTCCAAAGTTATATTCTCGGAGGGGTTCATGCTACTGCTGTGAACAGGAGGTGTTATCCCCGTTTGACAGATGAGGCATTTGAGGCCCGTTCAGGTGATGAGACTGTCCAAGGCTACTTGACAGGTTATCCTTGGAGTTGTGATTAGATCTCAGGTTCTAGTCATGTTACAGGTTTTGGAATTGTTCACGTGTAGGAGACTATCTAGCAGATACTCTTTGTCGTTATGATCAGTGCTTCTCAACATTGTGCAAATTAGAGTTACCTGGGAACCTTGAAAAATTCGAGGCTGCACCTGAGGCCAAGTACTTCAGAACCTCTGAGGTGGGCCTGGGCATCAGTGTCCCAGGTCATTCCAACTCGACAGCTCTGGGAGAGAACTCACGTGGGGCTTTGAGGCCACATCCCTGTATACCAGAAAACATTTAAATAACATTTAAATTGGTTTTATTCTACTGAAATATTTGAGGTTGGGATTGGGTTATCTTAAAAAAACCAAACCCTCGGTCACTGAGCTGCGTCTTGGTTCCACACTCGGCGCATGTGTATGCTGTTCAGTTGCCAAGTTGTGTCCGACCTTTTGTGACCCCATGGACTGCAGCTTGCCAGGTTTCTCTGTTCTTCAGTGTCTCAAGTTTGCTCAAATTCATGTCCATCAAGTCAGTAGTGTTATCTAACCATCTCAAACTCTGTGCCCCCTTCTCCTTTTGCCTTCAATCTTTGTGTGCCTCGTGTGTGTGGGAAGTGGGCTCTTGGGGCCAGGAGCTGAGGTTTCTTGTGGATAGAGGCTTGGCTAAAAAGGAACGTCTGGGTGCTGGAACCCTTGGAGCCCCTAGGACCCTTGAGGAGAGGTGAGGGGCTGAAAGGGGTGAGAAAGAGGAGGTAATGGCTGGCTTGCTCAAAAGTCCCTGCTTGCTAGCCTCAATAAACCCTATCTCCATCATCTCTGCCAGGCCATGGTGGCATGTTACCCAGGAAACGGGCTGGGGTACGTGAGACACGTTGACAATCCCCATGGCGACGGGCGCTGCATCACTTGTATCTATTACCTGAATCAGAACTGGGATGTCAAGGTAGGATGGTGGGGTGGGGTGGCATTCATCCACAGTCTTTTCCTCTCCCCGCTGAGCTGCTCGTATGGTCCCGGTCCTCTTCTCAACCCACTGGGGGGCGGTGTAATCTTTTAGGGGCCCTTCCTGGAAATGGCACCTCCTCTCCAGCCGACTGTGTGGTGGTGGCTCCTGGTGTTGGGGAATGGTGCAGTCTGCCCAGCCCCCAGCCTAAGGCGCACTTCCCCCGCCCCATTTCCTGTCGTCTTTAGTAGCTTCCTGCCTGTTTCTATGGTGATGCAGACCCTGGGTTGTCATTCATTTTCAGAGTCTGAGTGGTGGGAGGGAGTGATCTGTGCAGTTACTATGCCCCCTGGTGGGCCCTTGTGGGTTGGCTGTGCAAGGGGAGGCGGGGCTCCAGGCAGTGCTGGCCAGCCTCCTGCCTCATCCTCTGGCCCGCCCTCAGGTGCATGGCGGCCTGCTGCAGATATTCCCTGAGGGCCGGCCCGTGGTAGCCAACATTGAGCCCCTCTTCGACCGGCTGCTCATTTTCTGGTCTGATCGGCGGAACCCCCATGAGGTGAAACCAGCCTATGCCACCAGGTACGATCCATATTTCTGGGGATGTGCCCAGCTATTCTGTCTGTGCTAGCAGTCTTGTCAGACCCCTGGAGTGACTAGGAAGTGACGGGATGCCAAGAGCGGGGCGGCTGGGGGGTTGGAGATAGTGGGTGGAATTAAGTGTGATCTCTAATGGCCCTCTGGGGCTGCTCTGGTCCCCAGGTACGCCATCACTGTCTGGTATTTTGATGCCAAGGAGCGAGCAGCAGCCAAAGACAAGTATCAGCTAGGTACCTGCTTCCCAAATGGTGACCCCCGCCTCTTAAGTCCTTCTGTTCCATGTACTTCTTTAGGCCTCAAGCTGTCTCATCAATCTCTGATGAATCTCATCATCTCTTGATGAA
The DNA here is from genome assembly GCF_029407905.1 of Bubalus kerabau. Taxonomy (NCBI): domain Eukaryota; kingdom Metazoa; phylum Chordata; class Mammalia; order Artiodactyla; family Bovidae; genus Bubalus; species Bubalus kerabau. Next base: position 53,220,032 of record NC_073640.1, read on the forward strand.
TCTCAAGTCACTGAACCTTGCAGCTCATTTTTCCCCATCTTTGCCTACCTTCCCTAGACAGTTGACTCACCTGGTGTCCCCAGCATGAGCCCCATCTCTTCTGATGCTGTCCCGATGTTCCCAGTTTTCCTTGGCCTCTGTTCCTTCCCCGATGACTCAATCCCCTGCCCCTCTTCCTCCCTAGCATCAGGACAGAAAGGTGTCCAAGTGCCCGTGTCACAGCCAACTACGCCCACCTAGTGGCCAGTCCCAGAGCTGCATGGACAGACAGCCTGCCCTGGCTTCAGGAGAGCCCTGGGCCCCGGTGCTGCCAGTCTCGGTGCCTGCTCCTTCCCCGCCACCACCACTGCTTCTGACTTTGCCTCCGTCCTGCCTGGTGTGGAGGGCTCTGTCCATTGCTGAAGACCAAGGAGGAGGAGAGACCTCTACTGCCCTGGGATGGGGGCGGGGGTTGTGACCCAGACAGGAGCCAGTGTTGGGGCCTTCCGTTACTGGAGCTGGGGGCCTGTGTCCTGCCCTGTCTGGTCATGCCCCTCTCAGGTTTGGAGAGCTGGAAGGAGGCATCGCCACCTCCCACCAGGACACAGGATCTGGGGTTGGGGTGAGTCATGGCCTCTTGCTGGCAAAGGTTTGTGGGGGAATATCCCCAAGTCTCCCACTCCTCCAGCCTGGAATGTGAAGTGACTCCCCAACCCCTGTCACCATGGCACCTTTTGGACTAGGCTGCCACTGCTTGGGCAGGATAAAGGTGCTGGGAGGAGCATGGGTGTGCAAGTCCTATCAGCCAAGAAATAAAAGTTTACCTCAGAGCTGCATACATCTGACTCTCTTACTCCCTCTTTTTGAGAAGAGTCTTCCATCTGCGGTTCAGGCCTTTATTGACCGAAGAGGGTAAGGAGGTCTGAGAGCCAGTGAGCTGAGCTGAATCTGACTTCAGCGGGCCACGAGGCGGAGCTGGAAGGCTGGGGGCACGTTGCCCAGGCCAGTGCACTGCGGGGTGAGGTCTGTGTCGGAGTGGCTCCCCACAGGGAGCAGGAAGAACCGCAGCAGAATGGAGGTGAGGAAGAGGAAGATGTCGGTTGGGGCCAGGCCTGCACCCAGGCACATCCGCTTTCCTGGGGACATGGGTATGGAGTGAGAAACTCATGCGTGCCAGGGCATGTCCTGACTGGTCCCCTCCCTGCCCAGCCCAGACCTAGGGCAAAGGGCGTGAAGGCGTTGCTCTGGAACTCGCCCTGGCCATTAGAAAGTTGGTGGGGTTGAAGCATTCTGGGTTCTTGAATTGGGTGGGGACCCATTGTGTAGACACAAGCAGAGGAATCACAAAGGTGCCCTGGGGAGATGTGCCAAGGTTACTCAAAAAAGGCTCCAGTTAGAAGCCAATGTAAGGAATCCTTTGTGCGTCAGCTGTGAATGCTCAGACCCACTGATAGGCCCTCCCCGGCCCTGTGCAGGATCCCCAGACTCATTGGGCACCTTGGGCAGGAAGTAGCCACGCAGGTGAGTGTCGCAGGTGAGAGCACGCGGGAGCCCAAAGGGCACCACACTGATGAAGTACTGGATCTCGTGCAGCAGTGTTGGTGTAGGGCAGGTGCTCTCGGTCCTCCAGGGTTGGGGTACGCATTCGGCCAACCACATCATCCAGCTCAGCCTGCACTTTGGCTGGGGCCACCAGAGATATGAACGATGCATACCACAGCCTCCAGCCGACCCCAAACCCCAGCCCCCTCATCCATAGCTCTCCAGCTTGCAGGCGTGCTACCTCTGGGTATTTGAGCAGAATAAGGAGTCCATAGTGCAGGGTGGTGCTTGTGGTCTCTACCACCAAAGAAGAGATTATGCATCGTCATCACCAATGTCTCTGCCTGGAAATGGCTCTCGGGGTTCTCTGTTCCTGTGGGTACAGAAGATAGGTGCTGCTGCGTGCCAGGCGCCTGCTGGTGGGCGGCAGGGCCGTGCACCTTATCTATTTGATCCAGGAAGCTATCGATGAAATCGTGGGGCTTCCCGGGCTGCCGCGTCTGCTGGTGCAGCTGGATTTGCTGAGAGATGAAAACCCGAAGCGAAGTTTCAGAATATTCAATGGTGTAGGCCTGGGAGCCAGTCCAGGAGGGAGGGGGAAATGTACATCTAGGGGGACAGGAAATCAATAGGACCTTGAACAAAACCATTAATTCCCTGTGGGGGGTCTGGACCAGGACTTAGATGTTGTAAGTTGCGAAATTCTTCCATTCCAACATTCTAGGACTGCCCCATTCTAATGATGCATACTCTCGGGTTTGGCATAGACTGGGCACACGACCCTCTCACCTCGCCCCACCTGGAGCTCATGATGCGAAAGTTGTCATTGAAAAGGTCCAGGAGCCTCAGGAACTCCATGTCTTCATAGCCATAGTGGTTCCCAAGGACCATGGTGCAGACATTAGATACAGCATTATCCAGTAGCCGCTGGGGGTCGAACGGGGCTCCTAGAGGTGGGAACATGACGAGGTCATACGCTGGGTGGTTCAGATCCCACCCAGCTCTTGGGTTACTGGCTTCGTTCCACCAAACGCCTTCATTTGGTCCTTTCTAGACCAGTGTCCACGCCCACAAATGGTCCCTCTCTTTTTCCAGGCTGTACCTCCAGTGGCTTGAAAATCACCAAGCAGACAAGCCGCCTCTTCCAGGACACGCTCTTCGATGGTCTGCGTACCCAAGCCAAACTTAAGTGCCCCAAGTGCAAAATTGCGCAGCCTCGGCCAGCGCGGCCCTTTAGAAAACGCTATGCCTTGGGGGAGGTGTGGGGGGCGTTGGGAAGAGAAGGGGTTGGGTGATAAGTTGGCCACGCCCTATCCCAGAAGCATCCCGCGATGGAGCCGACTTTCTCGCAACTCTTCGCTTTGCTTTTCCAGATCTTTTGGATGCCACCCCAGTCTTCTCGGCCCTATCCACACATTGACCCCACCTCTGCTGGTCCTGACCCCTGACCAGTGTTTGCTCTGTTTGGCTTTGACTCTTAGGCTCTTGTAGGGGCTGCACAAAGAACCAGTCCCCTCTACTCCCATTCGACCCCTACAGTGTAGCTCCGCCCCAACCTCTCCTTATTAGCCTTGACTCTAGGAGGCCCCGCCCCATTCCTCCGATCCAGCTCTTTTTCGCCGACTGGATATTCTGGGCCGCACTTCCGCCGCTCCCCGGCCCCCTCCCTGCCCCTGCCGCCCACCCCTGGGCCTCACCGTTTCCGCGTGTGAAGCGTTCGAAGACTGCCATGGCCCCGCGGCCGGAGAAGGCATCCGCTTGCAGCACCAGTGCGTCCCGCAGCACTGCGTAGCGGCACAGCACCACTACAGGGCGCTGGCCCAGCCACACCGTGAACACCGGACCCCAGCGGCCAGAGAGCTACACGGAGCCGGTGGTCAGCGGGCCCCAGTCTGGGCTCCTGACCCCTCCGCCGCCGAGACCCCAGAGCCCGACCCCCAGCTCCCATCTCCTTCGGATCCAGGAGTCCAGCCCCTCTGCCTTCCCTCAAAATCTAGAAGTTCAGGCCCCCAGCCCCCTGCCCCCTCACAACTAGGTTTCTGGGCCTTCAAGACCCGCTCCCCTCCCCCTACCGCTTTGAGCCAGAACAGACCTTTCTGCTGCTCTTCCCCTGGGACCAAACGGCGGCGGCGGCAGCCGTAGGCTCCCCCTCCCTCAGGACCCGGGAGTAAGGGTTGGCGTTTGGCAGCGAGACTCCGCCCTGAACCAGGAGCTCAGGCCCACTGCCCATTTTCCCTCCAGATCTAACTTCCCACTCCGTCGCCTCCTTCCCCAGGAAGCAGGACTCTAGGCCCTTCAACCTCTCTCTGGACTCGCTGGGTCTGAGCCCTCAGCTCTGTCTTCATTCAGGTAGCTAAGAATTCCAGCCCCCAGCCCCACTTCCAGAAATCCAGAATTCCGACCCCCCCACCCCCACCCACTTGGGGCTACCTCCATGAGTGCATGGTCCAGGCGTCCATACTCTAACTGCAGCAAGCTCCCCAGCAGCCGGAGTGGAGTGGGCCTAGGAGGTAGGGCTCCCTGCCTCTGAGTGCTGCGTGCACCCCAACCCCACCTGGCTAGTGCCAGTAGCAGGACCAGCAATGACAGCGCTATAATGCCAGAGATCATCATGCCCTGACCCTGGATGCCCGCACCTCCTCATTTCTTCTATTTTATTCCCCTGGGGTCTTGGGTGGAGCAAGGGTGGAGACTGAGTGTGGGAGGAGTGGGCACCTGCCAGCCTCTCATTCTGTAATTTGTCAACCCAGTTCTTTTCCCTGTCATTGGTGTGCTTGGCTTCTCCTGGCCTTGTGTGTGTGTGTGTGTGTGTGTGTGTTTGCGCGTGTGCACGTGTGTGCCTGCCTCAGCCTGTCTTATGCCTCAGTAGTCTTAATGCACTAGCGTTTTCATGTCAGCACACCAAATCAACAGGTACACTCTCCATAGCACCTTTGGGTCCATCTTACTTGTCCTGTAGTTGTGCATTCCTAAGTCCCCTGGACACCTCTGGGCCCATGAATGCTGGACCTTATACTTAAAAAAAAAAAAATTGGCCGCACTGGGTCTTTGTTGCTACTGGTGGACTTTCTCTAGTTGTGGCAAGCAGAGGCTACTCTCTAGTTGCGCGGGCTTCTCATTGCAGTGGCTTCTCTTGCTGCAGAGCACAGGCCCTAGGGTGCCCAGGCTCTAGTAGTTGCAGCTCGAAGGTAGTTTCCCTGTGGCATGTGGGATCTTCCTGCATCAGGGATTGAACCTGTGTCCTCTGCATTGGTAGTCGGATTCTTAATCACTGGACTACCAGAGAAGTCCTGTACCTTGTACTTATGATTCCTGAATACACCCTGATTCCTAAATAAACTTCATAAAACACCCCTAGTGATGTGTGCATTAGCCTGGCACTCCTGTGTGTCGGGAGCTGCATTAGGCATTACTGACAAAATGGAGGCATGGCCCCAACCCCCTCTCCTCATCCCACAGGCACGGTCCCAGGGTGAAGGAGTTAGGCCTTGTGATTCTGACTTGTTCTTTCCTTTCTTTGGTTGGGTTGGCTGGAAAAAATGTTAAGGTGCTTATTTTTCTTGAGAGAAGCATGAGAAAGCACAAAGCTTTCTGCAGTTGTGCCCAGAAAATAGTCTATAATGTAACCATTGACATTTGTTCAAGGATCTTTACAAAGAATGTTCCAGGATGAGCACTTAGACTGCAGCTTGAGGCCATGGGAAGGATTGTTATCTGAGACCTGTTTGTGAGGGAAATATTTATGGCAAAAGAAGTTTGCTGAGCTTAGGGTTTAGAAGTAATTAAGAATAGTTAGAAGCCTTTTTAGGAGATAGTGATCTTAAGCTGCTAGGGGCAAACAGGATTTAGAAAGAAAAAAAATAAACTGAGGAATGTAACATGAGTTACAATGTAATCACAAGTTAAGTATAAGACACATAAGAGGAAGTAGATAATAGATAGTAAAACCGATTCTCCGCTGAAGCATGAACTCTGTTTGTAGGGCAACAATGATTTCTGGAGACAATAAATCTGGGTGGGGAAAACTAAAAATGTCAAATGTCTGACCTAACACTTTTATCAAAGTATAAAAGAAAGCCTAAAGCTTAAACATGTAGTCCCATCCCTCAAGTCAGAGGCTACATCATTGTCCGCCGACATGGCTCACCCCTTCAGGCTGATTCCCTGGCTGCTGGAGCTGGACTCTGGCACCTGTGCTCCATGCCTGTGTTACCTAGGGACTCAACACCTGAGCCCTTGTCAATTCCACACTCATTGCTCCTGGAGCCTTGTATGCTGTACCTGTCTTCTAGATGCTCACTAGGAGTCCCCTAGTGCCATTCAGCCTGGCACTTCCATGCCTATCCTATGACTCCTGGGTACCTTCCCACAGTCGGTCCCCCTGAATCTCCATACTTAGGCCCTGTCCTGAACTCCTCCATCTCTGTTCCCAATGTCCTGGCTCCCAGATGCCCCAAATGTCCTACACTCTTGCTGCCACACCCCTGGTCTCCAGTTCCCCAGGTCCCTCAGTGGGCACCTCCACCTGAGGCCAGACCACAATGGCAGATAAACTTGCCCTCACTCTGGCTGGCCCTGGGAGTGTGGGCTGGAGTACCGTGGGGTGGGGCAGACCCAGGCCTGGGTGGGCCAGGAGTGGGGGATGTGGCTGAGTCTGTACTTGCAACAGACTGTTCAGAAATGCAGCCCACCCTCCCACCCACCCTGCCCTGCTGGACCCAGGCTTCCGCCAGGTGCCTGGCACAGGGCCCAGACCCAGGGTGATGATGGGGGAACTGTGCAGAGTCCAGAACAGGGCTTGCCTTTGGAAGTGTCTCTCACTCTCAATCCCTCTGCTTCTCTATTCATCTCGTTCTCTCTCTATTCGTCTCTTTCTCTGTCTTCCCATTTCTCTCTGTTTTACTTTCAGGGTCTGCCTCTGTGTGTCTGAAAACAAATTTTCTCTCTGGCGTGCTCTTTTCAATGTCCATCTTTTTCTCTCCCTGAGCCTCTTTCAGTTTGTCTTTACCTTAATCTCCCTCTGTCTCTGCTTCCCCATCTCCCTGCATGTTTGTGTAGCACATCTCCCTACCTGTCAGCCTTTCTCTGTCTGGTGAATGGCAGAGGTTTAGGGGCAGGGCTCTGCTTAGAGGTGCTGACCCTTCAGACAGTAGGGTTGCAGCAAGTGTGCCCTCCTGGACTCTACCCTCCAACTTCCCTCCCAGATTCTCAGATGGATCCTTTTTCTCAGGTTATTTTTAAGAAGTTTTTACTGGATTTGTTACACTATTGCTTCTGGGTGTTTTGTTTTGTTTTTTAAGTTTTTTTTTGGGGGGGGGTGCTGCACTGGGTCTTCATTACTGCATGCAGGTTTTCTCTAGTTACGGCGAATAGAGGCTACTGTCTACTTGCGGTCGCTTCTTTAGTTGCTGTGTGAAGAATCGAGAGCGCAGGCTCAGTAGTTGTGATGCATGGGCTTAGTTGTTCCACAGCACGTGGGATCTTTGAGGACCAGGGATCAAACCCATGTCCCCAGTGCTGGCAGGTGGATTCTTAACTGCTGGCCCACCAGGGAAGTCCGCTTCTGTTTCATGTTTTGGTTTTTTGGCCACGTGGGATCTTAGCTCCCTGACCAAGAATTGAACCCACACCCTCTGCATTGGAAGGTGAAGTCTTAACTGCTGGACCACCAGGAAAGTTCCTTTCAAGCTCTTTTCAAGAGCAGGCATTTTGTTTTGTTCACTTCTGTATCCCCAGCACCTAAAATAGTGCCCAACACACGGTGGGCACCCAGTAAATGTTTGTTGAATGAAGGCATGGCTTTGTTTCATCCCTGTTTCTGTGTGTTTTTTTCTCTGTCTAATTCAGACTCTGTTTCTCTCAGTCTCTGTCTTAGGCTGAATCCTTGTAAATGTCTCTCTTCCTGCCTTGTCTCTATTTCATCTCTTGAGGTTTCTCTCCAGATCTCTTTTTGTCCTCTCAGATCACTGTCTTTCTTCAGCTCTGTGCCTCTCTTAATTTCCATCTTGGCTTTAGCATCTCCTTGTCTTCCATCTGGAGAAGGCATTGGCACCCCACTCTTTGAACATCTGTCTCTCCCCATTTCTCAGTTCCTCTCTTTCTCCTCCTCTGTCTCACTCCCAGTCTTTGATTTTCAGGATCTTGCTCTATATATCTCTCTGTCTCTTCCTGTCTCTTTTTCTTCACCATGTGTCTCTCTTTGCCGTCTGTGCATCTTTCTTTCTTAGGACCTGTGAATCTCCTTTTCCCCCTCCACCTCTGCATCCCTGCCTGGGCCTTGGGGCAGACTTGGCTTGGGGTGGGAACAGCATGGGGATTAGGGAGCCACCACCCCATGTGGGGACTGCCTATAAGCCTCCCTCTAGCTGGCTCCATACTCAGCAAAGCATGTCCCCATTTCTGAATGACCTTGGGAAACTCCACTCAGGGAAGGGCCTCCCACGTCACCTCTGCCTCTGGCTGGGGGGCCAGCCTCATTCTGTCTGCCTCCAGCTCAGTGAAGCTTGAGATGCCTGCTCTTTGAGAAAAGCTACTGTCAGCAGGATTGTCAGCTTGTCAAATCCAGTCCCAGGTTGGGAGGCCCCATGCCTGGGACTGCTATCCACCCCAAAGGGAGGAACTGTAAGACAAAGAGACAATTCAGTGAGAGGGATGAGAAATGAGGGAGAGTTTCAGCCTTCCAGTGCCTCACTTCCCCATTAATTGCCCTTCCTCTCTGTCTTTCTCTGGTCATTGTTTTGTTTCTTTCTTTGTCTCTCTCTTCTATTCTCTTTACCTCCCCAGGTCTCAGTCCTTGTTATCTCTCTACTTTCCTCTATGTCTCTGACTCATAAGATTTCAAAGAGCAGGGTGGGAGCCAGAAGATCTGCTTTCTGCACCCAGCTCTGCTCATTTCTGACTGTGATCTTGGGCAAGTCACTTCACTTCTCTGAGCAACCTCAGTTTTGCTGTAAAAATATATAATAGCACTTCCCCAGTGGTCCAGTGGTTAAGAATCCACCTGCCAATGCAGAACATGAGTTTGATCCCTAGTCTGAGAAGATCCCACATACTGAGGGGCAACTAAGCCCCTGTGTCATAACTGCCGAAGACTGCACACCCTAGAGCCCATGCTCCACAACAAGAGAAGCCACTGCAATGAGGAATCTGTGCACAGCAACTAGACTAGACCCTCCCCCTGTTCACTGCAACTAGAGAAAGCCTGTGTGCATCAAGGAAGACCCAGTGCAGCCAAAAATAATAAACTAAACAAAAGCCTACCTTATTTAAAACAATGTATAACAAAATTGCTTTGCACCATGTGTATGTGTGCTAAGTTGCTTCAGTGGGGTCCAAGTCTTTGCAACCCTATGGACTATAGCCTGCCAGGCTCCTCTGTCCTTGGGATTCTCCAGGCAACAGTACTGGAGTGGATTGCCATGCCTGCCTCCAAGAGATCTTCCCCACTCAGGGATGGAACCCACCTCTCTTATGTCTCCTGCATTAGCAGGCACGTTCTTTACCACTAGCGCCACCTGGCTTTGCCCCATAGGAAGATTTAAATGAGGCATTTGGACCAGTGTGTGAATAGCAAGCACTAGGCGGAGAAGGCAATGGCACCCCACTCCAGTACCCTTGCCTGGAAAATCCCATGGACGGAGGAGCCTGGTGGGCTGTAGTCCATGGGGTCGCTAAGAGTCGGACACGACTGAGCGACTTCACTTTTCACTTTCATGCATTGGAGAAGGAAATGGCAACCCACTCCAGTATTTTTCCCTGGAGAATCCCAGGGACGGGGAAGCCTGGTGGGCACCCGTCTATGGGGTCGCACAGAGACGGACATGACTGAAGTGACTTAGCAGCAGCAGGTAAGCGGTAGTACTTGTGATTTCCCAGTCTCTGTGTCTGTTTATTTCTCCGTATCTCTCACTTTCTCTGCTTACATCTCCATCTTTGTACAGCGCCCTGCATCTCTGGCAGACCTATGGAAACTTTCTAGGCTGCTGTCTTTTTCCTGGCCTTGGTTTCTTTACTTCTGACTTCACTCAGGCCCTCCCAGCCTTTACCTCCAAGTCTGTCTCCAGGAAACACTTTCTCCCATTTTTTTTTTTTTTTTTTTAACTTCCCTAAGAGTGAGGGTTGAACGCATCCAAGCCAGGTGTCTCCCTTCTCTGCAGCTAGACCTTACTTCTGTCCATCCTAGAGGACTGTCCTCCTCCATTTAATTCAGCCAAGGTAGGTTTGAATCTATTCTAAAGATAATTTAATAGAAACTGATACAAAAAGCCTTCTCCGGAGTCACCGGAATCTAGGTGGGGCGGGCGCCACGCCCCCGCTGCCAACCCCGAGCCGCGTCCTCCAAGAGCCGCCTCCTCGCGGCCTCTTCCCTTTTGTCGCGCTGCCCGCGCTCGAGGGCCACTCTCCGCCGGTGTCTGAGCCTCGCGCGCTGTTCTCCTCCCCGCCGCCGCCGTCGAGATGCTGCGCTGCGGCCTGGCCTGCGAGCGCTGCAGGTGGATCCTGCCGCTGCTACTGCTTAGCGCCATCGTCTTTGACATCATCGCGCTGGCCGGCCGCGGCTGGCTGCAGTCGAGCGATGACAGCCAGACGTCCTCGCTGTGGTGGCATTGTTTACTAGAAGTCTGCGACAGCCTCATGACGTATGCTTGGGGAAGGGCAGCCGCCGCTATGCTGCTCTGCGGTTTCATCATCCTGGTGATCTGCTTCATCCTCTCCTTCTTTGCCCTCTGTGGACCCCAAATGCTTGTCTTCCTGAGAGTAATCGGAGGCCTTCTGTCCCTGGCTGCTGTGTTCCAGATCATCTCCCTGGTAATTTACCCTGTGAAGTACACTCAGACCTTTAACCTTCACTTCAACCCTGCTGTCACTTGCATCTATAACTGGGCCTATGGCTTCGGGTGGGCAGCCACTATTATCCTGATTGGCTGTGCCTTCTTCTTCTGTTGCCTTCCCAACTATGAAGATGACCTGCTGGGCAATGCCAAGCCCAGGTACTTCTACACATCTGCCTAAGGTGGGGAATGAGCAGAAGAACATCACTGCTGCTGAGATAGAGTCCAGAGAAAGAAAGTGTTTTCCCCTGGAATACTTTGAACCTGTTTTGGGGACAATGTTCATATCATTAAACTATGGTCAAAATGCTAAAATAATCGGGGGAAAGTGTTTCTTAAGTGGTGTTATAGTTTCATATTCATCTTTTATATATGTTTTGTAGTGTTAAGTAAGACTTACTTCTTTTAATTAATTACCTGATTATTAAGTTGGCTAAAAGGTTCGTTCAGGCTTGTCCATAAGATTGATGGAAAAACCTGAACTCACTTTTTGGCCAACTCAATACTAATATGCCAATGTTTCCTTATATCTAGCAATACCATTGATATTGCATTTGTAAAAGAATATGAGTATGGAAGTAACCACATAATTTATAAGGTAAAAATGAGAAGGCTTCAAAGATTTGAGTAAATCTGGTTAGGTTTTTGTTTTTCCCAGATGGAATGGGTTGGGTCTATTAAGGACTGAGGAGAAGAAGAAGATACTGGTAAAAATTGTCAGTGACTAAATATTCTAAAAGAAACACAAAAAATATTTTTTCAAGCCTTTGGCTATTCAAAGAAGCAAAATTGGTTCCTAAATGCATGTCATTTGTGAGAATTTCTAATGAATATCATGAATAATTGATTTGGGGCTAAGCTTTCCATTAACTTAATATGACATCTAGGAAAGTATTCTTTCATGGCCAAAACCTGTTGCAGTAGTATGGCCTCCTTAAGCAGTGAAATCTTAAGATGAAATTTTCTCTTTTAAAGTGGTTCATAGGGTGGGGGTGTGGTAGAAAGCTACTAGTAATTCTGTGCTCTTTGGTGTCTATATGCTCTAGACCAGAGTAGACTGGATGAAAAAATGGACTGGTCTAATTCATTATGACCTTTAAGTAGTATTAGGTTGTTCAGTAAAGCATTAGGAGGGCCATTCCCATCACAAAAGTAACATTAAACAGCCTAAAGAGAAGACATGGCTTGAATTTTTCATCTTTGGCTTGATCGGGCTCTAATCATGTAGACACAGCTTCTGATAGATTGCAACTGTAAGCAAAAACTTAAATATGGTTAAAAACCTGGTTTCCCTTGGTAAACAGATTAAAAATATCTGATGTAAAACATTTAACAGGAGAATTCAGGAATGTGGGATTTCTCTGACTTGCAAATATGGTATATCACATGGAATATTATTATTTTTTTACTATTTGTACTTACATAATGAAAACCAATTCATTTTATATATCAAATTATTTTGTAAGTTGTAAAAATAGCAGTTGCAGTTTTATTATGAACTTTTCTCAATAAACCAGGTAATATTAAAAAAAAAAAAAAGCCTTCTCTACCAAATGGTGTGCAGTAGAACGAATTCTGTGGATTAAACAAGGCACGTGCTTTCCCTTCCCCATGGCTTTTTCTGCTTCAGGGGCGCAGAAGGTAAAGACAGGAATGTTGGGGAAGGGCACGCAGCTGGCGCAAGGTGATAGGAAGCGAGTGTGACAGCGAGAGGGATGGGGCGCAGGGGAACGAGACGATGGATCGAAGCACCCCTCCAGACAGGCCCCATAGTTCACAGACGAATCTGGAAGGGATGCGGCGTCAGCGTGCGAGCACGCAGAGCTGGTAAGGCCGGGGCAAATTGCCGAGACCCGAGCTGAGCGGGGTCAGATCAATGTCCTCGGGCGCCCCCAGCGGTTGCAGCGAGAAGCTCTGCAGGATGGCGGTGAGGTAGAGGAAGAGCTCCATGCGCGCCAGCGCCTCGCCCAGGCACAGCCGGCGTCCTGCAGGCAGAAAGGACGGGGAGGAGCAATGAGACAAAACGGGGTGAAGGGCCTCCTCCACTTTCAGAGGAAAGCATGAGAATAATGACTGGGGACTCACAGACCCCTCTATCTAAAGGTCCGGGACAGACAGTTTAAGTATATTGTGGACCTCCTACAAGTGCAACCTTGCAGGGATTCGAATCCTGACTACCGTTACTAGTTCTGTGATCTTGGGCAAGCCAGAGTTTCTGGGTAGGTATCTGAAATGGGGAGGATAATAGTGCTTCATTAGGTTGCTATGAGGGACTTTTCCTGATGGCTCAGACTGTGAAGAATCTGCCTGCAATCCAGGTTGGATTCCTGGGGTCAGGAAGATCCTTTGGAGAAGGGAATGGCTACCCACCCCAGTATTATTGCCTGGAGAATTCCACGGACAGAGGAGCCTGGGAACCACTGAGCAACTAACGTTTTCACTTTTTTTAAGGTTGTAGTGAAAGGTAAATGGAGGTGAAACAGTGAGAATATAATGCTATGTCAGTTTAGTATGTGTGGGAGCTGGCTGCTCTAAGCCCTACTATCAGTTAATTTCATCCTTATAACAACTCCCAGAGGTGGGCTTTTTTATGATCGCCATTTCATAGATGTAAAACCCGAAGCACAGAGAAGGGAGGGAGCATATCCAAGGCCGAGCCATTAGAATATAACAAAGCTGGGGTCTGGCAGCAAAGTGCATCTCTTAGCCACCACTCTTACAGTTCTCAGAGGTAGCACTGGTGCACAGTAGGCAATGTTGTAGGTTACCTATTATTATGCACCCTACTACCTTTTCGAACACTGAATTACGCAGGAAAAGATGTTTTTTTCAGCCGTTTAAAGACCAAAGGCAAGAAAAACCAGAACCGCTTCAACTGCACCACCCAGTGGAGAGACTGATAATGACCATGTCCAAGTTAGATGACAATCCTGTTTCCCTGCCTCCCTCCACAAGGCTTTCATTTGCTATCAGCCTGTAGGGGAAGAGTTGGGAAGGAGAAAGGACATCTGCACATCTAAAGCTGAGGATTGGGTGGGATGAAGAAGTGAAAGGCTTTGGAGAGTTGAATTAGGCTTGGGGAATGTAGGTGGAATATTGGGCCAGAAAGACTGACCGGTGCCCCCCACCACTCTCACCTGCTGAGAAAGGCATGAAGGCAGGGCTCTTCTTGAAGGACATATTGGCATCCAGAAAATGTTCAGGGTTGAATTCCTTGGGCTTCAGAAATTGGCTGGGGTCGCAGTGAACTGTATTAAGGAGGGTGATGACATCGGTGCCCTGCGTGGGTGGGGAGGCAGCATCAGTGGCCGGTTAAAAGGGCTGGGAGGTTCCCAGTAGAGGATTTCCACTCTACAGAGCCTGGGTCTACATCAGGAGTCCAGGAAATGGGTATGGGTGTCTAGGGTTCCCAGTGACGGGTGCCGAAAATGATTCTGTTGGGGTCTAAGGTAGGGATGTGGGATACCTTCCTTGTAGAAACAAATCTGGGGTTCTTGGGGAGGGAGTAAGGTCTCCCAGAACAGTGTTTAGGTACAGGGGGCCCCAGTATGAAGTCTCAGACCTTGGGGATTTCAGAGAGGGGTCCTAGGGGTCACAGGGAAGGGGCTGAGGTTCTGGATTTAAGGGCCTCAGATGTCTGTTGCTAGGGCCTGGGTCTTCCTTGCTAGAACCCTGAATGCCCATATCAAGAGTGTGGAATGCCTCTTCCTAAGGTTTTAGGTATGGTTTGCCAGGTGACCACCCCACCCTGGGTATCGTGAAGCCTCGAAAGTTCGTGTCCCGAGTGACACGGTGCGGCAAGCTCATGGGGATGACGTCTGCGAAGCGCTGCACTTCGTGGATCACCGCGTCTGTGTAAGGCATCGCCGCTCGGTCCTCCACCGTCGGCAGCCGCTCGCGTCCCACCACGCGGTCGATTTCCTCCTGGACTCGGACTGGGGTGGGGGGAGGGGAGAGCGGTTGTTGAGGGGATAAGCAGACTCGACTGTGCAGAGAAGAGGTGTGTGCATGCGTGTGGAAGCAGTCCAGCCACTGCTTTCCAGTCGAGGTCGGGGTCGGGGGTCGGGGGACGCTGCAGGGGTGCATGCGAAGGTTAGATGGAGGTTCAGAGGGAGGGGCTGGGTTCAGAGATGCAGTGAGGGCGAAAGTTTCGTCCCGCTTGGGCTTCCAGGGGCGAGGTTGTGCGGACAGGGTGACAGGGCTGCTTGGAGTCCAGGTCCCACATGGGATTGCCGGCGGGACTCCGAGGACTAGGGCCGCTGGAGGATGGATGGAGAGAGCGGGGTGTGCAGGACAGCTGAGAAATCAGGGGTGGGGCGGGCGACAAAGATCCAGTCGGTCTCCGCACAGCGTCCAGGCGACCAGGAAGGTTCAGGGGAAGACCCAGAAGCAGGGTTTGGGGAGGCGGGGTCGCAGGCCGTGAGGTGGGAGGGGAGGGATTCTTGGGCAGGCCTGGGCTCTGGGCGTCTGTGTGAGTTGTGTGTGCAGGGTCAGAGATGAGTCCCAAAGCAAGGCCTTGCGGACGGGTCTCCGTCCGGGCAGAATATGTGGATCGGGAGAGCCACGTGAGTGGGGTCAGCCTCCAGTGGGCTTGCGGGTTTGGCTGTGGTACCCAGACGTGAGCTGGCGGCTCTCGCTACCAGGCACACTGGGCGGGCGCTCAAGGTCTGTGGGCGGGGCTTCCGGCGCTCGCACCTTGCACTTCTTGATACTTCATGAGCAGTCGGAAGGCGTGGCGCAGCGTGGTACCCACGGTCTCAGTGCCGCCGAAGAGCAGATTGTGTGTGGTCATCAGCAGAGTATCCATGATGAAGTGGCTCAGCGGGTCCTGCTTTTCCTGCAGGGGTTAAGGGCCCGGGATGTGAGCCAAGGCGGAGGGAGATCTTTGGGCGCTGAGACTCTGCGACCCACTCCCCGCAGACCTGCACAGCTGCTACTGGGTGCCAGTTCAGCGCCTCCTCTGTTCAATTTCCTTTCCTTGGGGGATCTGGGAAGTGCGGAGAGCAGGGTAGGGAAAATCTCAGCCAAGCGGCCGATAAAACAAACCCTGAAGGATTTCTTAATGAGCCTGTTAATTGGCGGAGGCCCTGAGTGGCCCCAGAAGAGCCCGGTGATCCACCTTCACTTCCTGGATGTGGGGAGTTCAGACCCAAACACGCTCATCTCGAGATCCTTGTTGGTTCGAAGCAGGATGGAAGGTCAGATCAGAGATGGGACTTCCAGGTAGGGCTTACTTACCTGTGCCATCTTGGTAAGGAAGCAATCAATGAAGTCTCGGGGAGAGTTTGGGTCAAGGGAAGCCTGGTGTTCACGGACGCTGCGGGCGATGAGGTCCTTCATGCGTCCGTAGTTCTTAAAAAGGCGTCGGTGTGGCCCGGGCACCCAGTCCGGGAGGTTCGGAAAGATATTGTACATCTAAGGATGGAGCAGAGTTGGAGGGGTTGGGAGGAACAGGCAGCAGCAGAGAAGGAAGGTGAAGGGGGGTGTGTGTGTGTGTCTAGGGTGGGGCGGGGCCTGTGTGTCAGCAGAGCCCTGCGGAGTGGGCGGGGCCGCCGCATACTTTGGGGGGCGGGGTCAGACGGAGAAGGCGGGGCCAATAGCAATTCCTTCCCTACCCACTTCTTTCCCGATAGCCCTGAACTGGCGGGACCCCTCAACCCTCTCGCCCATGGAATTCGGTCTCCTGACCTCTCCCCAGGGGCTGCTCATGATTTGGAAGTTTTCATTGATGAGGTGGATAATGGTGAGCAGACGGTCGTCGTCGTAGTCGAAGCGGGAACCGAAGATCACAGAGCAGATAATGTTGGACACGGAGCGGCTCACCACAAACGTGGGGTCGAAGGGCTTGCCTGAAAGTGAAGGGCAAATGGGTCAAGGGGCATGGCTCAGGAGACACAGTGTATGACAAACCAGGCCCCAGGCAGCAACCGCACGACATCCAACCCAACCATATCAGTGTGACTCACAGCACTGAATGCCTGCTCCAGGCCACCTAACACAGCACAACAGCACCCACAAAATATCTGGCAACACAACAGACAGCGCAGAACGCACATGACCCTACACCACATCGACAGCGATACTAAACAGCTGCACAGGGTATTCTTGGTGACACAATACACAGCATACACAATACAACTTTACACCCAGTGCCTGACAACACTACAACCTCACTCAGCAATGACACACAGCAACACAGCCCCTGACATCCAGTGATCTGATGACCCAACGGATCACAGAAAGCAATACCAATACAGGGCATTCCCACATTGGCCATTACACAATAGCACAGCCCAGAAAACTGAATCTGGAGTTAACTAGACATAGTCTGGATTTTGGCTTGGCCTCTTAGTCTACATGTGACCTAGGGGAAACAAATTCCCTTCTCTGAGCCTCAGTTTTCCCGTCTATAAAATGGGCTTGATGATAGTCTTCTCATGGGGCTCTTATAAAGAGTCAGTGAATGTGTGGCTGGGAATGCTTAGTTAAGGGCCATCATGCCATCATGAGCCAAAGAAAGGTGGTATGGTAGACTGAGTAATGCCCCCCACCATGCCCCCCCCCCCCAAGATGTCCATGTCCCAATTCCAAAAGCCTGTGCATATGTGATTAAGTTAAGGATCTTGGGATGGGAGATTATTCTGGATTATCTAGGTGGGTTTAATGTAATCACATGGGTCCTTATAAGAAAGCAAAGTGAGAGGGTAACAGGCAGGAAGGCCAGGGGTCTCCAAATGGAAGAAATAGCCTGCAAGTGTCAGACATTTTTATCTCTCTTAAGCGGCAGGAGGAAACAAACTAGCAATATTTTTTTCCTTCTCTATATAAATTTAAAGAGAGGTTTCTCTTAAAATACTGTGTTGCCATAATGACACCTGGTTTCGCCTGAAGTTAGCTATTCTTGAGCCTAGAGATAACCAATGCCTTTTTCTTATGAAAATGTTTGTCTTAAGCTATGCTAATGTACTACGCCTTTACCCCAATCTCGGTCTCCAAGTCGGTTCCGCCTCTGGGCCCAGAACCTACTTGACAAACCAGTATGTTATACTCAGATATTGTTCCCCTAATCTATGTAAATGAAACTATTTGTATGGTGGTCTGCCCTTCTTTAAGATTCAAGTTAATTATTTTATGGCCCAAGATAAACCATTTGGTGCCATTCTAAATTTTAAGACATTCCTTTCTTTCATTAACAGACTGCTAGTGACTATATAACATCCAGCTGAAGACTAGCAAGGGGGTACTCTTTCTGCCCCCTTCTGATGCCTGTGTCAGAAGCTTTCTCTATCTCCTTTATACTTTAATAAAATTTTATTACACAAAAGCTCTGAGCGATCAAGCCTCGTCTCTGGCCCCGGACTGAATTCTTCTCCTCCGGGGGCCAAGAATCCCGGTGTATTCGCGTGATTCAACAACAACCTTTCAAAAGGGTCTGAGTAGAAAAGGTGATGTGATGGGAATTCCCTGGTGGTCCAGTGGCTGGTTCTTTGTGCTTCTACTGCCAAGGGCTCAGGTTCAATTCCTGGTTGGGAACTAAGATCAAGCTGCACAGTGTGGCCAACTCACAACCCCTCCAAAAGTGATGTGGTGATGGAAAGAGGGGGAGAGAGAGGAAGAGACATTGGCGGATGCTATGCTGCTGGCTTTGAAGATGAAGGAAGGGGCTACAAGCTGAAGAATGCAGGCAGCCTCTAGAGGCTAAAAAAAGGTGAGGAATTGGATTGTCCTCTAGAACCTCCAGAAGAAGCCAGCTCTGCTGACCCAGTTTAAACTTTGGACCCCCAGAACTGGAGGAGAATAACTTTGTATTGTTTTAAGACATTAAATTTGTGGCCGTTTGTTGCAGTAGCAACAAGAAAATAATTCAGGCAGTTATTATTCTTTTACTTACATCACGTCATTTAATCCGTGAGGTATTACCTGCCACTTCTCCCCCCAGAGTCAGCAAGATTTGGAGATCAGGGTAGAGGGCCATTTACCTTTCTCTGCCTCAATTTCTTCTGTAAAATGGGGTTCATGATAGTACTTACTTCTGAGGTTTGGGTGATTTCTCTTTTCTAAAGGAGAACTTAAAATTTTTAAATTTACTTTGGCCATGCTGTGCAGCATGCCAGGACTTAGTTCCTGAACGAGGGCTGGAAACTGCACCCCCTGAAGTGGAGGTATGGAGTCTGAGCCACTGGACCACCAGGGATGTCCCTGGGTGATTTTTCAAGGTGATATACAGAGTTTTGGAACAGTGCTGGCATATGGTAGGCATCACTTTAAATGTTGATTATTAACTTTTTTTCATGGTTGACAGCTTTGACCTGGGTTTATATCCCATCTCTGGCACTTCCCAGGCACATGACTAACCTTTCTAGGCCTCAGCTTCATCACTTGTAATAACTCCCTAGGTTTTCTGGGAGGGTGCAACTTATCAACACATGCAAAGAGTTTACCATAGTACCTGGAATCTGTAAGCACTGGATAAATGGGTATTAATGTTTGGCATGAGGACTTTGGTATCTAAGACTTTGGTTTAAATCTTGGCTCTTTTACTTTCTAGCTTTATCATTTCAAGGTGGTTGCTCAATCTCTCTGTGCCTCAGTCTTCTCATCTGCAAGATGCATTGTTCCAAGGCTTAAGGGGCTTGTGCCTGAAAATGTGCGTAGCACAGGCCCCCACACATGGTGAGTTTTCAAGAGCAGCAGCA
Organism: Bubalus kerabau; assembly: GCF_029407905.1. Classification (NCBI taxonomy): domain Eukaryota; kingdom Metazoa; phylum Chordata; class Mammalia; order Artiodactyla; family Bovidae; genus Bubalus; species Bubalus kerabau. The sequence goes on from NC_073640.1 coordinate 53,239,077, forward strand.
GCAGCATATTGCCCGCCACGATGACAGGCTGCTGCTGCTGCTGCTGCTAAGTCGCTTCAGTCGTGTCCAACTCTGTGCGACCTGATAAATGGCAGCCCACCAGGCTCCCCCATCTCTGGGATTCTACAGGCAAGAACACTGGAGTGGGTTGCCATTTCCAATGACAGGAGCAGCGCTCCAAATACCACACAGAGACAGCACAACAAAGGGGCCAGGACATATTCTGCCACCCTGTGCATGCATGCTGAGTTGCTTCAGTTGTGTCCAATTCTGCGACCCTATAGACCATAGCCTGCCAGGCTCTGCTGTCCATGGGATTCTCCAGGCAAGACTACTGGAGTGGGTGGCCAGGGGATCTTCTCCAGGGGATCTTCCCACCCCAGGGATCGAAACCGCATCTCTGCATTGGTAGGCAGGTTCTTTACTGCTAGCGCCACCTGGGACGCCTACTGTCACCCTACCTCAAGGAAACACGGCGTCACAAACGGATCCACCTCCAGGGGGCGCCTCTCTTATCACGGGTCAAGTGAGAAGCCTCTAGGAGTTCTGAGTTCACACCCATGCTATGGTATGGGGCTGCCCTGACCCCCTAAGTAGGCTGGAGGTGAAAGAGGGGTATGGGCTGCATGTGGGGAAACGGACCTTGGGTTTTCCGAAGCTCCTCCAGCAAGAAGTGTCCTTCTTCCAGGATCCGCTCCTCAATGGTCCTCTTCCCCATGCCGAAGTTGCGCAGAATTTGAACAGAATACTTTCTAAGGACTTTCCACCGGTCTCCATTGGAGAAGGCAATGCCTGGGTAGAAGGGAAGGGGCCAGCTCCACCAATGACCTATTCCCAAGATCGCTGTCAATTGAATCCCTTTTCCCGATGTTTGATAAGAGAAAGACCCCGAGTTTGGAATCTCTCCCCAGCCCTGCCAGTAAGTCCTTTCAGACCCTCTGGCCTGGGTCAGGTACCTCCTTTGAGCTTCCATAGGGCCTTGGGCTTTTCTCCCCACAGTCATGCTTACCCTGTCTCTGTTTCTGCTATCACAGACCTGACCACTCTGGGCTGTCACTGTCTGACAAGGAACCTGCCCCTTCATTGAGCTGTGAAGGCGGGGTGGGGGCCTGTCTTGGCCATCACTGTGCTCCTAGGAGCACAATAGGAGCTGCAATAGGATATGCGGTCTCACATGTGTTCATCTCTGAGTCCTCTAGTCCTCCAGTCCTCAGAGAACTGGATGCTAAAGAGGAAGAAAGTATCATGTTTTGCCTTCATTGTGTGCATCATCTCATGGACCTCTCGTAGCAGCCTTCTCATGATAATAGACTGAGGGTGGAGAGGGGAGGGCCCAAAGGTGCAGGCTAGGTGGAAGAACCCTGCTGTTACCCTATGTACTGAATAATTAGATGCTGGCTATTTCTGGTAACAGATGATGTATATATATCCAGATGTTTTCTGTGTAAAAGTAGCAGGCATTTCTCTACCTCCTTGCATCTGGACAGGTGAGGTCATAAGATCACACCAGGAGACATGAAGGTAGCAAGTGTACTCAGTATCCAATAGGTGTTCTTTTTTTCCTCTCTCTTTTCTTTTAAAAAAAATTAGAACTTTCCAACTTCAGATCCTGGGGCAGCTGGGACCCATCTAGTGTAAGGGCAAGGGGGAGCTGTAATGATTCTTTAGGGGGAGACGAATAGTCCAGGAGACAGGTCTCCAGGACCCCCTTTTCATTTACAGCAACTTTCTTCTTTCTGTCCCACCTCCCTCCCCTTCCCTCTTTTCCTCTTTCCTTCCTTTTCTTTTTGTTCTTTCCTTCTCGTATATTGGGCCGTGCCACACAGCTTCCTTTGAGTAAGAGATTCATGTTACAAAAATTCCACAAGACTAGGTGACTTCCAGACCTACAGAGGACAAGATACTGAGCTAGGAGAGGTTTGGAGTGAGTGATGTGAGTTGCTGGGTGTGAGTTGGGTTGGGGACGAAAGTGGGGATGAGGGGAGATAACGGGGTAGATGAGAAGTTGGGTCTGAGATTAGTGTGGGGATGGAACTGGGTAGAATGAGAGTGATTGGTGGATTGGGGTTGAGATTGAGCTTGGGGGTTGGGTTGATATGTGGTAGTATTGGTTTTGGCGACAGTAGAGGGATATAGGTCAAAAGTGAGACCTAGGAACTGCGTACTTCAGTTGCTGCTGCTGCTAAGTCACTTCAGTCGTGTCCGACTGACTGAGATAGAAAATGGGGCTGGGGAGGAAAATGATAATGGAATTGAGCTTGACTAAAGGATCAGGATGGGTTAATACTAGATTTTACTATGGAGATTGGGAGAGGTTTGTAGTGGGAATGGAGGTTGCAGTGAGGTGTAGTCAGTGTTGAAAGAGAGATGGAGTTGAGATTGAAATGGGAACATGGAAACGGGGTTGGTGGGGATCGGGGAGAAGTGGACAATACAGACTGGGGCCAGATAATTTAGGCACTTGACTGAGATGGAAATTTGATGATGTGGTTAGGGTAGAGAGAAGCACTGCAATGAGAGTTGGAGTTGGATTGGGTTGGAGTTGGGTGGAGATGGGAATGGGTGTAGAAGTACAATTCAAGATGGCTGAGGGAGGGATTTCCCTGGAAGTCCAGTGGTTAAGACTCTGCTTCAAACGCAGGGAGTATGAGTTCCATCCTTGGTCAGGGAACTGAGATCCCACATGCCGCATGGCACAGCCAGAGGAAGAAGAAGAAAAAAAGGTCGTGGTGGGGTTTGGGGGTGGTGAAGGTGGGACAGACTTCACCCTACTTGGCTCCACTCCACCTGGGGTCATCAGTGAGATCAGAGGTCCTGAGTGTCACCAAAATTGGGAGGCCATTCTTCTGCCCTATTCCCTCCCTCGGTGTGGAATGGGTGGGGAGTGGAGGAGGCGGGAGCAGGCTCACCGTTGCCCTTGGTGAAGTTGAAGAAAACAGGGTAGTCACCACGGCCACTGAACTCCTCCGCCTGGTCCACCAGCGCCTCCTTCACGGCTTGGTACCCGCTGAGGACCACCACCCGTCTGGGCCCCAGGTACACCGTGTACACTGCGCCGAATTCCTTGCTCAGCTGAGGGTAAGAAGAAAGAGGTCACAGGGGGCTCTGGGGCCAGGGACCCCTCTCCCTTAGCTCTCCCTTCAGCCAAGCCTAGTCTTTTGACCTTGGTGAGGGAGGTCAGCATATCTTGGGAGCGAAGCTGCAGCAAATTTCCCAGGAATGGGAGGGCCCTGGGGCCTGGGGGCAGCCGGCCCTTGCCCTTTGAGCCGGTGGTCAGGAGTAGACAGACGAGAGCCAGGATCAGGAGCAAGATGGCTGTACTTATGCTGTCCGTGGTGCAGGCAGTTGCAGGCACCTGGGTTGGGAGTTGGGCGGGGAGAAGGCAGCGCCGGGGAGGGAGTGAAAGCCTTTCACTCCTCATCTCCTTCTGGAGACTTGCCTCCCCCAGACCCCAGAAATGGGAGCAGATGGAGAGAAAAAAGGAAGTAGAGAGAGGGAGACACAGGGGATGGGGAAAGAGATGGAAGGAGAGGGGAAGGGAGGGAGAGAGAGAAAAAGGGGCATGAGGTAATCAAAATACAGAGAGACAGAAATCAAGACCGATGGAGGGGGACAGAAGAGAGATAGAGACAGAGAGACAGAGACTAAAAGAGACAGAGTTACATGCAGAGATAAGTGAAAGTGAAAGTGAAGTCGCTCAGTGTGCCCGACTCTTTGCGACCCCATGGACTGTAGCCTACCAGGCTCCTCCGTCCATGGGATTCTCCAGGCAAGAGTACTGGAGTGGGTTGCCATTTCCTTCTCCAGGAGATCTTCCCCACCCAGGGATCAAACCTGGGTCTCCCTCATTGCAGGCAGACGCTTTACCATCTGAGCCACCGGGGAACAAAAAACAGAGTGAGCTATCTGGATATCTGTGCATGTCTGCCTTCTATGTATCTAGTTATCTGTTTATCTATCAGGAGTCAGACATGCCTGAACAACTACAATCTTTTATCTGTCTATCTGTTGTCTATCTTCAGTCTGTTATCTATCGATGTCTATCTATTTAACTATCTGCCTACCAGCTATCAATTTTCATCTATCATCTTTCACATAGGGATATAGAGAGATAGAGACACACAGGGACTGAGACAGACAAATCAAGACAGAGAAATAGCCAGACAGAGAGAAATCACAGAAAGAGAGGCAGACAGAGAGAGACTAGAGAAGGGAGATCGAACTAGAGAAGACACAGAGCTAGAAAAAGAGACAAGAGATGGGGGAGACAGAGATATACCCTGACTGAGAGACATAGAGATGGACACTGACAGATAGGAGGAAGAGGGTGACAAGCAGATGGAGAGAGGAGGCAGAGGCAAGCCCAGAGGCCAGTGGAGAAGAGAGTGACAGACACAGAGAGATGTGGAGGGAGAGAGACAGACACTCAGACGGACAGACAGAGAGACGGGCAGGGGACATTCGACGGAGGCAGGCAGAGACAGCGGGAGGGCATAAGCAGAAACAGACCGAAAGGTGTCCTGAACCCAGGAGTCACATTGCAGAGAGAGATGCCACCTGGCTGGGTAAAGTGCGTCACAAAGAGTGCGCAGTGCCAAGCCCTGGCTCAGAACTCTGAAACGCTCTGGTAAATTCAAGAACAGGGTCCCAGAGAGAGCCCCTGAGAGATAGACCCAGAGACCCCTCAGTGGAGCTGACAAGGCAGACCCCGGCCAGTCTCAGGACAGGGAGATGGAGCCAGTGACCCTCTCTCTTGAGAGTCACCCCCTCTTCTGTGACCAGCCCTCTACCTGCTGAGCTGCTGAGGGGTGTGCTGGAGGGGCCAATCCGGCTGGCAGCGGCTGCTCCAGATGTGTGCCCAGGAGCTCGGAACTGGGGGGTGGGAGCTGCCCTTAAATCATCTCCGTCCACCCCTGCTTACCACCCTTTTCCCTAGTTCATCCAGTGAGTGACTTAATCCCTCCCACTTTCCTGCCTTCCTTGCCTGGGCCGGGGCTCACAGCCAGCTGGAATGAGGCCTCGAATGAGTGCCTTGGGGGCCCTGCCTGCTCCTCACCTGGGCTGACTTTACCTCTTCTCATTGTGGCCAGTGCTGGCCATCTGTCCTGGATTGGGGGTGAAGTCTTCTCTATTTTTTGTTGTTGTTGCCACTGGGGATCCTGGATCTAGTTCTGGATCTGGTTTAGAATTGTAGGGCTTTGGCCAAATGAAGGGGTAGGGATGAGATCAGGGTCTCTGTCCTGGGGTGGGAAAGGATTCTCATTTTCTGGGGCCCCATTTTCACAGCTCTTCTCACCCTTCTCTGTCTCTTGCAGTTTGTCTCTGAAATTCTGTATGTGTCTCCGCTTTGGCCTCTGCATCTTCTTGTCTCTTTTTTATGTCTCTGTCACTCCCCGTCTCTCTTCCTCTGTGTCTCTATCTTTCACCATCTCTTCTGCCCCCTCATTTTCTTTGTGGCCTTTCTCTTTTCTCCCTGCTTCTCTCTCTCCGCAGTCTTTCTCAGTCGCTCTCTCCTCCTGACTGAGTGTCTGTCTGTCTCTCACACCTCCAAGAGGTGGAGTGCAGTGGACAGGACTGAAGCCAGACTGAGGATCAAGGAAGACTTGGGAGAAGGGCAGGGCAGGCAGGAACCTCACTAGACAGGGCCTCAGATGTGAAGGATACCCCTGCTACTGCCCACCTCCACTTCTGCCTCTCTCCTAAGCCCCCCACCTGCTCTGATTCTATCCTTGTTTCTTTACCCCCAGAAACTGATCACACTCAACTCCTAGCTAGGTCAGAAGGGCAGGTTGCAAAAATCTGAAGGGGGCTAGGACTCTAGTTCCTTGGAGGGTAAGGTGTGGGAGAGAGCCCCAGAGGTCAAGAGTCTGCAAGGCCAAGTGGAGGTTTTGTTCCGCCCCCCACCTCCCCGGCAACCAGGTCCATTGGTACACACCACGGTGATTGTTTTTCCCATGGAGGGTGGGGGAGGAAGTGCTTGGAGGTCCTGGGGAATTTGACACCCCAGATCTCAGGCCCCTGTTAGGGTGGAGGTGGGGCCTGTGCTACTGTTTCAGTCCCAGAAAGGCTGGTTAGGGCAGGTCCTGGAAGAGGGGTGAAGGTTTGATTATGGGATCATGGATCTCTAGTTTCCCTTGGCATGAACCCCTACTTCTGGGGGAGAGGAGTAGTACTTGACCTATGGGAACCCCACAAGTGACTTTTCTCTGACCCCAGAACTGGGTTGAGAGGGGCCTCTTGGGACTTGCCTTAGTGGGGAACTTGGGACTCCTGAGAAAGGGAGTTTTAAGGGGCTTTGAGTTCTTCTTATGGTCTGACTTGCTGCCCTGCTGCAGAGGGAATGTAGGGTAGGGAGGGATGTATTGTGAGTTTCCTTAGCCTCAACACTGTTGACATTTGGGCTAGTAATTCTCTTGGGGTGGAAGCTGTCCTGTGAGTGGCAGGATGTTTAGCAGTATCTCTGGTTTCTACCTCCTAGATGTTAGTAGTAACCCCCCTCCTAGGTGTAAAAATAAAAAAATGACCCCGGATATTATTTAATGTCCACTTGGGGGCAAAGGCCAACCCAGTTGGGAAGTGAAGGTGTAATGGGAGAAACTGAAAGACACCCAAGGGCAGCTGAACTTTCCTGATCTCCAACTGGCCTCTCCTTGACTTCCAACACATACATTTAAATTTTTAAAAATTAATTTATTTTGTTTTTGGGTGCTCTGGGTCTTTGTTTCTGCACCTGGCTTTTCTCTAGTTGTGGCAAGCAGGGGTTACTCTCTTCGGGTTCAATCCCTGCGGTTGGGAAGAACCCCTGGAGAAGGAAATGACAACCCACTCCAGTATTCTTGCCTGGAGAATCCCATGGACAGAGGAACCTGGCAGGCTACAGTCCATGAGGTTGCAAACAGCTGGACATGACTGAAGCAACTTGGCATGGCATCGGGTTACTCTCTAGCTGCGGTTCTCAGGCTTTTCATTGTCGTGGTTTCTCTTGTTTTGGAGAGTAGGCCCGACCAGGGCTCAGTAGTTGTGGTGAATAGGGCTTAGTTACTCTGTGTCATATGGAATCTTCCCAGAGCAGGGGTCAAACTCTTATCCCCAGCATTGGCAGGCAGATTCTTAACCACTGAACCACTGGGGAAGTCCCAACACTTACATTATTCTCTGCCCTCTCAAACCTCCAGACCCTTTCGTCCCTCTGTTGACGGTCTCATTTCTTATCCCATAGAAAAAGCAGCATGCTCACCCACCTACCAGAATCTGAGCCACATATGTAGCCTTGCTTTCCTGACAGAGAAAAGGCAACATTTCCTTCTTCTTTTTTGTGTGTGTGTGTGGGATCTTAATTCCCTGACCAGTGATGGAATCCGTGGCCCCTGCAGCCGCAGATTCCTAACCACTGGACCACCAGGGAATTCCCAAGTGCAGCTTTTCCTGAAGGTGACAGGGCATCCCACCCCTGTCACTAGCTGGATGGCTTTCTTTCTCTTTATTGCATTGTGTTTTGTGTGGATGTGGGCAGATGGATTTTTTTCCTAGTTTACAATTCTTTGAGGTAAAATTTACATGTAATGAAATGTACAAATTGGGACTAATAGATACAAACTACTACATATAAAATAGATAAATAATAAGGTCCTATTGTACAACATAGGGAACTATGTTCAATACCTTATAATAACTTATAATGGAAAAGAATATGAAAAGAATATATATATATATACATACACTTATATTTATATAGGGACTTCCCTGGTGGCTCAGTGGTAAAGAATCCACCTGCCAATGCAGGAGACACGAGTTTGATCTCTGGTCTGGAAAGATCCCACATGCTTTGGAGCTACTAAGTCTGTGCATCACAAATATTGAGACTGTGCTCTAGAGCCCAGGAACCACAACTATTGAACCCATATGCACCACCACTACTGAGCCCATGAGCCTAGAGTCTGCTCCTCAAGAGAAGCCCATGCATCACAACGAAAAGTAGCCCTGTTCACCAGAAGTAGAGACAAGCCCTCAGAGCATGAAGACCCAGCACAGCAAATAAATAAATGAAATTATTTAAAGAAAGAATTGAAGATTGAAGGCAAAAGAAAAAGAGGACAGAAGAGGATGAAATGGTTAGATAGCATCATCGACTCAATAGACATGAATTTGAGCAAACTGTGGGAGATAGTGGACGGGGAAGCCTGGTGGGCTGCCTTCCATGAGGTTGCAAAGAGTAGGACACGACTCAGCAACTGAACAACAACAACAACAACATTTTACAAAAGAATACATCAGTTCAGTTCAGTTCAGTTGCTCAGTCTTGTCCGACTCCTTGTGACCCCATGAATCGCAGCACACCAGGCCTCCCTGTCCATCACCAACTCCCAGAGTTCACTCAGACTCACGTCCATTGAGTCAGTGATGCCATCCGGCCATCTCATCCTCTGTCGTCCCCTTCTCCTCCTGCCCTCAATCCCTCCCAGCATCAGAGTCTTTTCCAGTGTGTCAACTCTGCGCATGAGGTGGCCAAAGTACTGGAGTTTCAGCTTTAGCATCATTCCTTCCAAAGAAATCCCAGGGCTGATCTCCTTCAGAATGGACTGGTTGGATCTCCTTGCAGTCCAAGGGACTCTCAAGAGTCTTCTCCAACACCACAGTTCAAAAGAATACATACATGCTGCTAAGTCGCTTCAGTCGTGTCTGATTCTGTGTGACCCCATAGACAGCATCTCACCAGGCTCCCCCGTCCCTGGGATTCTCCAGACAAGAACACTGGAGTGGGTTGTCATTTCCTTCTCCAACACATGAAAGTGAAAAGTGAAAGTGAAGTCGCTCAGTCGTGTCCGACTCTTAGCGGCCCCATGGACTGCAGCCTACCAGGCTCCTCCGTCCATGGGATTTTCCAGGCAAGAGTACCGGAGTGGGGTGCCATTGCCTTCTCCGATACATACATACATATATATATCTGAATCACTTTGCTATACACCAGAAACTAACAAAGGGACTTCCCTGGTGGTCCAGTGGTGAAGAATCTGCCTTCCAATGCAGGGGATGTGGGTTCAATGCCTGATTAGGGTGCTAAGATCCACATGCTGTGGAGCAACTAGGCTGGAGTGCCACAGCTACTGAGCCGGCAAGCTCTAGAGCCCGTGCTTCACAACTAGAGAAGACCCTGCACGCAACTAGAAAAAGCCTGAGTGCTTCCTTGAAGACCCGGTGCAGCCAAAATTAAAACAAAACAAAACTAATACAACATTGTAAATCAACTATAGTTCAATTAAAAAAACACACACAAATCTTGCATGAACATTTACTAAGTTTTGACTGCATATGCTGGTGTAGGGTTTCCCTGGTGGCTCACCTGTAAAGAGTCAATTTATTAAAAAAAAGGAAATATTTTAAAACAACAGTACAATTTGATTCTGAAAGATTCTGTATGGGAAAAATTAGGGTCTTAAATTCTAGATTATTTTATTTCCAAAGAATTAATTTACTTATTTTTGGCTGGGCTGGGCCTTCATTGCTACAAGCAGGCTTTCTCGAGTTGCAGCAAGTGGGGGGCTACTGTTCATTGCAGCACGTGGGCTTCTCATTTTGATGGCTTCTCTTGTTGCTGAGCACTGGCTCTAGGGCACAGGCTTGATTAGTTGTGGCAAATGGATCTAGTTATCCCTCTGCATGAAGGTTCTTCCTGTACCAGAGATTGAACCCAGGTCCTCTGCATTGGAAGGTGAATTCTTAACCACTGGACTACCAGTGAAGCCCTCTAGATGGCTTTATGTTACTCAGTTATAGCCTTTTGCTTCCCCTTCAGTATGACACATAGAAAGAGCATGGATTTTGCAGTCAGTAGATTCAGATTAAAATCCTGATTCTATAACTTGAAAGTTGTGTGACATTGAATGAGTTACCGAATGTCTCTGTACCTCACTTTCTTTAGGAGTGAAATGGAGATAATGGGCTTTATAATGGGCTTTATATAATGGGCTTTACATTCCAGCCCATAATGAAGTGCCTGACCCAGGACTCAAGATATGTTAAACAAATGACTGAAAAGTTTCAGGAATGTTCCTGGTACATGGCCTGCATTTAATGATAAATCTTCTACACACTTATATATGCCTGGTAATTTTTGATTGGATATCAGTCTTCATAAATTTTACCTTGTGGGTGATGGATATTTTTGTGTTCCTATAAATATTCTTGAGTTTTATTCTGTGATGAAGTTAAGTTACCTAGATATCTTTTGTGAACATTAACAAAAATGTAATTTCAAACTTAACGAAAAGCTTGAAGAATAGTACAAGGAACTTTTATGTACAATTTCCTCTGATTTACCAACTGTTAACATTTTTTCCCTGGTGGCTCAGACGGTAAAGCGTCTGCCTACAATGTGGGAGACCCAGGTTCGATCTCTGGGTTGGGAAGATCTCCTGGAGGAGGAAATGGCAACCCACTCCAGTACTCTTGCCTGGAAAATTCCATGGAAGGAGGAGCCTGGTAGGCTACAGTCCATGGGGTCGCAAAGAGTCGGACACGACTGAGTGACTTCAATGTCAATGTCAACATTTTTTCACTCTATCAAAATCTCTCTTTTTCTCTCTTTCTCTATGAATTGAAAGTAAATTGTAGCCCAGGTGCCCTTAAACCTCTAAAGTGCTCAGTGTGTATTTTTTAAGAACAAGCACACTTTTTATTACATTGATAGTAGTAGTATCAAAATAGAAAATTTAGTATTGTTGCAATATTATTTAATCGTCTGGTAATATTTCAATTTTACTAGCTGTCCAAATGATGTTCATTATAATAATTTTTTTCTGGTTTGGAAGACCGGATGAGAGTCTCTTTTAATCGAAGTCTGTTCCTCAACCTTTATTTTTTTAAATTAATTAATTTTTGCTGTGCTGACAGACCCTTGTCAGTGCAGGGGAGAAGTCCCAACTTCTGAACCACCAGGGAATTCCCCTTAAACCTTTATTTGTTTTTGAAGCCATTGGCAAATTTGGCAAATCCTAGCCACTCATTTTTTAATGCCGAATGTCTCTGTACTTCATTTTCTTTATGAGTGGAATGGAGGTAATACCTTACATTCCAGCCCATAATGAAGTGCCTGACCCAGAACTCAAGATTTGTTAAACAAATGAATGGATCACATCAGGAATGTCCCTGGTACATGGCCTGCATTTCATGATAAATCTTCTACACATCTATGTATGCCAAGTAATTTTTTAAAAAACGTTAATTTATTTTTAATTGGAGAATAATTGCTTTATGATATTGTGTTGGTTTCTGCCATACATCAACATGAATCAGCCATAGGTATGCACATGTCCTGTCCCTCTGTAACCACCCTCCCACCTCCCATGCCATCCTGCCCCTCTAGGTTGTCACAGAGTGCTGGGTTGAGCTCCCTGAGTCATACAGCACATTCCCACTGGCGATCTATTTTACGTACGGTGATGTCTGTTTCCGCGCTACTCTCTCTATCGGTCCCACCGGCCCCTTCCCCACTGTGTCCACAAGTCCATTCTCTATGTTTGCATCTCCATTGCTCCCTGCAAGTTGATGCATGGGTACCATCTTTCTAGATTCCATATATATACATTAATATATGATATTTGTCTTTCTGATTTTGTATAATAGGCTCTAGATTCATCCACCTCATTAGAACCAACTCAAAAGCATTCCTTTTTTATAGCCAAGTAATATTCCATTGTGAATATGTACCACAACTTCTTCATCCATTCATCTGTTGATGGACATCTAGGTTGCTTCCATGTCCTATCTCTTGTAAATAGAGCCGAAATGAACATTGTGGTTCATGTCTTTTCAATTATGGTTTTCTCAGGGTGCATGCCCAGTAAGTGGGATTGCTGGGTCATATGGTAGCTTTATTCTTAATTTTCTAAGGACTGTCCGTACTGTCTTCAATTGATACTGCCTGTATCAATTTGCATTTCCATCAACAGTGCAAGAAGATTTCCTTTTCTCTACATTATCTCCAACGTTTGTTGTTTGTAGACTTTTGATGATGGCCATTCTGACCAGTGTGAAATAGATAGCTCATTGTAGTTTTGATTTGCATTTCTCTAATAATGAGTGATGTTGGTCATTTTCCCATGCATTTGTTAACCATCTGTATGTCTTTGGAGAAATGTGTGTTTAGGACTTCTGCCCACGTTTTGGTTGGGTTGTTTGTTTTTTGGGTGTTGAGTTGCATGAGCTGCTTGTAAATGTTGGAGATTAATCCTTTGTCGGTTGTTTCATTTGCTATGATTTTCTCCCGTTCTGAGGGTTGTCCTTTCACCTTGTTTATAGTTTCCTTTGCTGTGAGAGAGCCTTTACGTTTAATAAGGTCCCATTTGTTTATTTTTGTTTTTTTCCCATTACTCCAGGAGGTGGATCATAGAGGATCTTGGAGTTTTATGTCTGAGAGTGTTCTGCCTATGTTCTCATCTAAGAATTTTATGGTTTCTGCCTTGTAATTTTTGATTGGATGTCAGTCATTGTAAACTTTACCTTGTCAGTACTGGATATTTTTGTGTTCCTATAAATATTCTTGAGTCCTATTCTGTCATGAAGTTAGGTTACTTGGGAATCTTTTGTGAACATTTGAAAAGTATATAATTCCAAACTTAATGAAAAGTTGCAAGTATAATACAAGAAACTTTTATGCACATTTTCCTCTGACTCATCAATTGATAACATTTTGCCACCCTTTATCAGAGTCTCTCTTTTTCTCTATTTCCCTGAGTTAGATAAATTGTTTGAGAATTAATTGTAGCCTTGGTGTCCTTATACCTTTAAAATGTTCAATGAGTATTTCCAAAGAAGGACACTTTTTATTACCTTGAGAGTAATATTATCAAAATAGAAAAATTTAGGATTGATATTATTTAATCTTCTGGTAATATTTCCATTTTGGTAGTTGTCCAAATAACGTTCATTATAATAATTTTTTTCTGGTTTGGAAGACCAGATGAGAGTCTATTTTAATTGAAGACTGTTCTTCAATTTTTTTTTAATATAACTTTTATTTTTCCCTGTGCTGACAGGACCTTGTCAGTACATGGGAGGAGTCCTAACCGATGGACCACCAAGGAATTCCTCTTCAACCTTTGATTTGTTTTTGAAGCCACTGGCAGATTTGGCAAATCCCTAGCCATCCATTTTGTATACTGGATATCTTTGTACTTCACTTTCTTTATGAGTGGAATGGAGGTAATACTTTACATTCCAACCCATAATGAAGTGCCTGACCCAGAACTCAAGATTTGTTAAACAAATGACTGAATAACACTAGGAATGTTCCTGGTACATTGCCTGCATTTCATGATAAATCTTTTACACACCTATGTATGCCAAGTGATTTGTTTTAAAATTTATTTTTAATTGGATGATAATTACAATATTGTGTTGGTTCCTGCCATACATCAACATGAATCAGCCATAGGTATATATATGTCCCCTCCCACTTGAACCTCCCTCCCACCTCCCACCGCCTCCCACTCCTCCTGGTTGTCACAGAACACAACCTGCTCCCTGAGTCATATAGCCAGTTCCCACTGGCTATCTATTGTACCCATGGTGATGTCTGTGTTCCACGCTGCTCTCTCCATTGGTCCCACCCTCTCCTTTCCCCTCTGTGTCCTCAAGTCTGTACTCTATGTCTCCATTTCCATTGCTGCCTTGCAGATAGGTTTATCAGTACCATCTTTCTAGATTCCATATCTATGCATTAATATATGATATTTGTCTTTCTCTTTCTGACATACTTCACTTTGTATAATAGGCTCTAGGTTTGTCCACCTGATTAGAAACTCATTTCTTTTTATAGCTGAATAATGTTCCATTGTGAATAAGTACCACAACTTCTTCATCCATTCATCTGTTGATGGACATCTAGGTTGCTTCCATGTCCTAGATCTTGTAAATAGTGCTGCAGTGAACATTGGGGTCCATATGTCTTTTTCAATTATGGTTTCCTCAGGGTAGATGCCCAGTAGTGGGATTGCTGGATCATATGGTAGTTCTATTCTTAGTTTTTTAAGGACTCTCTATACTGTTCTCCATAGTGGTGTATCAGTTTGTATTCCCACCAACAGTGCAAGAGGATTCCCCACAACCTCTCCAGCATTTATTGTTTGTAGACTTTTTAATGATGGCCATTCTGACAGGTGTGAGACGATAGCTCATTGTAGTTTGATTTGCATTTCTCTAATAATGAGTGATGTTGAGCATCTTCTCATGTGTTTATTAACCATCTGTGTGTCTTTGGAGAAATGTGTGTTTAGGCCTTCTGCTCATGTTTTGGTTGGGTTGTTTGTTTTTCATGTATTGAATTGCATGAGCTGCTTGTAAATGTTGGATATTAATCCTTTGTCAGTTGTTTCATTTGCTATGATTTTTTACCATTCTGAGGGTCGTCTTTTCTCCTTGTTTACAGTTTCCTTTGCTGTGTAAAAGCTTTTAATTTTAATTAGGTCTCATTTCATTATTTTTGCATCCATTACTCTAGGAGGTGGATCATAGAGAATCTTGCTGTGATTCATGTTATACAATGTTCTACCTCTGTTTTCCTCTAAGTGTTTTATAGTTTCTGCCTGGTAAGTTTTGATTGGATGTCAGTTATTGCAAATTTTTCCTTGTTGGGTGCTGGATATTTTCCTGTTCCTGTAAATATTCTTGAGTTTTATTCTGTGATGAAGTTAAGTTACTCAGAAATCTTTCGTGAACATTAAAAGATATATGTAATTCCAAACTTAATGAAAAGCTTCAAGAATAGTACAAGGAACTTTTATGTACATTTTCCTGATTCACCAATTGGTAACATTTTGCTACACTTTATCAAAGCCTCTCTTTTTCTCTGTTTCTCTATGAATTATTTGAGAGTAAATTGTAGCCCAGGTGCCCTTATAGCTCTAAAGTGTTCAGTGTGTATTTGCAAAAAACAAGGACACTTTTTATTACATTAGTAGTAATATTATCAAAATAGAAAAATTTAATATTGATACAATATTATTTAATTTTCTGATAATGTTTTGATTTTACTAGTTGTCCAAAGAATATTTGTTATAACAATTTTTTTTCCAGTTTGGAAGACCTAATAAGAATCTCTTTTAACTGAAGACTGTTCCTCAACCTTAACTTTTTTTAATCTAATTTTTTTTTAACTGCTCTGACAGACTCCTGTCATTGCAGGCACAGAATCCTAACCACTGGACAACTAGGGAATTCTCCTTCAACTTTTATTTGTCTTTGAAACCATTGACAAATTTGACAAGTACTAGTCACTCGTTTTGTATACCGGCCCTTAATTTTGATCTTTATTTTTTCATGATTAAATTCATATTATAAACCTTTGGCAGGAAAATCACAGATGCATTGTTTTGTTCTTCTTAGTGTCTCATTTCAGGAAGTACCAGATATCATTTGACCAATTATTGGTGGTGTTAACTTTGAACATATGGTTAAGAGTAGGGGAAGGTCTTCCGGAATTCTTCATTGTGAAGTTATTTCCCTTCGTAATGAACACAGGTTCCCTCCTACTTAATTCACTTTCTTATTTCGGATTCCAACAGAACTTGCCCTCCAATTCTCCTCCAACCTCAGTGGCTGCTCCTTATTGTGTCCTCATCTCTTTGACTTTCAAATGTTGGAGCTCAGTCCTTGAATCGATTCTCTTTTTTCTAGTATTCTTTCCCTAGTTGATCTCTTCCAGACCTACGACTTTGTTTATTTATTTTTGGCTGCCCTGAGTCTTCGTCTCTGTCAGCAGGCTTTCTCTAGTTGTGGCAAGTGAGGACTACCCTTTCTTGTGGTGTGCAGGCCACTCATTTTGGTGGCTTCTTTTATTGTGGAGCATGGGCTCTAGGTGCCCAGTCTTCAGTAACTGCAGCACACGGGCTCAGTAGTTATGGTGCATGGACTTAGTTCCTCCAGGGCATGTGGGATCTTTCCAGGCCAGGGATCAACCTGTGACCCCTGCATGGGCAGGCAGATTCTTATCCACTATGCCACCAGGAAAGTTGAGCCTTAGGACTGTAAATACCATATACTGACGACTCCCAAATTTATCGCTCTACTCCAAGCTCTCCCCTGAGTTCCAGACTGTAATTGAACTTAATAAATCCAAAACAAAACTCTTGATATCACACTCCACAACTGCTCTCCCCCAGGCTTCTCCTCAGACAAGGAAACACATACAGTTTTCCATTATCTGGATCCTCTCAAACTCTTAGGTTCTACTTCTGCCATTTCTCTTTCCTTTCTCTGCTTCCTCTGCTCTCACTTCTTGCTCTTTTTCAGTGTTTCAAGTTTATGTCACCTCAGGGCCTTTGCACTTACTGTTTCCCCATCCTCTTTGCCGTCTCCCTATATTGATGTGGTTTGCCCCTGTCTTAGTCTGTTTGGGTTACTTTCACAAAAGCATCACAGGCTGCATAGCTTATAAACAGTTGAGAAAAAAAAAATTGCTCACAGTTCTGAAGCCTGGAAGTCTGAGATCAGGGTGCCAGCATGGTCAGGTGGCAGCCCTTGTCCAAGTCTGAGACTTCTTGTGTCTTCAAGTGGTGAAAAGGGCTAGGGAGTTCTGAGATCTCTCTCTCTCTCTCTTTTAAGATATTGATCTATTTGGCTGCACTGAGTATTAGTTGCAGCATGGGCTCTTCAGTCTTAATCGAGGCATGCAGGCTCTTTAGTTGGGGCAGGTGGGATCTAGTTCTCTGATCATAGATTGAACCTGGGTTCCCTGCATTAGGAGCATGGAGTCTTAGCCCCTAGACCACCAGAAAATTCCCTGTAGTATATCCTTTATCAGTACACTAATCCCATCCATGAGGGGTCCACCCTCATGACCAGATCACCTCCAAAGATCCCACCTGCCAATATCATCACCTTTGGCAACATATGAAATTGGGTGGGGGGACACGTTCGGATGTGTCTGCATATTAATTAGGCTTCAGTTCAAATATCACCAGTCCAGAGAGTCCTTTCTTGACAAATTTGTCTAAATTACCAGCCTCTTACTCCATTGGCTTATCCAGCTGAATTTTTTTCTTTGTAGTAATTATTACTCTCTGAAATATTATGGTATTTGTTTGTGTTTCTAGAATCAGCTTTCCCCACTAGCATATCAGCTCAGTGAGAATGAAGGATTTGGTCAGTTTCATTCAAAACCATGTCCCCAGTGCTTGGGAGAATGCCTGAAGTCAAGTAGAATATTAATAAATACTTGTTGAATCATTGACTGAATGAGTGAATTGAATGGGATCAGAGGCTGGTCTGCTTAAAAGTCTAGAGTCTTAAGACTGGAACTTGAAGGCATCTCAAATTTGGTTGACTAAATTAAAAAGAAAACACACTGTTTGATTCTATTTACATGATGTTCAAGAACAGACTATGTGAATCTGAGGTGATAAAAGTCACAGTAATCATTATTGAAGCCCGAGCATCTAGAACCCATGTTCTGCAACAACAGAAGCCACCTCAATGAGAAGCCCACACATCACAACTAGAGACTAGCCCCTGTTCACCGCAATTAGAGAAAGCCCACAAACAGCAGTGAAAACTCAACACAGCCAAAAATAAATAAATACAATTTTAAAATGCTGCTAAGTCACTTCAGTCTTGTCCGACTCTGTGGGATCCCATAGACGGCAGTCCACCAGGCTCCCCCGTCCCTGGGATCTCCAGGCAAGAACACTGGAGTGGGTTGCCATTTCCTTCTCTAATGCATGACAGTGAAAAGTGAAAGGGAAGTCGCTCAGTCATGTCCGACTCTTAGCGACCCCATGGACTGCAGCCTACCAGGCTCCTCCATCCATGGGATTTTCCAGGCAAGAGTACTGAAGTGGGATGCCATTGCCTTCTCCATTTTAAAATGAGAAGACAGTAAAGGGTGGTCAATATATATGACACAAGAGTCGTGGCTTAGGGTAATGAATAAGGGATGATGTTAAAGAGTTTTAGAAGTCCTTTTTATTGCTTGGTTAAAAGCTCTCATCCTTCATGCAGTGGAAGGATACAGAAGAAGATCAGAAATGGCAGGTCTATGAAGTGTCTTTCAAGAAATTATAAATTTTGAATTTCCCTGGTGGTGCAGTGGATAAGAATCTGCCTGCCAATACAGGGGGCATGAGTTCAATCCCTGGTCTCGGAAGATCCCAGGTGCCCCAGAGCCCGTGTGCCCACAACTACTAACCCTGCACTGTAGAGCCTGTGCTCTGCAACAAGAGAAGCCACCACAATGAGAAGCCCGTGTGCTGCAATGAAGAATAGCCCCTGCTCACCCCAACTAGAGAAAACAGCCTATGCACTAACAAAGACCCAGCACAGCCAAAAATAAATTAATTAAAACAAAAAGGAATTATACATTTTGAAATATTTCCAGAGGCACAGAAAAGTTACAAATGTTACAGTTTTATTCACCCTTCATCTGAATTCTCTTAATGAGAACATCTTGTGTAAGCACAGTACAATGTTCAAAACTAAAATAGTAAAACAAACAAACAAACAAACAAAAAAAAAACAGAACTAAAATAGTATTGGTGCAACACTCTTGGCTAAAGCACAGATATTATTTATTTATATTTCACAGCTCTTCCACTATATTCTTTTTCTATTCTATTCCAGGATGCCATCCAATATCTCACATTGCATTTATTTTTTGTGTTTTCTAAATCTCCTCTCTTTTGTAATAATTACTCAGTCTTTTATGACCTTGAGACTTAAAAAAAAGTACTTGTCAGTTACTTGTAGACTGTGACTCAGTCTGATATTTTAAAAAATATTTTCCTGATTTTTCTGATATTTGTTTTCTGGTTTTTCTTATGATTATATTGGGATTGTGCATTTTTGGCAAGAATAGTATAGAAATGACATGCCTTTCTTAGTTCATCCTACCAGGGGATACACGATGCTACCCTCTGATATGTCTTATTACTGATAATGTCAACTTTGATCACTTGGTTAAGATTTCTTTACTGTAAAGTTACTATATTTCTCTTTGTAATTAATAAATATCTGAAGGAATATATTTAAGACTATGCAGAATTCTGTTTCTCTTCGAACTTTTGCCCATGAATGTTGGCATCCATCAGTGGATCTCACACACAATTATTACTGTGGTGTTTATTCTAAAAATGATTTTTTATTTCCCTCATTCCTTCTACATTTATTTATTAATATTTAAATTTACTTATTTGGCCACAACAAGTCTTCGTTGCATGCAGAATTTTTAGTTGTGAAATGCAGGCTCTAGTTCCCTGACTGGGGATTGAACCTGGGCCCCCTGCACTGGGGGCCACTGGACCACCAGAGAAGTCCCCCTTCTACATTTATTAACTGGAATTCTTCCATAAGGTAGAACTGTCTCTTCTTCCCAGTTTTTTATTTAGCCAATAGTTTATATCACTATGGTCTCTTATCCAAGAGAGCATTTATTTTATTCCATGGATTATAATCCAATATTTTATTTATTTTGTTGTTCAAACTGTTGCAGCTTTGTCATTGTGAGCTCCTCCAGATTGGCTCCTGTTTCTTTTTGACATGCCCCATCTAGAGTTCCAGAAAAACACCTATTTCTGCTTTATTGACTATGCCAAAGCCTTTGACTATGTGGATCACAATAAACTGTGGAAAATTCTGAAAGAGATGGGAATACCAGACCACCTGACCTGCCTCTTGAGAAATCTGTATGCAGGTCAGGAAGCAACAGTTAGAACTGGACATGGAACAACAGACTGGTTCCAAATAGGAAAAGAAGTACATCAAGGCTGTATATCGTCACCCTGCTTATTTAACTTCTATGCAGAGTACATCATGAGAAATGCTGGGCTGGAAGAAGCACAAGCTGGACTCAAGATTGCCGGGAGAAATATCAATAACCTCAGATATGCAGATGACACCACCTTTATGGCAGAAAGTGAAGAGGAACTCAAAAGCCTCTTGATGAAAGTGAAAGTGGAGAGTGAAAAAGTGGGCTTAAAGCTCAACATTCAGAAAACGAAGGCATCCGGTCGCATCACTTCATGGGAAATAGATGGGGAAACAGTGGAAACAGTGTCAGACTTTATTTTTTGGGGCTCCAAAATCACTGCAGTTGGTGGCTGCAGCCATGAAATTAAAAGACACTTACTCCTTGGAAGGAAAGTTATGACCAACCTAGATAGCATATTCAAAAGCAGAGACATTACTTTGCCAACAAAGGTCTGTCTAGTCAAGGCTATGGTTTTTCCTGTGGTCATGTATGGATGTGAGAGTTGGACTGTGAGGAAGGCTGAGCGCTGAAGAATTGATGCTTTTGAACTGTGATGTTGGAGAAGACTCTAGAGAGTCCCTTGGACTGCAAGGAGATCCAACCAGTCCATTCTGAAGGAGATCAGCCCTGGGATTTCTTTGGAAGGAATGATGCTAAAGCTGAAACTCCAGTACTTTGGCCACCTCATGCGAAGAGCTGACTCATTGGAAAAGACTCTGATGCTGGGAGGGATTGGGGGCAGGAGGAGAAGGGGACGACAGAGGATGAGATGGCTGGATGGCATCACTGACTCGATGGACGTGAGTCTGAGTGAACTCTGGGAGTTGGTGATGGACAGGGAGGCCTGGCGTGCTGTGATTCATGGGTTCACAAAGAGTCGGACACGACTGAGTGACTGAACTGAACTGAACTGAACTGATCTTTTTTCAACTACTTCTTTTTTTCTGGCATCATAAATTGTTCTTATATTTTCCCTTCCCCAGCCCTGGAATCAACCACTTCTCTAAGAAGTCTTGCTTCCTTTTATTGGAAGGTGGTATTTAGAAACCAAGATCTGGATACTAGCTGTGCTCATTGCTAGTGAGATATGCTTACTGGCCCTCTCAGTGGATGGAGCTTGATTTCTCTCTCTCAAAAGCAATTCATATTGATATCTCTGATTTCAATCTAACACACAGGTTCCATTCTAGCTTCCTATATTTGAAAATTCTTTCCTTGATAGCAAAAATTTGTCTCTCATTTTTACACTATATTTACTTATGTGTTCAACCCTCATATGTATATAAAATAGTCTCACAATTGCTAACCCATACCCAGTGAGAAATAAATTTAGATTGAGAGAACTTTATACAAAGAATTCTTTTTTTTTAATTAATTTTTATTGAAGTATAGTTTATTTGCAATGGTCTGTTAGTTTCTGCTGTATGGCAGGCGAATCAGTTATACATACACATATATCCATTCTTTTTTAGATTCTATTCCCACTGAATCATTGTGCTGTACACCTGAAATGAACACAACATTGTAAATTAACTATACTTCAATTAAAAAAAAATTGGGAGGATTTGGTGATGGAACAAGCACTTAGTTGACTCGTGCGACCCCCTGAACTGCAGCTGGCCAGGCTCCTCTGTCCGTAGGATCCCCCAGGCAAGAATACTGGAGTGGGTTGCTATTTCCTCCTCCAGGGGATCTTCCCGACCCAGGGACTGAACCTGTGTCTTCTGTATCTCCTGCATTTGCGAGCAGATTCTTTATCACTGAGTCACCTGGGCAGTCTGTTAATATCATGTGAAACACATTTAAAAAAAGACCTGGGAGGTGGTTGGCAAGGGTGGGCCCTTGTAGCCTCTCCATCTAGCCCTGGGGCCGGAGGTTTTCTGTCCCAGATGTACAGGGTCTAGGGCATCAACAGAGCAGTGGACTGCTTGATGGCACAGAGCCACTGCTGACTGGCCTTTGTTGCCTGGAATCTCTGAGGGTCAGAGGCTGCAGCTGGAGACCTGGGTGGAGTTTATTCGGCATTGAGCTTTGAGGCGGTCATTAAGAACATGATATTCAAAACACATTTGAAGGAACAGAGGCAAGAATTTGGGTCCAGTTAATTTCTTGGTAAATGCAGCTGGAATTAATAGGGATAAACTCTTAGTAAGGAAAAATTCTGAGAATATGCTATCTCTGCTTCATACTAACCTCCTGGGCTCCATGCTGACCTGTAGAGCTGCCATGAAGACAATGATTAAACAGCAGAGCAGGTCCATTGTGAATGTAGGTGTTATTGGTTTCAGAGGAAACTCTGGCCAGTTTATGCACAGTGCTAATAAAGGAGAATTAGTCAGATTTTCACATGCTCTTGCTAAAGAAGTAGCAAGAAAGAAAATTAGGGTGAATGTAGTTGCACCAGGATTTGTTCATGTGGATATGACAAAAAGACTTGAAAGGAAACAATTTAAAGAAAAATATTCCTCTTGGGAGGTTTGGAGACCCCCTTGATGTGGCCCAGGTAGTTGTAATTCTTTTATATACTTATTTTTAAAATAATCCAGATATTTATTAAAGAATTATCTAGCTTACTTTCAACATACTAACATTAAAAGAAAAGAGAAATAGAGCAGAGAATACATCACCAAATTGGATTTTGAGCAACATCCAGACTTAAACAGTGCTGGGAAGTCTCATGTCACAGCACATCTGGAGTCCCAACTGGGAAAGGGTCCCAGGCAGCACATGGGTGAGAATTCAAAGATGGCAGTTCCATGCTCCATTTAAAATCCCAGGACAGATGCAAATCATTATCACCATCAGTCTGTGACCAAATTGAAGCTCTGGTTTCATATTAATGCTGTTTATTTTGTTGTGTAAAACTTGGAATGTAGTTAGGCCTAGGGCTTGGTAGGCCAGGCCCCTTCCAGGGGCTCAACCATCTCAAGATGTCTCCCCCATTTTATCTGTGGTGCTGCAAGTCTTGCACTCACAGTCACTCACAGTTAGGGCAGTGTCCAGGCAGATTAGAAGCAAGGTCAAAGGTCTGCTCTGCTTTGTCCTTGAAGCCTGAACAAGATTATTCATGTACTGTCCCTAACAGTTGGCCCCAGGATTGTTTAGGCTGAAGAACATAGGAACAAGGCAAAATAACACAGGAAGTCTTACTAATTCTATAAGTAACAATGAAGGACATATTGTAGGTTTTAGTGAAAACAGTCCATTCACAGTTATTGATGGAGTGTTCCAATAAGCAGTTCTCAAACTTGAGAAGTTGGTTCATACAGCAGTCCTTCCATTGCCTCTGTCAGTAAATGGGTGCAGTTATCAAAGTCTAGATAATTTAACCACCTTTGCAAGAGTCTATGATTTTATGCTTCTGTTGGCCAACAGTAGGGCAGGTGAACACTTGGGTGTTGGCCAGGTGATATTTTTGTATTACCATTTGGAGATCCATTTGCTGCATTCTCAAAGAAGCAAACTTAACAAGAGCAGTTCAGTTCAGTCACTCAGTCATGTCCGACTATTTGCAACCCCATGGACTGCAGCATGCCAGGCCTCCCTGTCCATTGCCAACTTCCAAAGTTTACTCAAACTCACGTCCATTGAGTCTGTGATGCCATTCAACCATCTCATCCTCTGTCGTCCCCTTCTCCTCCTGCCTTCAATCTTTCCCAGCATCAGGGTCTTTTCCAATGAATCAGTTCTCCCCATCAGGTGGCCAAAGTATTGGAACTTCACCTGCAGCATCAGTCCTTCCAATGAATACTCAGGACTGCTTCCTTTAGGATAGACTGGTTGGATCTCCTTGCAGTACAAGGAACTCTCAAGAGTCTTCTCCAACACCACAGTTAGAAAGCAACAATTCTTTGGCCCTCAGCTTTCTTTATAGTCCAACACCCGCATCTATCCATACATGACTAGTGGAAAAACCATAGCTTTGAGTAGATGGACCTTTGTTGGCAAAGTAATGTCTCTGCCTTTTAATATTCTGTCTAGGTTGGTGATAACATTTCTTCCAAGGAGCAAGCATCTTTTAATTTCATGGATGCAGTCACCATCCGCAGTGATTTTGCAGCCCCCCAAAATAAAGTCTGTCACTGTTGCCACTGTTTCCCCATCTTTTTGCCATGAAGTGATGGGACCGGATGTCATGAAATTAGTTTTCTGAATGTTGAGCTTTAAGCCAACTTTTTCACTCTCCTCTTTCACTTTCATCAAGAGGCTCTTTAGTTCTTCTTCACTTTCTGCCATAAGGGTGGTGTCATCTGTGTATCTGAGGTTATTGATATTTCTTCCGGCAATCTTGATTCCAGCTTGAGCTTCATCCATCCTGGCATTTCTCATGATGTACTCTGGAGAAGGAAATGGCAACCCACTACAGTATTCTTGCCTGGAGAATCCCATGGACAGAGGAGCCTGGTGGGCTACAGTCCACAGGGTCGCAAAGAGACAGACACAATTGAGCGACTTCACTCTGTATATAAGTTAAATAAGCAGGGTGAGAATATACAACCTTGATGTACTCCTTTACCAATTTGGAACCAGTCTATTGTTCCATGTCCAGTTATAACTGTTGCTTGTTGACCTGCATACAGATCTCTCAGGAGACGACTAAGGTGGTCTGGTATTCTAATCTCTTTAAGAATTTTCCACAGTTCGTTGCCATCCATACAGTCAAAGGCTTTGGCATAGTCAATAAAGCAGAAATAGATGTTTTTCTGGAACTCTCTTGCTTTTCCAATGATTCAGTGGATATTGGCAATTTGATCTCTGGTTCCTCTGCCTTTTCTAAATCCAGCTTGAACATCTGAAGTTCACGGTTCACGTATTGCTGAAGACTGGCTTGGAGAATTTTGAGCATTACTTTCAGTTCAGTTCAGTTTCTCAGTTGTGTCCGACTCTTTGCAACCCCATGAATCGCAGCACGCCAGGCCTCCCTGTCCATCACCAACTCCCAGAGTTCACTCAGACTCACGTCCATCGAGTCAGTGATGCCATCCAGCCATCGCATCCTCTGTCGTCCCCTTCTCCTCCTGCCCCCAATCCCTCCCAGCATCAGGGTCTTTTCCAATGATTCAACTCTTCGCATGAGGTGGCCAAAGTACTGGAGTTTCAGCTTTAGCATCATTCCTTCCTAAGAAATCCCAGGGCTGATCTCCTTCAGAATGGACTGGTTGGATCTCCTTGCAGTCCAAGGGACTCTCAAAAGTCTTCTCCAACACCACAGTTCAAAAGCATCAATTCTTCGGCGCTCAGCCTTCTTCACAGTCAACTCTCACATCCATACATGACCACAGGAAAAACCATAGCCTTGACTAGACGAATCTTTGTTGGCAAAGTAATGTCTCTGCTTTTCAATATGCTATCTAGGTTGGTCATAACTTTCCTTCCAAGGAGTAAGTGTCTTTTAATTTCATGGCTGCAGTCACCATCTGCAGTGATTTTGGAGCCCCAAAAAATAAAGTCTGACACTGTTTCCACTGTTTCCACTGTTTCCCCATCTATTTCCCATGAAGTGATGGGATCGGATGCCATGATCTTCGTTTTCTGAATGTTGAGCTTTAAGCCAACTTTTTCACTCTCCACTTTCACTTTCATCAAGAGGCTTTTGAGTTCCTCTTCACTTTCTGCCATAAGGATTACTTTACTAGCGTGTAAATTGCGAACATCCGCTGGATCATCGAAAAAGCAAGAGAGTTCCAGAAAAACATCTATTTCTGTTTTATGGACAATGCCAAAGCCTTTGACTGTGTGGATCACAATAAACTGTGGAAAATTCTGAAAGAGATGGGAATACCAGACCACCTGATCTGCCTCTTGAGAAATTTGTATGCAGGTCAGGAAGCAACAGTTAGAACTGGACATGGAACAACAGACTGGTTCCAAATAGGAAAAGCAGTACATCAAGGCTGTATATTGTCACCCTGCTTATTTAACTTCTATGCAGAGTACATCATGAGAAATGCTGGGCTGGAAGAAGCACAAGCTGGACTCAAGATTGCCGGGAGAAATATCAATAACCTCAGATATGCACATGACACCACCCTTATGGCAGAAAGTGAAGAGGTGACTGCAGATGGTGACTGCAGCCATGAAATTAAAAGACGCTTACTCCTTGGAAGGAAAGTTATGACCAACCTAGATAGCATATTCAAAAGCAGAGACATTACTTTGCCAACAAAGGTTCGTCTAGTCAAGGCTATGGTTTTTCCTGTGGTCATGTATGGATGTGAGAGTTGGACTGTGAAGAAAGATGAGCGCCGAAGAATTGATGCTTTTGAACTGTGGTGTTGGAGAAGACTCTTGAGAGTCTCTTGGACTGCAAGGAGATCCAACCAGTCCATCCTAAAGGAGATCAGCCCTGGGATTTCTTAGGAAGGAATGATGCTAAAGCTGAAACTCCAGTACTTTGGCTACCTCATGCGAAGAGTTGACTCATTGGAAAAGACCCTGATGCTGGGAGGGATTGGGGGCAGGAGGAGAAGGGGACGACAGAGGATGAGATGGCTGGATGGTATCACTGACTCGATGGACGTGAGTCTGAGTGAGCTCTGGGAGTTGGTAATGGACAGGGAGGCCTGGCATGCTGCGATTCTTGGGGTCGCAAAGAGTCGGACATGACTGAGCGACTGAACTGAACTTATTAGTGTGTGAGATGAGTGCAATTGTGCAGTAGTTTGAACATTCTTTGGCATTGCCTTTCTTTAGGATTGGATTGAAAACTGACCTTTTCCAGTCCTGAGGCCACTGATGGGTTTTCCAGATTTGCTGGCATATTGAATGCAGCACTTTCACAGCATCATCTTTTAGGATTTGAAATAGCTCAACTGGAATTCCATCACCTCCACTTGCTTTGTTTATAGTGATGCTTCCTAAGGCCCTCTTGACTTCACATTCCAGGATATCTGGCTCTAGGTGAGTGATCACACCATCGTGGTTATCTGAGCCATGAAGATCTTTTTTGTACAGTTCTTCTGTGTAGTCTTACCACCTCTTCTTAATACCTTCTGCTTCTGTCAGGTCCGTATGTTTCTGTCCTTTATTGTGCCCATCTTTGCATGAAATGTTCCCTTGGTATCTCTAATTTTCTTGAAGAGATCTCTAGTCTTTCCCATTCTATTGTTTTCCTCTATTTCTTTGCATTGATCACTGAGGAATGCTTTCTTATCTCTCCTTGCTATTCTTTGGAACTCTGCATTCAGATGGGTTTATCTTTCCTTTTCTTCTTTGCCTTTAGCTTCTTTTCTTTTCTCAGCTATTTGTAAAGCCTCCTCAGGCAACCATTTTGCCTTTTTGCATTTCTTTTTCTTGGGGATGGTCTTGATCACTGCCTGCTGTACAATATCACGAGCTTCTGTCCATAGTTCTTCAGGCACTGTCTATTTGATCTAATCTCTTGAATATATTTGTGACTTCCAACGTATAATCATAAGGGATTTGATTTAGGTCATACCTGAATGGTCTAGTGGTTTTCCCTACTTTCTTCAATTTAAGTCTGAATTTGGCAATAAGAAGTTCATGGTCTGAGCCACAGTCAGCTCCTGGTCTTCTTTTTGCTGACTGTATAGAGCTTCTCCATCTTTGACTGCAAAGAATATAATCAATCTGATTTCAGTGTTGACCATCTGGTGATGTCCATGTGTAGAGTTTTCTCTTGTGTTGTTTGAAGAGGGTGTTTGCTATGACCAGTGTGTTTTCTTGGCAAAACTCCGTTAGCCTTTGACCTGTTTCATTTTGTACTGCAAGGTCAAATTTGCCTGTTACTCCAGGTACCTCTTGACTTCCTACTTTTGCATTCCAATCCAGATATAAGCTTTAGAAACAAAATTAGAGTGTCCTTTTAAAAACTTGATTAAAATTTTAATAATATAACAAGGAACTATCTCAAAAGTGAGTGATAAAACTAGAATTTAATGTTCAGTGAAACACAAACACTTTTCATTGTGAGGGCAGTAACCCCGCAGCCAGGGAAGGCTTTATCCCATCAAATAAAAATGAGGTTTGTCAGGGAGTCAGGAAAAGCCAAGGGGCTATCTTGGATTTCCCATAACCCAGACAGATTTACAGCTATAGCTTACCAATTTTAATTTCCCAATTTAGGAGTAGACTATTGCCATGTTTTAAGGACATCAGATAACAATAGTTTAATGAAAATGAAGTTGCTCAGTCATATCCGACTCTTTGTGACCCCATGGACTGTAGCCTACCAGGCTCCTCTGTCCATGGAGTTTTCCAGGCCAGAGTACTGGAGTGGGTTGCCATTTCCTTCTCCAGGGGATCTTACCAACCCAGGGATCGAACCCGGGTCTCCTGCATTGCTGGCAGATGCTTTACTGTCTGAGCCACCAGGAGGTCAAGTGAGGGGTTAATTTGTAGAAGCAGAAGGAGCTTTATCTACATGTACCATAGATCATTGTGAAATAATACTTATTTACTTTCCTGGAGAAGGAAATGGCAACCCACTCTGGTATTCTTGCCTGGAGAATCTCATGGACAGAGGAGCCTGGTGAACTACAGTCCGTGGGGTTGCAAAACTTTATCAAAGTAACAAAAGATTTTACAAGCAAATATAAATCACTTAAAGGCAAAGAAATTCACAATCTGTTATCAAAAGCTGTGTTCTAAGAAAACTTTGTTCTTTTAACAGAGAGAAAACCAAATTCCAGTCTGGTACCAGTTAACTGTTAAAAATAAAATGTGTTTATCTAGTTAATCTTATAAAGTCTTTTCCATAAATCTTGAGGAAGTAGCAATATTCTTCTAAGTGCATGAGAGTGAAACCATAGACAGCATGTTTAAAATGTAACTATATTGTAATTGACAAAGCAACCTGGTCATTGCTGTGACATGTAACACTTTAATATGGTAACTAGAATTATAATTGACAACATTTTATCAGGACAGATTGGATCTTTATGAATTCCACATAATTTTTAGGATATCTATATTAGTAACATCAACCATACATATAACCTGAGATTTATCACTTCTCCAACAATGTTTCCCAAGTAATTTAACATATCAAATGAACCCATGTAGTTTAATACCTCTCTTTGGGATGTCTCAGAGGCCCTCTGAAGCATCCCAAAGTCAGCTAGAGGTCAAAAGAACTTAATTAGATTTTAATTTTAGGAAGTTTTGCCAAAAATATCAGCAGGGTTTATAACACTCAGTCCAACAGGATTATATCAATCATTGTGAAACAATAGTCATTTGCTTAGCCAAAGTTAACAAAAGATTTCAAAGGTAAACAGAACAGATCACTTCAGAGGTAAAGAAACTTAAAATTCATTACTGAAGGCAGTTCAACATCTCAAGAAAACTTGTATTATGTACAAAATTTTTCTTGGGGTCCACTTTCCATAAAACCTCTTTCTCTTTTTATAAAATCACTTTATTTAGAAACAGCCACCTGTAAGTCAGATCTACTTTCTTTTTTCTTAATAAGATGCAATTTCATTTGTCATAGCTTTTTTTTTTTTTTATTTAAAACACACATCTTATTTTTCTTAAGCAACTATGAACTGTACTTTATATTAGCATTCTGTAATACTTTGGCCACCTGATGTGAAGAGCTGACTCATTTGAAAAGACCCTGATGCTGGGAAAAATTGAAGGCAGGAGGAGAAGGGGATGACAGAGGATGAGATGGTTGGATGGCATCACCGACTCAATGGGCATGAGTTTGAGTAAACTCCGGGAGTTGGTGATGGATAGGGAAGCGTGCTGCAGTCCACGGGGTTGCAAAGAGTCAGACATGACTAAGCGACTGAACTGAGATTGGTGAACCAGTTTAATTTCTAAAAATATTTGCTTTCTTATACAGAACATCGCAGGATGGCACCAAACATATTCATTAATAGTCCAAAATCTCTTTAGTTTCTCTGTAAGAGGAAGTTAGTGTTCAGTAATTAATGTTTCAAAATCTTATTTTATTTGGAAATGACCTAGCTATTTAGTAAACTTTTATCACTTAGTTTAGTAGAACCCTAGAAATTCAAGTTACCCCAATCTTCAGAGATTATTTTAGACAGACATTCCTAAAGTATAATTATTCTTAACCAAATTTATTTAAAAGCTCTTGTCATATATATATATATATATATATATATATATAAAGTTTCTTCACTTGAATTACTTTCTTTGTTGGCAAATTTCACTTACATTATACCTAGGCACAATAAAGGTATTACACAATGCTAATGATTCAAGACATGTCTTAATTAGATTAGCAAACAAACATTAATACTAGATATTTAATATTGAATATTTTCCAGTTCACGTGAACCTGAAATTCATTAGGTTAATTTCTGTTGTAGTTGTTTGATTTGTAAGTGCTTGCTTTTCTTTAAGCCAATTGACTAACAAAGATACACACTGAGACAAGGTAAATTCAGACAGACAGACAGAGATCTCATAGTTTTCTGCTTGAGATTTAAAATGTCTCTTTGATTCTTTTCTCTCTCTCTTTTTTTCCCCTTGACTTGAAATTCTAATTTGCCCAAGGTTAAGGTCTCAGGCAAATTGGGCTCTGTATTTCAAGCAGCTTGCTGTACTAAATCGCTTCAGCCGAGTCCAGCTCTTTGCGAGTCAATGGACTGCCAGGCTCCTCTGTCCATGGGATCCTTTAGGCAAGAATACTGGAGTGGGCCGCTATGCCTGCCTCCAAGGGAATCTTCCCAAACCAGGAATTGAACCCGCATCTCTTATCCTGCACTGGCAGAGAGTCTCTACCATTAACGCCATCTGGAAAGCCTAGGTAAAGGTTAACTTCAAGCTTTTTTTCTAGGCAGACCTTTGTAAAAATCTAGCTGTTTTAAATTGCATATGCAAAAAGAACCGGTTTTGCAGTTTCAAAGGAAGAAAAAAAAAATTCATTTTAACCAGTTTTCTCCGGAGTCTGTCAATTACAATTTGGCACTTACCAAGAGCTTTGTTAAAGACTGAACAACAAAAGCATTTGCCACCTGCCTCTATGGAGATTGCTCTAATTCCCTGATGGCTCAGACAGTAAAAGCGTCTGCCTACTATGCGGGAGACCCGGGTTCAATCTTTGGCATGGGAAGATCTCCTGGAGAAGGAAATGGCAACCCACTCCAGTATTCTTGCCTGGAAAAGCCCATCCATGGACGGAGAAGCCTGGTGGGCTACAGTCCATGGGGTGGGAAAGAGTCGGACATGACTGAGCGACTTCACTTTATACGAAGATTGAGCCCCACGCGGCTATAGCTGTTGACTTCAACAACCCCGAGGGAGTTCAGGGTGGAGTGAGGCACTCTGTGCTGCAGCGAATCTGCTGGGACAGGTCTTTAGAGGAAATGGCAATCCACTCCAGCACTCTTGCCTGGAAAATCCCATGGACGGAGGAGCCTGATAGGCTACAGTCCATGGGGTCGCAAAGAGTCGGACACGACTGAGCGACTTCACTTCATGTGTTTTTAAGAACAGATTTTATGGTCTCAATCCTTGCATCTCCTCATATCTAGAGAAGCAATAAATCCCTGCATGGTGACATCAGATCCTGTTGACTAACAGAAAACTTTTTGTATTGAATGGTATTGAACTCTGCCCTTCACCAAAACCTTATATATTGACCTTCTCCCATTGCCACTTCCGAGCAGTATCTCAGAGCTATCTGAAATGCTGCCTCCTGGGCTACAGTCCTCATATTGCTCCAATTACTTCATGGCAAATAGATGGGGAAACAATGGAAACTGTGACAGACTTTATTTTCTTGGGCTCCAAAATCACTGCAGATGGTGACTGCAGCCATGAAATTAAAAGACGCTTGCTCCTTGGAAGAAAAGTTATCACCAACTTAGACAGCATATTAAAAAGCAGAGACATTACTTTGCCAACAAAGGTCCATCTACTCAAAGCTATGGTTTTTCCAGTAGTCATATATGGATGGATATGGGTGCTGGGCTATAGAGAAAGCTAAGGGCTGAAGAATTGGTGCTTTTGAACTGTGGTTTTTGAGAAGACTCCTGAGAGTCCCTTGGACTGAGGAGATCCAACCAGTCCATCCTAAAGGAAATCAGTCTTGAGTATTCATTGGAAGGACTGATGCTGCAGCTGAAACTCCAATACTACCCTGATGCTGGGAAAGATTGAAGGCAGGAGGAGAAGGGTGCAACAGAGGATGAGATGGTTGGATGGCATCATGGACTCAATGGACATGAATGTGAGTAAACTCTGGGAGTTGGTGATGGACAAGGAGGCCTGGCATGCTGCAATCCATGGGGGTTGCAAAGAGTCGGACATGGCTGAGCGACTGAACTAAACTGAAAACTTGACTTGCAACTCTCAAGTTGTACATCTTTTTTTAGTCAACAAATCTAAAGAATATCATGGTTATCCAGTGCCAAAAAGTCACCTTTTCTTTCTGTAGTCATAGTTTTATAGCTAAAAATATAGACCAAAGTGAAAAGTGAAAGTTGCTAGTCATATCCGACTCTTTGCGACTCCATGGACTATACAGTGCATGGAATTCTCCAAGCCAGAATACTGGAGTGGGTAGCTGGTCCCTTCTCTAGGGTATCTTCCCAACCCAGGGATCGAACCCAGGTCTCCCTGGGTTGCAGGCGGATTCTTTACAAGCTGAGCCACCAGGGAAGCCCCAAATATAGACCATTTTGGTGCTCAAATTGACTCAGAATAGAGGCAGGAAAAAAAAAAAAAAAAGCTAGAGTGGGAGATGGAGTGGAAGAAGTTGGCTTCTCCTCCCCCCACTGAGAGATGAGAAAGTTAGAAGGGGATTAGCTGATGGAGAGGGAGACAGAGGCAGAAGTGGGGGTGGTGTAAGGCCACAACAGGAAAAAGAAAAAAGAAGGAAAGGGGAGTGGGGGACATTGTTAGAGCTGTGTGCCGGCTCAAGGGAGAGCCGACTTAAGAAGTGAAGATTTGAGCAACTAAAATACAATCTTGGCATTGTTACATGGACGGTTGTACTCACAAATCGAATAATTCTTTTTTTTTCCAATTGTAACTTCTCTTCAGACAATTTTAAATTAGCTTAATGTACCTAACAGTAGGCAGATAGGAGGATCCAGCCTCTCACCCAATGTGTCACATTCTTATCCATTTTCAATCTGTGTGAGCCGAAAACATGCAATAGTTTCTAATGGTTCAGTTCAGTCGCTCAGTCGTGTCTGACTTTTTGCGAATCCATGAATCACAGCACGCCAGGCCTCCCTGTCCATCACCAACTCCCGGAGTTCACTCAGACTCACATCCATCGAGTCAGTGATGCCATCCAGCCATCTCATCCTCTGTCATCCCCTTCTCCTCCTGCCCCCAATCCCTCCCAGCATCAGAGTCTTTTCCAATGAGTCAACTCTTCTCAGGGGGTGGCCAAAGTACTGGAGTTTCAGCTTTAGCATCATTCCTTCCAAAGAAATCCCAGGGCTGATCTCCTTCAGAATGGACTGGTTGGATCTCCTTGCAGTCCAAGGGACTCTCTAGAGTCTTCTCCAACATCACAGTTCAAAAGCATCAATTCTTCAGCGCTCAGCTTTCTTCACAGTCCAACTCTCACATCCATACATGACCACAGGAAAAACCATAGCCTTGACTAGACGAACCTTTGTTGGCAAAGTAATGTCTCTGCTTTTGAATATGCTATCTAGGTTGGTCATAACTTTCCTTCCAAGGAGTAAGTGTCTTTTAATTTCATGGCTGCAGTCACCATCTGCAGTGATTTTGGAGCCCCAGAAAATAAAGTCTGACACTGTTTCTACTCTTTCCCCATCTATTTCCCATAAAGTGATGGGACTGGATGCCATGATCTTTGTTTTCTGAATGTTGAGCTTTAAGCCAACTTTTTCACTCTCCACTTTCACTTTC
Organism: Bubalus kerabau; assembly: GCF_029407905.1. NCBI lineage: Eukaryota > Metazoa > Chordata > Mammalia > Artiodactyla > Bovidae > Bubalus > Bubalus kerabau. The sequence continues at coordinate 53,272,645 of NC_073640.1, forward strand.
ATCAAGAGGCTTTTGAGTTCCTCTTCACTTTCTGCCATAAGAGTGGTGTCATCTGCATATCTGAGATTATTGATATTTCTCCCAGCAATCTTGAGTCCAGCTTGTGTTTCTTCCAGTCCAGCGTTTCTCAGAATATACTTTGCATGTAAGTTAAATAAGTAGGGTGATGATATACAGCCTTGACGTACTCCTTTTCCTGTTTGGAACCAGTCTGTTGTTCCATGTCCAGTTCTAACTGTTGCTTCCTGACCTGCATACAAATTTCTCAAGAGGCAGGTCAGGTGGTCTGGTATTCCCATCTCTTTCAGAATTTTCCACAGTTTATTGTGATCCACACAGTCAAAGGCTTTGGCATAGTCCATAAAGCAGAAATAGATGTTTTTCTGCAACTCTCTTGCTTTTCCCATGATCCAGCAGATGTTGGCAATTTGATCTCTGGTTCCTCTGCCTTTTCTAAAACCAGCTTGAACATCAGGAAGTTCACGGTTCACGTATTGCTGAAGCCTGGCTTGGAGAATTTTGAGCATTACTTTACTAGCGTGTGAGATGAGTGCAATTGTGCGGTAGTTTGAGCATTCTTTGGCATTGCCTTTCTTTGGGATTGGAATGAAAACTGACTTTTTCCAGTCCTGTGGCCACTGCTGCGTTTTCCAAATTTGCTGGCAAATTGAGTGCAGCACTTTCACAGCATCATCTTTCAGGATTTGAAATAGCTCAACTGGAATTCCATCACCTCCACTAGCTTTGTTCGTAGTGCTGCTTTCTAAGGCCCACTTGACTTCACATTCCAGGATGTCTGGCTCTAGGTCAGTGATCACACCATGGTGATTAGCTGGGTCGTGAAGATCTTTTTTGTATAGTTCTTCTGTGTATTCTTGCCATCTCTTCTTAATATCTTCTGCTTCTGTTAGGTCCATACCATTTCTGTCCTTTATCGAGCCCATCTTTGCATGAAACATTCCCTTGGTATCTCTAATTTTCTTGAAGAGATCTCTAGTCTTTCCCATTCTGTTGTTTTCCTCTATTTCTTTGCATTGATCACTGAGCAAGGCTTTCTTATCTCTTCTTGCTATTCTTTGGAACTCTGCATTCAGATGCTTGTATCCTTCCTTTTCTCCTTTGCTTTTCACTTCTCTTCTTTTCACAGCTATTTGTAAGGCCTCCCCAGACAGCCATTTTGCTTTTTTGCATTTGTTTTCCATGGGAATGGTCTTGATCCCTGTCTCCTGTACAATGTCACGAACCTCATTCCATAGTTCATCAGGCACTCTATCTATCAGATCCAGGCCCTTAAATCTATTTCTCACTTCCACTGTATAATCATAAGGGATTTGATTTAGGTCATACCTGAATGGGCTAGTGGTTTTCCCTACTTTCTTCAATTTAAGTCTGAATTTGATAATAAGGAGTTCATGATCTGAGCCACAGTCAGCTCCCGGTCTTGTTTTTGTTGACTGTATAGAACTTCTCCATCTTTGGCTGCAAAGAATATAATCAATCTGATTTCAGTGTTGACCATCTGGTGATGTCCATGTATAGAGTCTTCTCTTGTGTTGTTGGAAGAGGGTGTTTGTTATGACCAGTGCATTTTCTTGGAAAAACTCTATTAGTCTTTGCCCTGCTTCATTCCATATTCCAAGGCCAAATTTGCCTGTTACTCAAGGTGTTTCTTGACTTCCTACTTTTGCATTCCAGTCCCCTATGATGAAAAGGACATCTTTTTTGGGTGTTAGTTCTAAAAGGTCTTGTAGGTCTTCATAGAACCATTCAACTTCAGCTTCTTCAGCATTACTGGTTGGGGCATAGACTTGGGTTACTGTGATATTGAATGGCTTGCCTTGGAAACGAACAGAGATCATTCTGTTGTTTTTGAGATTGCATCCAAGTACTGCATTTCGGACTCTTTTGTTAACCATGATGGCTACTCCATTTCTTCTGAGGGATTCCTGCCTGCAGTAGTAGATATAATGGTCATCTGAGTTAAATTCACCCATTCCAGTCCATTTTAGTTGGCCGATTCCTAGAATGTCGACATTCACTCTTGCCATCTCTTGTTTGACCACTTCCAATTTGCCTTGATTCATGGACCTGACATTCCAGGTTCCTATGCAATATTGCTCTTTACAGCATCGGACCTTGCTTTTATCACCAGTCACATCCACAGCTGGGTATTGTTTTTGCTTTGGCTCCATCCCTTCATTCTTTCTGGAGTTATTTCTCCACTGATCTCCAGTAGCATATTGGGCACCTACTGACCTGGGGAGTTCCTCTTTCAGTATCGTATCATTTTGCCTTTTCATACTGTTCATGGGGTTCTCAAGGCAAGAATACTGAAGTGGTTTGCCATTCCCTTCTCCAGTGGACCACATTCTGTCAGATCTCTCCACCATGACCCACCCATCTTGGGTTGCCCCACGGCCATGGCTTAGTTTCATTGATGGTTTTCATTGATGATTCTAATGGTTCAGCCCACTTTAATTTTAAGTTCCAATTCTCACATAATCCAGTGAATCCATCCCATTCCCTAGCTAATGAGCAATAAGATGAATCTTCCCATCTGGGAATAAAAACTTCATCAACCTTAATCTCTTTTCTTAAAGAGTGGCATTTTGTCTTACAAATCATGCTCACAGCACCAATTAATGTTTTGCCTAACATTTTCACTGGTTCAAAGGATTTGTTAACAAAAGAAGCCACTTGTTTTACAAATAAATAATACAGATATTTATTAGAGAATTATGTAGCTTACTTTCAACATACTAACATGAAAGGAAAAGAGAAATAGAAAGAGCAGAGAATACATCACCAAATTGGGTTTTGAGCAACATCCAGATTTTAATGGTGCTGGGAAGTCCCCTGTCACAGCACAGCTGGAGCCTCAATTGGGAAAAGGGTCCCAGGGAGTGAGTCCGTTCCATGGATGAGACTTTAGTTGAGTTACTTTTAGTCTCCGGACATTACAGGGCATGTCCTGGTGGTGGATGGGGGCTTGCACTTCACCATGTAGGCTACTCATATCTATTATTAGAGTCAAGGGCACACTCTGTTATACCTGTTTTTGCTAATCAAACTTATCCATGCCACAGATGTTGATTTCCATCTTTGTATGAACATGTCTGTAAAGAACAATGTGTGATCAGCTGTGTTTTCTAAATGACTTGCATATTACAGGCTTTCGCAATGTTGGTATACAGCCACAGGCTCTGGCTCCAAGAGCTCTAGGAGCCGGTCAGATAGCCCAGTATCTAATGCAAACTATTATCCATCAGATCAGATCAGTCGCTCAGTTTTGTCTGACTCTTTGCGACCCCATGAATTGCAGAACGCCAGGACTCCCTGTCCATCACCAACTCCTGGAGTTCACTCAGACTCACGTCCATCGAGTCAGTGATGCCATCCAGCCATCTCATCCTCTGTCATCCCCTTCTCCTCCTGCCCCCAATCCCTCCCAGCATCAGAGTCTTTTCCAATGAGTCAGCTCTTCGCATGAGGTGGCCAAAGTACTGGAGTTTCAGCTTGAGCATCATTCCTTCCAAAGAAATCCCAGGGCTGATCTCCTTCAGAATGGACTGGTTGGATCTCCTTGGAGTCCAAGGGACTCTCAAGAGTCTTCTCCAACACCACAGTTCAAAAGCATCAATTCTTCAGCGCTCAGCCTTCTTCACAGTCAACTCTCACATCCATACATGACCACAGGAAAAACCATAGCCTTGACTAGATGAACCTTTGTTGGCAAAGTAATGTCTCTGCTTTTCAATATGCTATCTAGGTTGGTCATAAATTTCCTTCCAAGGAGTAAGCGTCTTTTAATTTCATGGCTGCAGTCACCATCTGCAGTGATTTTGGAGCCCAGAAAAATAAAGTCTGACACTGTTTCCACTGTTTCCCCATCTATTTCCCATGAAGTGGTGGGACCAGATGCCATGATCTTCGTTTTCTGAATGTTGAGCTTTAAGCCAACTTTTTCACTCTCCACTTTCACTTTCATCAAGAGGCTTTTGAGTTCCTCTTCACTTTCTGCCGTAAGGGTGGTGTCATCTGCATATCTGAGGTTATTGATATTTCTCCCGGCAATCTTGAGTCCAGCTTGTGCTTCTTCCAGCCCAGCATTTCTCATAATGTACTCTGCATGTAAGTTAAATAAATAGGGTGACGTTATACAGCCTTGATGTACTCCTTTTCCTATTTGGAACCAGTCTGTTGTTCCATGTCCAGTTCTAACTGTTGCTTCCTGACCTGCATACAAATTTCTCAAGAGGCAGATCAGGTGGTCTGGTATTCCCATCTCTTTCAGAATTTTTCACAGTTTATTGTGATCCACACAGTCAAAGGCTTTGGCATAGTCCATAAAGCAGAAATAGATGTTTTTCTGCAACTCTCTTGCTTTTTCTATGATCCAGCGGATGTTGGCAATTTGATCTCTGGTTCCTCTGCCTTTTCTAAAACCAGCTTGAACATCAGGAAGTTCACGGTTCACGTATTGCTGAAGCCTGGCTTGGAGAATTTTGAGCATTACTTTACTAGCGTGTGAGATGAGTGCAATTGTGCGGTAGTTTGAGCATTCTTTGGCATTGCCTTTCTTTGGGATTGGAATGAAAACTGACTTTTTCCAGTCCTGTGGCCACTGCTGCGTTTTCCAAATTTGCTGGCAAATTGAGTGCAGCACTTTCACAGCATCATCTTTCAGGATTTGAAATAGCTCAACTGGAATTCCATCACCTCCACTAGCTTTGTTCGTAGTGCTGCTTTCTAAGGCCCACTTGACTTCACATTCCAGGATGTCTGGCTCTAGGTCAGTGATCACACCATGGTGATTAGCTGGGTCGTGAAGATCTTTTTTGTATAGTTCTTCTGTGTATTCTTGCCATCTCTTCTTAATATCTTCTGCTTCTGTTAGGTCCATACCATTTCTGTCCTTTATCGAGCCCATCTTTGCATGAAACATTCCCTTGGTATCTCTAATTTTCTTGAAGAGATCTCTAGTCTTTCCCATTCTGTTGTTTTCCTCTATTTCTTTGCATTGATCACTGAGCAAGGCTTTCTTATCTCTTCTTGCTATTCTTTGGAACTCTGCATTCAGATGCTTGTATCCTTCCTTTTCTCCTTTGCTTTTCACTTCTCTTCTTTTCACAGCTATTTGTAAGGCCTCCCCAGACAGCCATTTTGCTTTTTTGCATTTGTTTTCCATGGGAATGGTCTTGATCCCTGTCTCCTGTACAATGTCACGAACCTCATTCCATAGTTCATCAGGCACTCTATCTATCAGATCCAGGCCCTTAAATCTATTTCTCACTTCCACTGTATAATCATAAGGGATTTGATTTAGGTCATACCTGAATGGGCTAGTGGTTTTCCCTACTTTCTTCAATTTAAGTCTGAATTTGATAATAAGGAGTTCATGATCTGAGCCACAGTCAGCTCCCGGTCTTGTTTTTGTTGACTGTATAGAACTTCTCCATCTTTGGCTGCAAAGAATATAATCAATCTGATTTCAGTGTTGACCATCTGGTGATGTCCATGTATAGAGTCTTCTCTTGTGTTGTTGGAAGAGGGTGTTTGTTATGACCAGTGCATTTTCTTGGAAAAACTCTATTAGTCTTTGCCCTGCTTCATTCCATATTCCAAGGCCAAATTTGCCTGTTACTCAAGGTGTTTCTTGACTTCCTACTTTTGCATTCCAGTCCCCTATGATGAAAAGGACATCTTTTTTGGGTGTTAGTTCTAAAAGGTCTTGTAGGTCTTCATAGAACCATTCAACTTCAGCTTCTTCAGCATTACTGGTTGGGGCATAGACTTGGGTTACTGTGATATTGAATGGCTTGCCTTGGAAACGAACAGAGATCATTCTGTTGTTTTTGAGATTGCATCCAAGTACTGCATTTCGGACTCTTTTGTTAACCATGATGGCTACTCCATTTCTTCTGAGGGATTCCTGCCTGCAGTAGTAGATATAATGGTCATCTGAGTTAAATTCACCCATTCCAGTCCATTTTAGTTGGCCGATTCCTAGAATGTCGACATTCACTCTTGCCATCTCTTGTTTGACCACTTCCAATTTGCCTTGATTCATGGACCTGACATTCCAGGTTCCTATGCAATATTGCTCTTTACAGCATCGGACCTTGCTTTTATCACCAGTCACATCCACAGCTGGGTATTGTTTTTGCTTTGGCTCCATCCCTTCATTCTTTCTGGAGTTATTTCTCCACTGATCTCCAGTAGCATATTGGGCACCTACTGACCTGGGGAGTTCCTCTTTCAGTATCGTATCATTTTGCCTTTTCATACTGTTCATGGGGTTCTCAAGGCAAGAATACTGAAGTGGTTTGCCATTCCCTTCTCCAGTGGACCACATTCTGTCAGATCTCTCCACCATGACCCACCCATCTTGGGTTGCCCCACGGCCATGGCTTAGTTTCATTGATGGTTTTCATTGATGATTCTAATGGTTCAGCCCACTTTAATTTTAAGTTCCAATTCTCACATAATCCAGTGAATCCATCCCATTCCCTAGCTAATGAGCAATAAGATGAATCTTCCCATCTGGGAATAAAAACTTCATCAACCTTAATCTCTTTTCTTAAAGAGTGGCATTTTGTCTTACAAATCATGCTCACAGCACCAATTAATGTTTTGCCTAACATTTTCACTGGTTCAAAGGATTTGTTAACAAAAGAAGCCACTTGTTTTACAAATAAATAATACAGATATTTATTAGAGAATTATGTAGCTTACTTTCAACATACTAACATGAAAGGAAAAGAGAAATAGAAAGAGCAGAGAATACATCACCAAATTGGGTTTTGAGCAACATCCAGATTTTAATGGTGCTGGGAAGTCCCCTGTCACAGCACAGCTGGAGCCTCAATTGGGAAAAGGGTCCCAGGGAGTGAGTCCGTTCCATGGATGAGACTTTAGTTGAGTTACTTTTAGTCTCCGGACATTACAGGGCATGTCCTGGTGGTGGATGGGGGCTTGCACTTCACCATGTAGGCTACTCATATCTATTATTAGAGTCAAGGGCACACTCTGTTATACCTGTTTTTGCTAATCAAACTTATCCATGCCACAGATGTTGATTTCCATCTTTGTATGAACATGTCTGTAAAGAACAATGTGTGATCAGCTGTGTTTTCTAAATGACTTGCATATTACAGGCTTTCGCAATGTTGGTATACAGCCACAGGCTCTGGCTCCAAGAGCTCTAGGAGCCGGTCAGATAGCCCAGTATCTAATGCAAACTATTATCCATCAGATCAGATCAGTCGCTCAGTTTTGTCTGACTCTTTGCGACCCCATGAATTGCAGAACGCCAGGACTCCCTGTCCATCACCAACTCCTGGAGTTCACTCAGACTCACGTCCATCGAGTCAGTGATGCCATCCAGCCATCTCATCCTCTGTCATCCCCTTCTCCTCCTGCCCCCAATCCCTCCCAGCATCAGAGTCTTTTCCAATGAGTCAGCTCTTCGCATGAGGTGGCCAAAGTACTGGAGTTTCAGCTTGAGCATCATTCCTTCCAAAGAAATCCCAGGGCTGATCTCCTTCAGAATGGACTGGTTGGATCTCCTTGGAGTCCAAGGGACTCTCAAGAGTCTTCTCCAACACCACAGTTCAAAAGCATCAATTCTTCAGCGCTCAGCCTTCTTCACAGTCAACTCTCACATCCATACATGACCACAGGAAAAACCATAGCCTTGACTAGATGAACCTTTGTTGGCAAAGTAATGTCTCTGCTTTTCAATATGCTATCTAGGTTGGTCATAAATTTCCTTCCAAGGAGTAAGCGTCTTTTAATTTCATGGCTGCAGTCACCATCTGCAGTGATTTTGGAGCCCAGAAAAATAAAGTCTGACACTGTTTCCACTGTTTCCCCATCTATTTCCCATGAAGTGGTGGGACCAGATGCCATGATCTTCGTTTTCTGAATGTTGAGCTTTAAGCCAACTTTTTCACTCTCCACTTTCACTTTCATCAAGAGGCTTTTGAGTTCCTCTTCACTTTCTGCCGTAAGGGTGGTGTCATCTGCATATCTGAGGTTATTGATATTTCTCCCGGCAATCTTGAGTCCAGCTTGTGCTTCTTCCAGCCCAGCATTTCTCATAATGTACTCTGCATGTAAGTTAAATAAATAGGGTGACGTTATACAGCCTTGATGTACTCCTTTTCCTATTTGGAACCAGTCTGTTGTTCCATGTCCAGTTCTAACTGTTGCTTCCTGACCTGCATACAAATTTCTCAAGAGGCAGATCAGGTGGTCTGGTATTCCCATCTCTTTCAGAATTTTTCACAGTTTATTGTGATCCACACAGTCAAAGGCTTTGGCATAGTCCATAAAGCAGAAATAGATGTTTTTCTGCAACTCTCTTGCTTTTTCTATGATCCAGCGGATGTTGGCAATTTGATCTCTGGTTCCTCTGCCTTTTCTAAAACCAGCTTGAACATCAGGAAGTTCACGGTTCACGTATTGCTGAAGCCTGGCTTGGAGAATTTTGAGCATTACTTTACTAGCGTGTGAGATGAGTGCAATTGTGCGGTAGTTTGAGCATTCTTTGGCATTGCCTTTCTTTGGGATTGGAATGAAAACTGACTTTTTCCAGTCCTGTGGCCACTGCTGCGTTTTCCAAATTTGCTGGCAAATTGAGTGCAGCACTTTCACAGCATCATCTTTCAGGATTTGAAATAGCTCAACTGGAATTCCATCACCTCCACTAGCTTTGTTCGTAGTGCTGCTTTCTAAGGCCCACTTGACTTCACATTCCAGGATGTCTGGCTCTAGGTCAGTGATCACACCATGGTGATTAGCTGGGTCGTGAAGATCTTTTTTGTATAGTTCTTCTGTGTATTCTTGCCATCTCTTCTTAATATCTTCTGCTTCTGTTAGGTCCATACCATTTCTGTCCTTTATCGAGCCCATCTTTGCATGAAACATTCCCTTGGTATCTCTAATTTTCTTGAAGAGATCTCTAGTCTTTCCCATTCTGTTGTTTTCCTCTATTTCTTTGCATTGATCACTGAGCAAGGCTTTCTTATCTCTTCTTGCTATTCTTTGGAACTCTGCATTCAGATGCTTGTATCCTTCCTTTTCTCCTTTGCTTTTCACTTCTCTTCTTTTCACAGCTATTTGTAAGGCCTCCCCAGACAGCCATTTTGCTTTTTTGCATTTGTTTTCCATGGGAATGGTCTTGATCCCTGTCTCCTGTACAATGTCACGAACCTCATTCCATAGTTCATCAGGCACTCTATCTATCAGATCCAGGCCCTTAAATCTATTTCTCACTTCCACTGTATAATCATAAGGGATTTGATTTAGGTCATACCTGAATGGGCTAGTGGTTTTCCCTACTTTCTTCAATTTAAGTCTGAATTTGATAATAAGGAGTTCATGATCTGAGCCACAGTCAGCTCCCGGTCTTGTTTTTGTTGACTGTATAGAACTTCTCCATCTTTGGCTGCAAAGAATATAATCAATCTGATTTCAGTGTTGACCATCTGGTGATGTCCATGTATAGAGTCTTCTCTTGTGTTGTTGGAAGAGGGTGTTTGTTATGACCAGTGCATTTTCTTGGAAAAACTCTATTAGTCTTTGCCCTGCTTCATTCCATATTCCAAGGCCAAATTTGCCTGTTACTCAAGGTGTTTCTTGACTTCCTACTTTTGCATTCCAGTCCCCTATGATGAAAAGGACATCTTTTTTGGGTGTTAGTTCTAAAAGGTCTTGTAGGTCTTCATAGAACCATTCAACTTCAGCTTCTTCAGCATTACTGGTTGGGGCATAGACTTGGGTTACTGTGATATTGAATGGCTTGCCTTGGAAACGAACAGAGATCATTCTGTTGTTTTTGAGATTGCATCCAAGTACTGCATTTCGGACTCTTTTGTTAACCATGATGGCTACTCCATTTCTTCTGAGGGATTCCTGCCTGCAGTAGTAGATATAATGGTCATCTGAGTTAAATTCACCCATTCCAGTCCATTTTAGTTGGCCGATTCCTAGAATGTCGACATTCACTCTTGCCATCTCTTGTTTGACCACTTCCAATTTGCCTTGATTCATGGACCTGACATTCCAGGTTCCTATGCAATATTGCTCTTTACAGCATCGGACCTTGCTTTTATCACCAGTCACATCCACAGCTGGGTATTGTTTTTGCTTTGGCTCCATCCCTTCATTCTTTCTGGAGTTATTTCTCCACTGATCTCCAGTAGCATATTGGGCACCTACTGACCTGGGGAGTTCCTCTTTCAGTATCGTATCATTTTGCCTTTTCATACTGTTCATGGGGTTCTCAAGGCAAGAATACTGAAGTGGTTTGCCATTCCCTTCTCCAGTGGACCACATTCTGTCAGATCTCTCCACCATGACCCACCCATCTTGGGTTGCCCCACGGCCATGGCTTAGTTTCATTGATGGTTTTCATTGATGATTCTAATGGTTCAGCCCACTTTAATTTTAAGTTCCAATTCTCACATAATCCAGTGAATCCATCCCATTCCCTAGCTAATGAGCAATAAGATGAATCTTCCCATCTGGGAATAAAAACTTCATCAACCTTAATCTCTTTTCTTAAAGAGTGGCATTTTGTCTTACAAATCATGCTCACAGCACCAATTAATGTTTTGCCTAACATTTTCACTGGTTCAAAGGATTTGTTAACAAAAGAAGCCACTTGTTTTACAAATAAATAATACAGATATTTATTAGAGAATTATGTAGCTTACTTTCAACATACTAACATGAAAGGAAAAGAGAAATAGAAAGAGCAGAGAATACATCACCAAATTGGGTTTTGAGCAACATCCAGATTTTAATGGTGCTGGGAAGTCCCCTGTCACAGCACAGCTGGAGCCTCAATTGGGAAAAGGGTCCCAGGGAGTGAGTCCGTTCCATGGATGAGACTTTAGTTGAGTTACTTTTAGTCTCCGGACATTACAGGGCATGTCCTGGTGGTGGATGGGGGCTTGCACTTCACCATGTAGGCTACTCATATCTATTATTAGAGTCAAGGGCACACTCTGTTATACCTGTTTTTGCTAATCAAACTTATCCATGCCACAGATGTTGATTTCCATCTTTGTATGAACATGTCTGTAAAGAACAATGTGTGATCAGCTGTGTTTTCTAAATGACTTGCATATTACAGGCTTTCGCAATGTTGGTATACAGCCACAGGCTCTGGCTCCAAGAGCTCTAGGAGCCGGTCAGATAGCCCAGTATCTAATGCAAACTATTATCCATCAGATCAGATCAGTCGCTCAGTTTTGTCTGACTCTTTGCGACCCCATGAATTGCAGAACGCCAGGACTCCCTGTCCATCACCAACTCCTGGAGTTCACTCAGACTCACGTCCATCGAGTCAGTGATGCCATCCAGCCATCTCATCCTCTGTCATCCCCTTCTCCTCCTGCCCCCAATCCCTCCCAGCATCAGAGTCTTTTCCAATGAGTCAGCTCTTCGCATGAGGTGGCCAAAGTACTGGAGTTTCAGCTTGAGCATCATTCCTTCCAAAGAAATCCCAGGGCTGATCTCCTTCAGAATGGACTGGTTGGATCTCCTTGGAGTCCAAGGGACTCTCAAGAGTCTTCTCCAACACCACAGTTCAAAAGCATCAATTCTTCAGCGCTCAGCCTTCTTCACAGTCAACTCTCACATCCATACATGACCACAGGAAAAACCATAGCCTTGACTAGATGAACCTTTGTTGGCAAAGTAATGTCTCTGCTTTTCAATATGCTATCTAGGTTGGTCATAAATTTCCTTCCAAGGAGTAAGCGTCTTTTAATTTCATGGCTGCAGTCACCATCTGCAGTGATTTTGGAGCCCAGAAAAATAAAGTCTGACACTGTTTCCACTGTTTCCCCATCTATTTCCCATGAAGTGGTGGGACCAGATGCCATGATCTTCGTTTTCTGAATGTTGAGCTTTAAGCCAACTTTTTCACTCTCCACTTTCACTTTCATCAAGAGGCTTTTGAGTTCCTCTTCACTTTCTGCCGTAAGGGTGGTGTCATCTGCATATCTGAGGTTATTGATATTTCTCCCGGCAATCTTGAGTCCAGCTTGTGCTTCTTCCAGCCCAGCATTTCTCATAATGTACTCTGCATGTAAGTTAAATAAATAGGGTGACGTTATACAGCCTTGATGTACTCCTTTTCCTATTTGGAACCAGTCTGTTGTTCCATGTCCAGTTCTAACTGTTGCTTCCTGACCTGCATACAAATTTCTCAAGAGGCAGATCAGGTGGTCTGGTATTCCCATCTCTTTCAGAATTTTTCACAGTTTATTGTGATCCACACAGTCAAAGGCTTTGGCATAGTCCATAAAGCAGAAATAGATGTTTTTCTGCAACTCTCTTGCTTTTTCTATGATCCAGCGGATGTTGGCAATTTGATCTCTGGTTCCTCTGCCTTTTCTAAAACCAGCTTGAACATCAGGAAGTTCACGGTTCACGTATTGCTGAAGCCTGGCTTGGAGAATTTTGAGCATTACTTTACTAGCGTGTGAGATGAGTGCAATTGTGCGGTAGTTTGAGCATTCTTTGGCATTGCCTTTCTTTGGGATTGGAATGAAAACTGACTTTTTCCAGTCCTGTGGCCACTGCTGCGTTTTCCAAATTTGCTGGCAAATTGAGTGCAGCACTTTCACAGCATCATCTTTCAGGATTTGAAATAGCTCAACTGGAATTCCATCACCTCCACTAGCTTTGTTCGTAGTGCTGCTTTCTAAGGCCCACTTGACTTCACATTCCAGGATGTCTGGCTCTAGGTCAGTGATCACACCATGGTGATTAGCTGGGTCGTGAAGATCTTTTTTGTATAGTTCTTCTGTGTATTCTTGCCATCTCTTCTTAATATCTTCTGCTTCTGTTAGGTCCATACCATTTCTGTCCTTTATCGAGCCCATCTTTGCATGAAACATTCCCTTGGTATCTCTAATTTTCTTGAAGAGATCTCTAGTCTTTCCCATTCTGTTGTTTTCCTCTATTTCTTTGCATTGATCACTGAGCAAGGCTTTCTTATCTCTTCTTGCTATTCTTTGGAACTCTGCATTCAGATGCTTGTATCCTTCCTTTTCTCCTTTGCTTTTCACTTCTCTTCTTTTCACAGCTATTTGTAAGGCCTCCCCAGACAGCCATTTTGCTTTTTTGCATTTGTTTTCCATGGGAATGGTCTTGATCCCTGTCTCCTGTACAATGTCACGAACCTCATTCCATAGTTCATCAGGCACTCTATCTATCAGATCCAGGCCCTTAAATCTATTTCTCACTTCCACTGTATAATCATAAGGGATTTGATTTAGGTCATACCTGAATGGGCTAGTGGTTTTCCCTACTTTCTTCAATTTAAGTCTGAATTTGATAATAAGGAGTTCATGATCTGAGCCACAGTCAGCTCCCGGTCTTGTTTTTGTTGACTGTATAGAACTTCTCCATCTTTGGCTGCAAAGAATATAATCAATCTGATTTCAGTGTTGACCATCTGGTGATGTCCATGTATAGAGTCTTCTCTTGTGTTGTTGGAAGAGGGTGTTTGTTATGACCAGTGCATTTTCTTGGAAAAACTCTATTAGTCTTTGCCCTGCTTCATTCCATATTCCAAGGCCAAATTTGCCTGTTACTCAAGGTGTTTCTTGACTTCCTACTTTTGCATTCCAGTCCCCTATGATGAAAAGGACATCTTTTTTGGGTGTTAGTTCTAAAAGGTCTTGTAGGTCTTCATAGAACCATTCAACTTCAGCTTCTTCAGCATTACTGGTTGGGGCATAGACTTGGGTTACTGTGATATTGAATGGCTTGCCTTGGAAACGAACAGAGATCATTCTGTTGTTTTTGAGATTGCATCCAAGTACTGCATTTCGGACTCTTTTGTTAACCATGATGGCTACTCCATTTCTTCTGAGGGATTCCTGCCTGCAGTAGTAGATATAATGGTCATCTGAGTTAAATTCACCCATTCCAGTCCATTTTAGTTGGCCGATTCCTAGAATGTCGACATTCACTCTTGCCATCTCTTGTTTGACCACTTCCAATTTGCCTTGATTCATGGACCTGACATTCCAGGTTCCTATGCAATATTGCTCTTTACAGCATCGGACCTTGCTTTTATCACCAGTCACATCCACAGCTGGGTATTGTTTTTGCTTTGGCTCCATCCCTTCATTCTTTCTGGAGTTATTTCTCCACTGATCTCCAGTAGCATATTGGGCACCTACTGACCTGGGGAGTTCCTCTTTCAGTATCGTATCATTTTGCCTTTTCATACTGTTCATGGGGTTCTCAAGGCAAGAATACTGAAGTGGTTTGCCATTCCCTTCTCCAGTGGACCACATTCTGTCAGATCTCTCCACCATGACCCACCCATCTTGGGTTGCCCCACGGCCATGGCTTAGTTTCATTGATGGTTTTCATTGATGATTCTAATGGTTCAGCCCACTTTAATTTTAAGTTCCAATTCTCACATAATCCAGTGAATCCATCCCATTCCCTAGCTAATGAGCAATAAGATGAATCTTCCCATCTGGGAATAAAAACTTCATCAACCTTAATCTCTTTTCTTAAAGAGTGGCATTTTGTCTTACAAATCATGCTCACAGCACCAATTAATGTTTTGCCTAACATTTTCACTGGTTCAAAGGATTTGTTAACAAAAGAAGCCACTTGTTTTACAAATAAATAATACAGATATTTATTAGAGAATTATGTAGCTTACTTTCAACATACTAACATGAAAGGAAAAGAGAAATAGAAAGAGCAGAGAATACATCACCAAATTGGGTTTTGAGCAACATCCAGATTTTAATGGTGCTGGGAAGTCCCCTGTCACAGCACAGCTGGAGCCTCAATTGGGAAAAGGGTCCCAGGGAGTGAGTCCGTTCCATGGATGAGACTTTAGTTGAGTTACTTTTAGTCTCCGGACATTACAGGGCATGTCCTGGTGGTGGATGGGGGCTTGCACTTCACCATGTAGGCTACTCATATCTATTATTAGAGTCAAGGGCACACTCTGTTATACCTGTTTTTGCTAATCAAACTTATCCATGCCACAGATGTTGATTTCCATCTTTGTATGAACATGTCTGTAAAGAACAATGTGTGATCAGCTGTGTTTTCTAAATGACTTGCATATTACAGGCTTTCGCAATGTTGGTATACAGCCACAGGCTCTGGCTCCAAGAGCTCTAGGAGCCGGTCAGATAGCCCAGTATCTAATGCAAACTATTATCCATCAGATCAGATCAGTCGCTCAGTTTTGTCTGACTCTTTGCGACCCCATGAATTGCAGAACGCCAGGACTCCCTGTCCATCACCAACTCCTGGAGTTCACTCAGACTCACGTCCATCGAGTCAGTGATGCCATCCAGCCATCTCATCCTCTGTCATCCCCTTCTCCTCCTGCCCCCAATCCCTCCCAGCATCAGAGTCTTTTCCAATGAGTCAGCTCTTCGCATGAGGTGGCCAAAGTACTGGAGTTTCAGCTTGAGCATCATTCCTTCCAAAGAAATCCCAGGGCTGATCTCCTTCAGAATGGACTGGTTGGATCTCCTTGGAGTCCAAGGGACTCTCAAGAGTCTTCTCCAACACCACAGTTCAAAAGCATCAATTCTTCAGCGCTCAGCCTTCTTCACAGTCAACTCTCACATCCATACATGACCACAGGAAAAACCATAGCCTTGACTAGATGAACCTTTGTTGGCAAAGTAATGTCTCTGCTTTTCAATATGCTATCTAGGTTGGTCATAAATTTCCTTCCAAGGAGTAAGCGTCTTTTAATTTCATGGCTGCAGTCACCATCTGCAGTGATTTTGGAGCCCAGAAAAATAAAGTCTGACACTGTTTCCACTGTTTCCCCATCTATTTCCCATGAAGTGGTGGGACCAGATGCCATGATCTTCGTTTTCTGAATGTTGAGCTTTAAGCCAACTTTTTCACTCTCCACTTTCACTTTCATCAAGAGGCTTTTGAGTTCCTCTTCACTTTCTGCCGTAAGGGTGGTGTCATCTGCATATCTGAGGTTATTGATATTTCTCCCGGCAATCTTGAGTCCAGCTTGTGCTTCTTCCAGCCCAGCATTTCTCATAATGTACTCTGCATGTAAGTTAAATAAATAGGGTGACGTTATACAGCCTTGATGTACTCCTTTTCCTATTTGGAACCAGTCTGTTGTTCCATGTCCAGTTCTAACTGTTGCTTCCTGACCTGCATACAAATTTCTCAAGAGGCAGATCAGGTGGTCTGGTATTCCCATCTCTTTCAGAATTTTTCACAGTTTATTGTGATCCACACAGTCAAAGGCTTTGGCATAGTCCATAAAGCAGAAATAGATGTTTTTCTGCAACTCTCTTGCTTTTTCTATGATCCAGCGGATGTTGGCAATTTGATCTCTGGTTCCTCTGCCTTTTCTAAAACCAGCTTGAACATCAGGAAGTTCACGGTTCACGTATTGCTGAAGCCTGGCTTGGAGAATTTTGAGCATTACTTTACTAGCGTGTGAGATGAGTGCAATTGTGCGGTAGTTTGAGCATTCTTTGGCATTGCCTTTCTTTGGGATTGGAATGAAAACTGACTTTTTCCAGTCCTGTGGCCACTGCTGCGTTTTCCAAATTTGCTGGCAAATTGAGTGCAGCACTTTCACAGCATCATCTTTCAGGATTTGAAATAGCTCAACTGGAATTCCATCACCTCCACTAGCTTTGTTCGTAGTGCTGCTTTCTAAGGCCCACTTGACTTCACATTCCAGGATGTCTGGCTCTAGGTCAGTGATCACACCATGGTGATTAGCTGGGTCGTGAAGATCTTTTTTGTATAGTTCTTCTGTGTATTCTTGCCATCTCTTCTTAATATCTTCTGCTTCTGTTAGGTCCATACCATTTCTGTCCTTTATCGAGCCCATCTTTGCATGAAACATTCCCTTGGTATCTCTAATTTTCTTGAAGAGATCTCTAGTCTTTCCCATTCTGTTGTTTTCCTCTATTTCTTTGCATTGATCACTGAGCAAGGCTTTCTTATCTCTTCTTGCTATTCTTTGGAACTCTGCATTCAGATGCTTGTATCCTTCCTTTTCTCCTTTGCTTTTCACTTCTCTTCTTTTCACAGCTATTTGTAAGGCCTCCCCAGACAGCCATTTTGCTTTTTTGCATTTGTTTTCCATGGGAATGGTCTTGATCCCTGTCTCCTGTACAATGTCACGAACCTCATTCCATAGTTCATCAGGCACTCTATCTATCAGATCCAGGCCCTTAAATCTATTTCTCACTTCCACTGTATAATCATAAGGGATTTGATTTAGGTCATACCTGAATGGGCTAGTGGTTTTCCCTACTTTCTTCAATTTAAGTCTGAATTTGATAATAAGGAGTTCATGATCTGAGCCACAGTCAGCTCCCGGTCTTGTTTTTGTTGACTGTATAGAACTTCTCCATCTTTGGCTGCAAAGAATATAATCAATCTGATTTCAGTGTTGACCATCTGGTGATGTCCATGTATAGAGTCTTCTCTTGTGTTGTTGGAAGAGGGTGTTTGTTATGACCAGTGCATTTTCTTGGAAAAACTCTATTAGTCTTTGCCCTGCTTCATTCCATATTCCAAGGCCAAATTTGCCTGTTACTCAAGGTGTTTCTTGACTTCCTACTTTTGCATTCCAGTCCCCTATGATGAAAAGGACATCTTTTTTGGGTGTTAGTTCTAAAAGGTCTTGTAGGTCTTCATAGAACCATTCAACTTCAGCTTCTTCAGCATTACTGGTTGGGGCATAGACTTGGGTTACTGTGATATTGAATGGCTTGCCTTGGAAACGAACAGAGATCATTCTGTTGTTTTTGAGATTGCATCCAAGTACTGCATTTCGGACTCTTTTGTTAACCATGATGGCTACTCCATTTCTTCTGAGGGATTCCTGCCTGCAGTAGTAGATATAATGGTCATCTGAGTTAAATTCACCCATTCCAGTCCATTTTAGTTGGCCGATTCCTAGAATGTCGACATTCACTCTTGCCATCTCTTGTTTGACCACTTCCAATTTGCCTTGATTCATGGACCTGACATTCCAGGTTCCTATGCAATATTGCTCTTTACAGCATCGGACCTTGCTTTTATCACCAGTCACATCCACAGCTGGGTATTGTTTTTGCTTTGGCTCCATCCCTTCATTCTTTCTGGAGTTATTTCTCCACTGATCTCCAGTAGCATATTGGGCACCTACTGACCTGGGGAGTTCCTCTTTCAGTATCGTATCATTTTGCCTTTTCATACTGTTCATGGGGTTCTCAAGGCAAGAATACTGAAGTGGTTTGCCATTCCCTTCTCCAGTGGACCACATTCTGTCAGATCTCTCCACCATGACCCACCCATCTTGGGTTGCCCCACGGCCATGGCTTAGTTTCATTGATGGTTTTCATTGATGATTCTAATGGTTCAGCCCACTTTAATTTTAAGTTCCAATTCTCACATAATCCAGTGAATCCATCCCATTCCCTAGCTAATGAGCAATAAGATGAATCTTCCCATCTGGGAATAAAAACTTCATCAACCTTAATCTCTTTTCTTAAAGAGTGGCATTTTGTCTTACAAATCATGCTCACAGCACCAATTAATGTTTTGCCTAACATTTTCACTGGTTCAAAGGATTTGTTAACAAAAGAAGCCACTTGTTTTACAAATAAATAATACAGATATTTATTAGAGAATTATGTAGCTTACTTTCAACATACTAACATGAAAGGAAAAGAGAAATAGAAAGAGCAGAGAATACATCACCAAATTGGGTTTTGAGCAACATCCAGATTTTAATGGTGCTGGGAAGTCCCCTGTCACAGCACAGCTGGAGCCTCAATTGGGAAAAGGGTCCCAGGGAGTGAGTCCGTTCCATGGATGAGACTTTAGTTGAGTTACTTTTAGTCTCCGGACATTACAGGGCATGTCCTGGTGGTGGATGGGGGCTTGCACTTCACCATGTAGGCTACTCATATCTATTATTAGAGTCAAGGGCACACTCTGTTATACCTGTTTTTGCTAATCAAACTTATCCATGCCACAGATGTTGATTTCCATCTTTGTATGAACATGTCTGTAAAGAACAATGTGTGATCAGCTGTGTTTTCTAAATGACTTGCATATTACAGGCTTTCGCAATGTTGGTATACAGCCACAGGCTCTGGCTCCAAGAGCTCTAGGAGCCGGTCAGATAGCCCAGTATCTAATGCAAACTATTATCCATCAGATCAGATCAGTCGCTCAGTTTTGTCTGACTCTTTGCGACCCCATGAATTGCAGAACGCCAGGACTCCCTGTCCATCACCAACTCCTGGAGTTCACTCAGACTCACGTCCATCGAGTCAGTGATGCCATCCAGCCATCTCATCCTCTGTCATCCCCTTCTCCTCCTGCCCCCAATCCCTCCCAGCATCAGAGTCTTTTCCAATGAGTCAGCTCTTCGCATGAGGTGGCCAAAGTACTGGAGTTTCAGCTTGAGCATCATTCCTTCCAAAGAAATCCCAGGGCTGATCTCCTTCAGAATGGACTGGTTGGATCTCCTTGGAGTCCAAGGGACTCTCAAGAGTCTTCTCCAACACCACAGTTCAAAAGCATCAATTCTTCGGCGCTCAGCCTTCTTCACAGTCAACTCTCACATCCATACATGACCACAGGAAAAACCATAGCCTTGACTAGATGAACCTTTGTTGGCAAAGTAATGTCTCTGCTTTTCAATATGCTATCTAGGTTGGTCATAAATTTCCTTCCAAGGAGTAAGCGTCTTTTAATTTCATGGCTGCAGTCACCATCTGCAGTGATTTTGGAGCCCAGAAAAATAAAGTCTGACACTGTTTCCACTGTTTCCCCATCTATTTCCCATGAAGTGGTGGGACCAGATGCCATGATCTTCGTTTTCTGAATGTTGAGCTTTAAGCCAACTTTTTCACTCTCCACTTTCACTTTCATCAAGAGGCTTTTGAGTTCCTCTTCACTTTCTGCCGTAAGGGTGGTGTCATCTGCATATCTGAGGTTATTGATATTTCTCCCGGCAATCTTGAGTCCAGCTTGTGCTTCTTCCAGCCCAGCATTTCTCATAATGTACTCTGCATGTAAGTTAAATAAATAGGGTGACGTTATACAGCCTTGATGTACTCCTTTTCCTATTTGGAACCAGTCTGTTGTTCCATGTCCAGTTCTAACTGTTGCTTCCTGACCTGCATACAAATTTCTCAAGAGGCAGATCAGGTGGTCTGGTATTCCCATCTCTTTCAGAATTTTTCACAGTTTATTGTGATCCACACAGTCAAAGGCTTTGGCATAGTCCATAAAGCAGAAATAGATGTTTTTCTGCAACTCTCTTGCTTTTTCTATGATCCAGCGGATGTTGGCAATTTGATCTCTGGTTCCTCTGCCTTTTCTAAAACCAGCTTGAACATCAGGAAGTTCACGGTTCACGTATTGCTGAAGCCTGGCTTGGAGAATTTTGAGCATTACTTTACTAGCGTGTGAGATGAGTGCAATTGTGCGGTAGTTTGAGCATTCTTTGGCATTGCCTTTCTTTGG
Source organism: Bubalus kerabau (assembly GCF_029407905.1). Classification (NCBI taxonomy): domain Eukaryota; kingdom Metazoa; phylum Chordata; class Mammalia; order Artiodactyla; family Bovidae; genus Bubalus; species Bubalus kerabau. The sequence goes on from NC_073640.1 coordinate 53,293,174, forward strand.
GATTGGAATGAAAACTGACTTTTTCCAGTCCTGTGGCCACTGCTGCGTTTTCCAAATTTGCTGGCAAATTGAGTGCAGCACTTTCACAGCATCATCTTTCAGGATTTGAAATAGCTCAACTGGAATTCCATCACCTCCACTAGCTTTGTTCGTAGTGCTGCTTTCTAAGGCCCACTTGACTTCACATTCCAGGATGTCTGGCTCTAGGTCAGTGATCACACCATGGTGATTAGCTGGGTCGTGAAGATCTTTTTTGTATAGTTCTTCTGTGTATTCTTGCCATCTCTTCTTAATATCTTCTGCTTCTGTTAGGTCCATACCATTTCTGTCCTTTATCGAGCCCATCTTTGCATGAAACATTCCCTTGGTATCTCTAATTTTCTTGAAGAGATCTCTAGTCTTTCCCATTCTGTTGTTTTCCTCTATTTCTTTGCATTGATCACTGAGCAAGGCTTTCTTATCTCTTCTTGCTATTCTTTGGAACTCTGCATTCAGATGCTTGTATCCTTCCTTTTCTCCTTTGCTTTTCACTTCTCTTCTTTTCACAGCTATTTGTAAGGCCTCCCCAGACAGCCATTTTGCTTTTTTGCATTTGTTTTCCATGGGAATGGTCTTGATCCCTGTCTCCTGTACAATGTCACGAACCTCATTCCATAGTTCATCAGGCACTCTATCTATCAGATCCAGGCCCTTAAATCTATTTCTCACTTCCACTGTATAATCATAAGGGATTTGATTTAGGTCATACCTGAATGGGCTAGTGGTTTTCCCTACTTTCTTCAATTTAAGTCTGAATTTGATAATAAGGAGTTCATGATCTGAGCCACAGTCAGCTCCCGGTCTTGTTTTTGTTGACTGTATAGAACTTCTCCATCTTTGGCTGCAAAGAATATAATCAATCTGATTTCAGTGTTGACCATCTGGTGATGTCCATGTATAGAGTCTTCTCTTGTGTTGTTGGAAGAGGGTGTTTGTTATGACCAGTGCATTTTCTTGGAAAAACTCTATTAGTCTTTGCCCTGCTTCATTCCATATTCCAAGGCCAAATTTGCCTGTTACTCAAGGTGTTTCTTGACTTCCTACTTTTGCATTCCAGTCCCCTATGATGAAAAGGACATCTTTTTTGGGTGTTAGTTCTAAAAGGTCTTGTAGGTCTTCATAGAACCATTCAACTTCAGCTTCTTCAGCATTACTGGTTGGGGCATAGACTTGGGTTACTGTGATATTGAATGGCTTGCCTTGGAAACGAACAGAGATCATTCTGTTGTTTTTGAGATTGCATCCAAGTACTGCATTTCGGACTCTTTTGTTAACCATGATGGCTACTCCATTTCTTCTGAGGGATTCCTGCCTGCAGTAGTAGATATAATGGTCATCTGAGTTAAATTCACCCATTCCAGTCCATTTTAGTTGGCCGATTCCTAGAATGTCGACATTCACTCTTGCCATCTCTTGTTTGACCACTTCCAATTTGCCTTGATTCATGGACCTGACATTCCAGGTTCCTATGCAATATTGCTCTTTACAGCATCGGACCTTGCTTTTATCACCAGTCACATCCACAGCTGGGTATTGTTTTTGCTTTGGCTCCATCCCTTCATTCTTTCTGGAGTTATTTCTCCACTGATCTCCAGTAGCATATTGGGCACCTACTGACCTGGGGAGTTCCTCTTTCAGTATCGTATCATTTTGCCTTTTCATACTGTTCATGGGGTTCTCAAGGCAAGAATACTGAAGTGGTTTGCCATTCCCTTCTCCAGTGGACCACATTCTGTCAGATCTCTCCACCATGACCCACCCATCTTGGGTTGCCCCACGGCCATGGCTTAGTTTCATTGATGGTTTTCATTGATGATTCTAATGGTTCAGCCCACTTTAATTTTAAGTTCCAATTCTCACATAATCCAGTGAATCCATCCCATTCCCTAGCTAATGAGCAATAAGATGAATCTTCCCATCTGGGAATAAAAACTTCATCAACCTTAATCTCTTTTCTTAAAGAGTGGCATTTTGTCTTACAAATCATGCTCACAGCACCAATTAATGTTTTGCCTAACATTTTCACTGGTTCAAAGGATTTGTTAACAAAAGAAGCCACTTGTTTTACAAATAAATAATACAGATATTTATTAGAGAATTATGTAGCTTACTTTCAACATACTAACATGAAAGGAAAAGAGAAATAGAAAGAGCAGAGAATACATCACCAAATTGGGTTTTGAGCAACATCCAGATTTTAATGGTGCTGGGAAGTCCCCTGTCACAGCACAGCTGGAGCCTCAATTGGGAAAAGGGTCCCAGGGAGTGAGTCCGTTCCATGGATGAGACTTTAGTTGAGTTACTTTTAGTCTCCGGACATTACAGGGCATGTCCTGGTGGTGGATGGGGGCTTGCACTTCACCATGTAGGCTACTCATATCTATTATTAGAGTCAAGGGCACACTCTGTTATACCTGTTTTTGCTAATCAAACTTATCCATGCCACAGATGTTGATTTCCATCTTTGTATGAACATGTCTGTAAAGAACAATGTGTGATCAGCTGTGTTTTCTAAATGACTTGCATATTACAGGCTTTCGCAATGTTGGTATACAGCCACAGGCTCTGGCTCCAAGAGCTCTAGGAGCCGGTCAGATAGCCCAGTATCTAATGCAAACTATTATCCATCAGATCAGATCAGTCGCTCAGTTTTGTCTGACTCTTTGCGACCCCATGAATTGCAGAACGCCAGGACTCCCTGTCCATCACCAACTCCTGGAGTTCACTCAGACTCACGTCCATCGAGTCAGTGATGCCATCCAGCCATCTCATCCTCTGTCATCCCCTTCTCCTCCTGCCCCCAATCCCTCCCAGCATCAGAGTCTTTTCCAATGAGTCAGCTCTTCGCATGAGGTGGCCAAAGTACTGGAGTTTCAGCTTGAGCATCATTCCTTCCAAAGAAATCCCAGGGCTGATCTCCTTCAGAATGGACTGGTTGGATCTCCTTGGAGTCCAAGGGACTCTCAAGAGTCTTCTCCAACACCACAGTTCAAAAGCATCAATTCTTCAGCGCTCAGCCTTCTTCACAGTCAACTCTCACATCCATACATGACCACAGGAAAAACCATAGCCTTGACTAGATGAACCTTTGTTGGCAAAGTAATGTCTCTGCTTTTCAATATGCTATCTAGGTTGGTCATAAATTTCCTTCCAAGGAGTAAGCGTCTTTTAATTTCATGGCTGCAGTCACCATCTGCAGTGATTTTGGAGCCCAGAAAAATAAAGTCTGACACTGTTTCCACTGTTTCCCCATCTATTTCCCATGAAGTGGTGGGACCAGATGCCATGATCTTCGTTTTCTGAATGTTGAGCTTTAAGCCAACTTTTTCACTCTCCACTTTCACTTTCATCAAGAGGCTTTTGAGTTCCTCTTCACTTTCTGCCGTAAGGGTGGTGTCATCTGCATATCTGAGGTTATTGATATTTCTCCCGGCAATCTTGAGTCCAGCTTGTGCTTCTTCCAGCCCAGCATTTCTCATAATGTACTCTGCATGTAAGTTAAATAAATAGGGTGACGTTATACAGCCTTGATGTACTCCTTTTCCTATTTGGAACCAGTCTGTTGTTCCATGTCCAGTTCTAACTGTTGCTTCCTGACCTGCATACAAATTTCTCAAGAGGCAGATCAGGTGGTCTGGTATTCCCATCTCTTTCAGAATTTTTCACAGTTTATTGTGATCCACACAGTCAAAGGCTTTGGCATAGTCCATAAAGCAGAAATAGATGTTTTTCTGCAACTCTCTTGCTTTTTCTATGATCCAGCGGATGTTGGCAATTTGATCTCTGGTTCCTCTGCCTTTTCTAAAACCAGCTTGAACATCAGGAAGTTCACGGTTCACGTATTGCTGAAGCCTGGCTTGGAGAATTTTGAGCATTACTTTACTAGCGTGTGAGATGAGTGCAATTGTGCGGTAGTTTGAGCATTCTTTGGCATTGCCTTTCTTTGGGATTGGAATGAAAACTGACTTTTTCCAGTCCTGTGGCCACTGCTGCGTTTTCCAAATTTGCTGGCAAATTGAGTGCAGCACTTTCACAGCATCATCTTTCAGGATTTGAAATAGCTCAACTGGAATTCCATCACCTCCACTAGCTTTGTTCGTAGTGCTGCTTTCTAAGGCCCACTTGACTTCACATTCCAGGATGTCTGGCTCTAGGTCAGTGATCACACCATGGTGATTAGCTGGGTCGTGAAGATCTTTTTTGTATAGTTCTTCTGTGTATTCTTGCCATCTCTTCTTAATATCTTCTGCTTCTGTTAGGTCCATACCATTTCTGTCCTTTATCGAGCCCATCTTTGCATGAGACATTCCCTTGGTATCTCTAATTTTCTTGAAGAGATCTCTAGTCTTTCCCATTCTGTTGTTTTCCTCTATTTCTTTGCATTGATCGCTGAAGAAGGCTTTCTTATCTCTTCTTGCTATTCTTTGGAACTCTGCATTAGTATTTGCATATAACCTACCTCTACTTTAAATCATCTTTAGATTACGTCTGTTACCTAATAGAGTGTAAATGCTGTGGAAATAATTGAAATACAGTGTAGATGCTATGTGAATGGTTGCTTTTTGGAATGTTCTGGAATTTTGGGGGGCGATATTTTCTGTCCCTGGTTGACTGTATCCATGGCTGTAAAAGCCATGAATGTGAAGTGTGGACGGTATAGACATTTTGCAAGTGATATAAACGGATGTCGTCTTAATTTATACATTTTGTTGCAAAAGTAGGAAAAAGTTATATGGTCTAATTGTCATTAGTTATTTTGTTGTATCAGGCTGAATACTCTAGAAGTTAACTTTGTGGGCCACTGCCAAAGTAAGAGTATTTACAGGGCATTGGATAGGTGTCAATACCTTATCAACCCTGCTAGGGTTAAATTTGTTTCCCTTTTGCCTGTGCCTTGGACAATCAATTAGTATACATGTTGAAAAAAACAGACACAGACATGAATGTGGAGTCCGGTTTCTTTGAGTGTCATTGCTCTTCTTGGAGCAGCTGGGCACAAGAAACTCCAGATGTGGACAATTGACTCAACTTGTGGAAATTCTCAAAGATGGTGAGGCTTAACCCTTACTGTTTTAATACCTGGTACAATTGCGAGCTGCATAGACCGCCTGAACTTAGGAAGTGAAAGTGGTATTTGTTTTTTTTAAATCCACAAAACATTCACTTTGGGTGGCTACTTAAAAACATTGAAAGAAATAATGACATTTGAAAAATTAAGAGTATTTTGCATTAATGAGTGTCATGATTCTTACTTGAAATTTTAGAAAAATAAGAATTATGAACAATTATAAATAATTTAACTAAATATACAAAAGCAAGGATGTCTTTACAAGGAACAGGTAAAGCATTAGTCTTAAAAGAAAATATTTGCCTGAGATTAGAGATGAAGACATAAATTGTGAGTGAAAACATCAGCTATTTTATATTGATCTCTTTTGTGGGAATAGAATGATAATTTTGTCTTTTATTTAATTTTGACTGTGCTGGACTTTCACTGCTGCGTGAAGGCTTTCTCTAGTTTCGGTACTCGGGCTTCTCATTGTGATGGCTTCTCTTGTTGAGGGGCATAGTCTCTAGAGTCTGGGCTCAGTATTTATGGTATATGGACTCAGTTGTCCTGTGGCGTGGGGAATCTTCCTGGACCAAGGATCGAACCTGTGTCCCCTGCATTGGTAGGTGGATTCTTAACCACTGGACCACCAGGGAAGCCCACATGATAATTTTAAATGTCACCAGATTTATGTTGATTTTCATTATCTATCATTTCAAAATGTTTTAAATATTTATTACATTTTAAAAAGTAATCTTTTTACAGTTTTATTGGGGCTGAACATGATTTTATGTAAGCAGATTAATTATATATTGAAAGTTTGTACAAAAGTATTAATAGGATATATTAAATAAATGCAGAGAAATTATAAAATTAAATCTGTGTTCTAAAAAAAGAACACTGCCTGCTGGGTGTTAGCTCCACAGAATATCTTCTCTGTTCTCCCAACTCATCTTCCTGCCTCTGAGGTGGCTCACTGCCTCACTTCATATCTATGCTCAAAGTCTACTCTGCACAGAAACCTTCTCTGATCCTACTATCAGAAATGGCCACCTCCATTTCTCTGCAGCAGTTGCCTGCGGTTATTCTTGTGAGGCACACACCACTCCTTGACATGAGAATGTGTGTGTCTGCCGTGCTCAGTTGTGTCCGACTCTTTGCGACCCCATGGACAGTAGCCCACCAGATTCCTTTTTCCATGAAATTTTACAGGCAAGAATACTGGAGTGGGTTGCCAGGGACTGAACCCACATCTCTTGCATCTCCTGCATTGGCAGGCAGATTCTTTACCACTAGCGTCACCTGGAAGCCCAAAGTCTAATCACCCGAGATGGGACCCGAACCCACAATCCCTGGCTTAGGAGGCCAGTGACTGAGGCACTCACTAATCCCTGACATTAGCACAGACATGTTTATTTGTGGGTTTCCCAGGCGGCTCAGTGGTAAAGAGTTTGCCTGCCAATGCAGGAGATGCAGGTTCGATCGCTGGGTAGGGAAGATCCCTTGGAGAAGGAAATGGCAACCCACTCCAGTATTCTTGCCTGAGAAATCCCATGGACAGAGGAGCCTGGTGGGCTATAGTCTATAGGGTCACAAAGAGTCAGACAGGACTGAGCACACAGCCTCTCTGCCCTCCCAGAAAGTCAGCTGGGAGACAGGAGGACCTGTTATGTTTGTTTGCTACTATGCACATATACTGCTTGACTCAGGCCTTGAAAGAATGTTCAGTGACTCAGTAGATGTTATAAAGGCGTGGACTCTGGAATCAGGAAGACCCTGACATGAATCCCAGATCTGCTCCATTCTTTCTGGGTGTCCTGGATAAGTGGCCACTCCTGAGCCTCAGTGACCCTGTCTGATAAATGGGGATGTTGGTCTTTGCACCAAAGGGTTATTGAGGGAACTCAATGAACTCAAGCAGGCTTAGCAGAGCACCTGCCAGTGTAAACAGCTGGTACCCGAGAACTGCTCTTAATCCTTCCTGGGGCCTCCCAAAGGCCAGGTAAATGTTCTCTGATATCCTTTCCCTAGGTGAGGCATGGATGAAAAGAGAGGTAGAATTCCAAACAAGAGGCTGAGGAGGTTTGTTGTGGTGGCAGTTTATAGCCTTGACTTTGAGTTGTGACCCAGTCCTGACTCTTTCTTATAAGTCAGTGGCAGGTGAGGGTGGGGCAAATGGTGGAGAGAAACGATAACTCCCGTCCTACCAACAGCCAGCTCAGCTCTGAGACCCCCTTGTCATCCCTGGAAAGCTTTAGACAGGGTTTCAATCATTGAATTCCAGAACTTGAGAATCCCAAACACACCCACGCATGCATGAGTGCTCAGTCGTGTCTGATTCTCTGTGACCCCATGGACTGTAGCCCACCAGACTCCTCTGTCCATGGAGTTTTCCAGGCAAGAGTCCTGGAGTGGGTTGCCATTTCCTCCTTCAGGAGATCTTCCTGACTGAGGGATCAAACCTGTATCTCCTGAGTCTCCCGCATTGGCAGACGGATTCTTTACCACTGCACCGGCACACCAGCACTAATATGCAATTCCTATAGAAGTGTGAGAGAATAAATTGCCCTCATGTCCACCAAATCCTTTCTTGAATCTACTTCCGATCCATCTGCCTGTTGGAATGCATAGTGGTACTATCTTCCTTTCCCTTTGTTCCTGGGCATAAGGAAGCTCCCTGCAGAGAAGACTACTCACATCCTCTCCCCAGCTCCAAGCCTTCTTCATCACAATCCTGGGGACTCAGAGGCACTCCCTCTCATTGTCCCCTCAGCCTCCATTTGATATTTGAAGGATCAAGGGTAGTGGGGATGTGGCTTCCTTATTCAGTCACAGACTTGGAGAGTTGACCTGGGGTTGAAAGGAGAGATGGGGGAATTAATGAAGCGAAGACAGACTTAAGGAACTGGGGATTTGAGTGGAGAAAAAGGAGTGGAAGGTTTCCCTGGTGGCTCAGCTGGTAAAGAATCCACCTCCAATGCAGGAGACCTGGGTTCAATGCCTGGGTTGGAAGGATCCCCTGGAGAAGGGAACGGCTACCCAATCCAGCATTCTGGCCTGGAGAACTCCATGGACTCTATAGTCCATGGGGTCACAGAGTCAGACATAACTGAACAATCTTCACTTCACTTAAAGGAGAGGAACTTCCCCCTCATGCTGTGGGCAACTTAACTACCTGTTAAGCAGTTCCTCTCTATATAGCAATGGTGGCTGGATTGGACAAGAATACATGAAAGAGAAATTGAGAGGAGCACACGTTGGAAGAAAGTTACAGACAGGATCAAGCAAAGGTAGATGTTCCGTTTCGGTGGGACAGATGACAGTCCGGGGAGTGTTATTTTTTTCTTTTGAACTTTTTATTTTTGTTTATTTGGGTATAGGCAATTAACAATGTTGTGGTAGGTTCAGGTGAACAGTGAAGGGACTCAGCCATGCATATACATGCATCCATTCTTCCCAAACTCCTCTCCCACCCAGGCTGTCGGATGACGTTGAGCAGAGTTCCCTGTGCTCTACAGCAGGTCATTGTTGGTTATCCATTTTAAATAGAGCAGTGTGTATATGTCCATCCCAAACCCCAGGCGAGTATTATTGAAGGACGGCGAGGAAGAGCTGCTTGTATAGGAGAACACAGCGTACACTTGAGAGACGTACAAGTGTAGGCGTTTCAGAGAAGAGGGGGGAAGAAGGGCCAAAAATCAGAAACACAGAGGAAGACATTGGGAAGGGAGTTATCACACATGGGAACAGTCAAAGACACTCCTGGAGGTGGAAGACAGATAGAGAAGGGGGCCTGAATCACTTGCTGATTACTTCTGAGGTCCCTGGGGGCATTTAAATGTAGGGAGTTGGGTGGGCTTTGGGTATTCAAGGGCTCTGAATGCCTGGCTGAGGAGCTCCGACTTTGTTTCCTAGGTCCCTGTACAAAGATGCTGAGAAAGTCTTACTGTCCACAGTGTTTAACTCTTGGTTGACTGGTAAAGGCCAACTTAGGAATCTCCTGGCTGAGAGTGAAATCAGAGACGTTCATGTTGTCCATACTCAGAGGATGAAGGGAGATATTTACTGGGGAATTAGTGGATGAATAGGGGACCCAATCCCTCTGACTCAGTCTTAACCATCAAGGACCCTGTCACTTCCCACCATCAAGGACCACTGAATCGCTGCATACCTTCTCTCTGCTTTTTAAATTTTTTTTTGACGTGGACCATTAAAAAAAATCTTTATTGAATTTGTTACAATATTGCTTATTTTTTATCTATTATTTCAAACTTAAAACTTTTTATTTTGTGTTGGAGTATAGCTGATTAACAATTTTGTGGTAGTTTCAATGAACAGGGAGGGCTTCCCTTGTGGCTCAGCTGGTAAAGAATCCACCTGCAATTCAGGAGACCTCAGTTCAATCCCTTGGTTGGGAAGATGCCCTGGAGAAGGGAAAGGCTATCCATTCCAGTATTCTGGCCTGGAGAATTCCCTGGACTGTACAGTCCATGGGGTCACAAAGAGTTGGACACGAGTGAGCTACTTTCACTTCACTTCAATGAACAGGGAAGGAACTCAACCATACATATACAGGTATCCATTCTGCCCCCAAACACCATTCCATCCAGGCTGGCATATCTGTTATTTTTTTTTTAATTGAAATACAGTTGATTTACAATTCTGTGATAATTTCAGGTGTACAACAAAGTGGTTCAATTATACATATATATACTTTTTCACGTTCTTTTCCCTTTAGATTGTTATAAGATATTGAACATAATTCCCTGTGCTATATAGTAGGCCCTTGTTGGTTACTATTTTATATATGAAAGTGAAAATATAGTGAACTGTACTCAATATTTTATAATAGTCTGTAAGGGAAAAGAATCTGAAAAAGTGTGTATATGTATAACTGAATCACTTTGTTGTATACCTGAAACTAATGCAGCATTGTAAATCAACTATATTTCAATTAAAAAAACCCCAAAATCCCATAGTAGTGTGTATATGTTAATCTCAAATTCTTAATTTATCTCTCTCCCCCAAATATCTGCTTTATGTTTTTTTTTTTTTTTTTAACCTTAAGGCACATGAGATCTTAGCTCCTTGACGAGGGATTGAACCCACACACCCTGCATTTCAAAGGCGAACCCTTAACCACTGGGTCCTAGTGGGACCAGAGGACTCTTTCTCAGTATGACCATGTCATTCATTAATCAAGTCAACAAGTATTAATCAAGGACCAACTAACTACAGTTGACCCTTGAACAACATGGGTTTGGACTGTGTTGTGGGTCCACTGACTTGAAATATTTTTTTCAGGAAATATGTACTTCTGCAGTACTGCATGATCTAGTTGAATCTGCAATGTGAAACTGAGGAGAGGAAGGGCTGGCTGTCAAGTTACAGGCAGATTCTCCATCGCCAGGAAGCAGCTCCTCCAGAGCCTGCATTGTTCCAGAGTCAACTGTCTAGGTGCTGGCACTATGTGCTTAGTCACTCAGTTGTGCCCAACTCTCTGCGACCCCATGGACTGCAGCCCGCCAGGCTCCTCTGTCCATGGGATTCTACAGGCAAGAATCCTGGAGTGGGTTGCCATTCCCCTCTCCAGGGGATCTTCCTCACCCAGGGATCAAACTCAAGTCTCCTGTGTCTCCTGCATTGAAGGCAGATTCTTTACCACTGAGCTACTGGGGAAACAGCAAAGTATAAAACAGGAAAAAAAAAAAAAGCCCCGATCTCACCACGTTGACACTCTTGTCAAGCTGTGTCTTGTGTACAGCTGTGAGAATTTTTCCTGGGTCGATTGCCAGCAGCAGAATTGCTGTGGGTCTCAGTGTATGTACTACTTGAACTCGGCCAACCATAACCAAATTCTCTTGCAATGTTAGTTCAACTAATATATACTCCCACCAATGGCATTAGAAAGATTCCTGGTGTTGTCCTTCAATGTTTGTTTCTATCAGTTATGAAATTTTGCTAATCTGATGGGTGTGAAATGATACCTCATTTTAATTGACTCTTCTCCAAATGACCGCAGAGTTGAGCATTTCCTGTGTGTATGAGTCGTTCCATTTTCTCCTTTGTGAACTGCCTTTTAATACCTTTTAGTTTTTTCTTATTAGTTTATAGTTTAGTCTGACCACTGACCTTTTGTTGGAAGGGCCAATTCTTTTGAAAACCTTGTCTGACTGGATCAGGCCCTCCCAGGATAATCACATTTATGATTAACTCAAAAAAATCAACATAGCTGGGGCTCTAATTAGTCTTCAAAATCCCCTTTGTCATGGAAGGTAACATAGTCATGGGAGCATGCCATCCTATTCACACATGCCACCTACACTTAAGAGAAGGGATTATACGAAAGTATGGGTCATGGGGCATCGATTAAAGAATTCTGCGTATCACAAGTATTGTAAGAAGTTAAACCATTACTTTTTTACCTTCTTAAAGGCGTGGTTTCTGGCCTTGTTGATTCTACTTTTTTTTTTTTTCCAACACTAGTTTACCGGTTACCAGCTTATTACTGAGTGAGATCCTGATGTAGGTACTTCTGTCCATGGAGTTTGGAAGTTGGCACATTGAAGCGTTCTGGTTCCCTAACTTGGAAGCTTGCTACTATTTTGTTTTTGTGTTCCTGTGTTTGTTGTTGTTTGTGTTTGTTGTTCATTCATTTCTGCTATTATGTTATTTCTTTGACCTTTTAAAAAGTCTTGCTCAGTTATTATTTAAACTTTTTTTTCCTATATTGGACACTGAACTCATTCATTTTCAGTTTTCTTGTCTTCATATAAGCACTCCTCTCTTAAGTCTGTATCGTTTAATGATATGAGATGCAATAATTTCATCATTCACTCTAAACATTTTAAATATCACATATGATTTCTACTTGGTCCATCCATTGTATCAGTTCAGTTCAGTTCAGTTCAGTCGCTCAGTCGTGTCCGACTCTTCGCAACCCCATGGACTGCAGCACTCCAGGCTTCCCTGTCCGTCATCAACTCCCGGAGCTTACTCAAACTCATGTCCATCGAGTTGGTGATACCATCCAACCATCTCATCCTCTGTTGTCCCTTTCTCCTCCCGTCTTCAATCTTTCCCAGCATCAGGGTCTGTTCCAATTAGTCAGTTCTTCCCATCAGGTGGCCACAGTATTGGAATTTCAGCTTCATCAGTCCTTCCAATGAATATTCAGGACTGATTTCCTTTAGGATGGCCTGGTTGGATCTCCTTGCAGTCCAAGGGACTTTCAAGAGTCTTCTCCAACACCACAGTTCAAAAGCATCAATTCTTCAGCACTCAGATTTCTTTCTAGTCCAACTAGACTATTTTGTTGGCAAAGTGACGTCTCTGCTTTTTAATATGCTGTCTAAGTTGGTCATAACTTTTCTTCCAAGGAGAAAGCATCTTCTAATTTCATGGCTGCAGTCACCATCTGCAGTGATTTTGGAGCTCAAAGAAATAAAGTCTCTCACTGTTTCCATTGTTCCCCCATCTATTTGCCATGAGATGATGGAACCACACGCCATGATCTTAGTTTTCTGAATGTTGAGCTTTACGTCAACTTTTCCATGCTCCTCTTTCACTTTCATCAAGAGGCTCTTTAGTTCTTCTTTGCTTTCTGCCATAAGTGTGGTGTCATCTGCATACCTGAGGTTATTGATATTTCTCCTGGCAATCTTGATTCCAGCTTGTGCTTCATCCAGTCCAGCATTTCTCATGATGTACTCTGCATATAAGTTAAATAAGCAGGGTGACAATATACAGCTTTGATGTACTCTTTTCCCAATTTGGAACCAGTGTGTCCATTGTATAGAAGTATGCTTTAAATTTTCTGAGCATTTTGGTGTCTGTTTTTCTCTTTTTGTTATTGAATTCTATTTTTTTTTTTTTTACATTGTGGACAGATTGTATTGTCTATACTATTATTCCTTTAGCATTTTTAAAGGTTTGTATCTTGGCCTGGTATGGGGCTAATACTTGTAAAACTTCCATGGGTGTTTGAAAATAATGAGGATTCTCTAAGTGTCTAGGGTCCTTCCTATAGCTGTTAAATGGGTCTCTCTAATTAAATATCTTTTTCAACTATTCTATACTCTTAGTGTTTTAAAAATCTGTTTGATTTATCAGTTACTCATAAGGGTAAGTTAAAATCTTGTAACTTAGGGCTATCTTGTTATGTGTCGGGATTGTTTTATTTTCCAGGCACACAGGTCCTTTTTTCACCATGTTCCTGTTAGTCTTAATAACTTTTTTTCTCCATAGTGTTAATCTTGTTTCATAAAGTATCTATAGCCACATTGTCTTTTTTTTTTCGGGAGACATTAGGCTAGTGTACCTTCTCCTATTTGTTTATCTTCATCCTTACTGTGTCTTGTATGATATTTTTTTAAATTCAATCTGTGAGTGTGGGTCATTGGGGAGTTTATTAATTGCCAAGTATGGTCTATTTTTACTTATTATTGTTACTTTTTTAGATTTAATTTTTTAAATCAAAGTATAGTTGACTTAGGGGCTTCCCTGATAGCTCAGTTGGTAAAGAATCTGCCTGCCATGCAGGAGACCCCAGTTTGATTCCTGGGTCAGGAAGATCTGCTGGAGACTGTATAGGCTACCCACTCCAGTATTCTTGAGCTTCCCTTGTGGCTCACCTGATAAAGAATCTGCCTGCAATGCGGGAGACCTGGGTTTGACCCCTGGGTTGGGAAGATCCTCTGGAGAAGGGAAAGGCAGAATCCCCATAAAGATGTAAACTAGTGAAACAAAGTGTTTTATTAGGAGGAAAAAAGAGTACAGTATATGTGGATAGACACATGGGCAGATGCAGAGAGAGAGAGAGGAACACTCTCGTGGCAGTTTGAATTACGTGTATGGGGCATTTCTTCTGGTTTTCCTTTGACCAATTATTTTGATTTGCCTGGTTCACAGTCCACATTTAGTTTATCTAGGGATCCTTCCATGTGTACACATGCATCTCTTAGCCAAGATGCATTCCACCGAAGAGGCCTATGGGTAGTTAGCAACACTTAGCATCACTCCTGTTTTGACCTCCAAGGAGTCTTTCTGCACGTGGGTAGTCAGGGAGGTCTCCTGACTTCGAGAATGAGAAATATGTGGTCTCTTATCTTCTGTCTGGGTAGGGCTCAGCCTCTTTCCTCAATGGTCCTGCTAGTCTCTTCTTGGAGTATCTACCCTGGGAGGGGGGGCATCTACCTCCTGTCTCAGAACCAGACTGCGTTGGATGAGTTTCTTAATTCCTCTGTGCCTTAGTTAACCTCCTCTGCACAATGAGGATAATAACAGCATCTAACTCTTGGGGCTGTTGTAAGGATTCAACCAATTGAAAAGTGAAAAGTGCTTTGAACAGTGCTTGACACGTAGGGAGCACTCAGCACTTGCTTGATGATCACTGCAACCTTTGACTTTTTCCGAGCTCTTGGCTATCTGGTCACACCTTTAGCATTTACCGCAGACTTTTCAAGGTGGGAGAAGTGGCTATCATCGTACCCAAGATGACACAAGGAATCATGGCAAAGCCTGGGCCAGAACACTGAACCCCTTCCTTCCATAGCCCTTCCTTCTCCTAAACTCCAGAGATGCATGGGATTTCAGTTGAGAGCTGAGCTGAGCTTAGTTGCTAAATGGGGAGTGGCCATTGTAAAGTGGGGTGGGGCTGAGCAGCTCCGGTTTGGATAAGATCTGAGAAGCTGGTGCATGAAAGCTATTTCCTCCTGTTGCTTCTTGTTCTGTTTTCAACTACACCCATGTTCTTTCCTAGTGTTGGGATTATAGGAATTAACCCACATTTCATCTCTGTCATTTTTTCATGTGTATGTCAGTTCAGCCAATCTCAAACCTTGGGTTATTTCCAATCTTTTATTTCCCTTGGGGGGGAACTTTGTGTTAGAAAAGCTGTTCAGTCATCCTCTTCCTCACAAGCTATGACTAGGAAGGATTTAGGATGAGTGATGGAAAGAAAGCTCACCTTCTCAGGACATTTTGCTATCATGGAGAAGCTGTGGATGTTATCTGTAAAGGTGAATGCAGAAGAATCTCAGGATCAATGGCCTCTGCATTGGAAGCACAGAGTCTCAACCCCTGGACTGCCAGGGAAGTCTCACCCAGTTCTGCATTTTTGAGTGTCCTTGAACCTAAGGTTTCGGGAGTCTGAGAGTCTCAGATTCTCATTCTGCTGCTTCTAAGTATCACAGGATGTCTTGTTTTGAGGGATTACAAGATGATGCTATTTGTGAATTAAGGGATGAATTAAGGAATGATATCTGCCATTTATTTTGAAATGCGTAAAAGAAAACCACCCAGATAGATTGGGTGGATGAAAGATACATATACAGACAGATTTGTTTGGGGCTTCTCTGGTGGCTCAGATGGTAAAAAAGACTGGCTGCAATGTTGGAGACCTGGGTTCGATTCCTGGGTTGGGAAGATACCCTGGAGAAGGGAATGGCAACCCATTCCACTATTTTTGCCTGGAGAATTCCATGGACAGAGAAGCTTGGTGGGCTAAAGTCCATGGGGGTCACAAAGAGTTGGACATGACTGAGCAACTAACATTTACTAATACCACTTACAGAACCGAGGCAGTGACTTGCTGTACAAAATCATTCAATTTTTCTGTATATTTTCAAATTGTCCTGTTAAAATGTTAGGAAGCTATGATGCTATTGGTCTCTGTCTCTTAATGTAGACAGTTGATTCCTTTGGGAAAGTTTATCGGTTGAGATTTCCAACCAATGGGAGTTGAGTC
This sequence comes from Bubalus kerabau, assembly GCF_029407905.1. Classification (NCBI taxonomy): domain Eukaryota; kingdom Metazoa; phylum Chordata; class Mammalia; order Artiodactyla; family Bovidae; genus Bubalus; species Bubalus kerabau. The sequence goes on from NC_073640.1 coordinate 53,309,010, forward strand.
AGTGCTCACGACTGATGGGAGACTGTAACAGAGCTTGACTAAGCCTTTCCCTCCAAAAATGTAGTTCTACTGCTGTAAGCAATGGAAATCTAACTCAAATTCATTTAGGCAGAAATAGGAATCTATTTTTAGGATCTCTGGGGCAGGCCAAGAGCAGACAGACATACTGGATTCAGGCTTTAAATGATATCTTTGTTGTTCAGCTGCTCAGTCATGTCCAACTCTTTGTGATCCCATGGACTGCAGCACGCCAGGCTTCCCTCTCCTTGACCATCTCCCAGAGTTTGCTCAACTCATGTCCATTGAGTCAGTGATGCAATCCAACCATGTTATCCTCTGTCATTCCCTTCTCCTCCTGCCTTCAATCTTTCCCAGGATCAGGGTCTTTTCCAATGAGTCAGTTCTTCGAATCAAGTGGCCAAAATATTGGAGCTTCAGCCTCAGCATTAGTCCTTCCAATGAATATTCAGGGTTGATTTCCTTTAGGATTGACTGGTTTGATCTCCTTGCTATTCAAAGAACTCTCAAGTCTTCTCCAGCATCACAGTTTGAAGGTCTCAATTCTTCAGCTCTCAGCCTTTTTTATTGTCATGATGTCTTTAGCAGCAGTAGTAGTTTAGTTGCTAAGTCGTGTTTGACTCTTGCGACCCCATGGACAGTAGCCTGCCAGGTTCCTCTGTCCTTGGGATTCTCCAGGCAAAAATACTGGAGTGGGACTCTGGTTTTCTCAATCTCTCTGCTCTCTTTGTCTCTTTTATTGTCTGGTATTATCCATATGGTGGTAGGAGAGTTGCTGGAAGTCTCGTCTGTGGTAGATTGTATTATTTTCAAAATATTTTCTTCCCTCCCACTGGTCCTTCCCTTAGGAGAGGCTTTTGTTTCCCTCCTCCCCACTCATGAGTTTGGTTGTGCAACTTGTTTTGGCCGTGACTCCTGTTGGCCTTCTTTTGTACCCATAGGTTTCACTGGGTTCCGGGGACTGCTCTCTCCCTTTGACCCTTCAAGGATAAGGGTGTAACGGAGCCTCTCTGTGGCTAGTTTACAGGTGTTTCACCATCCCTCATTGGATACCCCTCACTTTGTAAATAGTGCTATTATTAAATGCTCAATTATCTTACTTGTGTGTGACTTACTTTTCTGCTGGGACCCTGACTGACACAGAATTCTATTGGATAGATCTACCACAGTTTGTTTGTGTTTTTTTGGAGGGGCTTCCCTGGTGGCTCAGCAGTGAAGAATCCGCTTGGCAATGCAGGAGATGTGGGTTCAATCTCTGGGTGGGGAGGATCCCCTGGAGCAGGAAATGGCAACCTACTCCAGCATTCCTGCCTGGAAAATCCCTTGGACAGAGGAGCCTGGTGGGCTACATACAGTCCATGGAGTTGCAAAAGAGCTGGACACGACTTATCGACTAAACAGCAAAACAACAACCACCACAATTTATCAGTCATTTCATGATGAACACTTGGGTCATTTCCAGTCTTTCACTGCTAAACAATGGCACAACAAACAGACTTGCACACGGGTCATTTTGTAGGCATTTGAGTACATCTGTGCAGAAATGATTAGATGTGGAATTACTGAGTCATATAGTATATTTCTTTATAATTCTGGCTGATGCTGTCAAATCATGTTTGGAGGCTATGCCAGGTCACAGCCCCTCTCATACTGGCTGAGAGTGAAGATTGCTCCTTTCCACGAAGTCTTAAATGTTTGGACAACTGTGGTAGAGGCTACTCAGAAGGATTCTCAAGATGAGGACACCAGGTTTCTGGCAAATAAGAACAGACAGGTGTACTGAATAGTTGATTGAATAAATTAGGTGTGTGATTGCATTTTTTTCACCATTTTGGACTCTTTGGTCATAGTGGTTAAGGAGAAAATTTTTTTTTTGGTAATTTTTAAAAACTGTATTTATTTATTTTAATTGGAGGATAGCTACAACAATGTGATGGTTTCTGCCATACATCAGTATGAATCAGCCGTAGGTAAACATGTGTCCCCTCCATCCTGAACCCTCCTCCCACGTCCCTCCCTAACCTATCCCTCCAGGTTCTCACAGAGCACCGGCTTTGGGTGCCCTTCTCCATACATCAAACTCACACTGGTCATCTATTTTACATATGGTAATGTGTATGTTTCAATGCTATTCTCTCAAATTATCCCACCCTCTCCTTCTCCCACTGAGTCCAAAAGTCTGTTCTTTACATCTGTGTCTCCTTTGCTGCCTGTATGTAGGATCGTCGGTACCATCTTTCTAGATTCCATATATATGCATTCAGTTCGGTTCAGTTCAGTCCCTCAGTCGTGTCCGACTCTTTGCAACCCCATGAATCGCAGCACGCCAGGCCTCCCTGTCCATCACAAGCTCCCGGAGTTCACTCAGACTCACGTCCATCGAGTCAGTGATGCCATCCAGCCATCTCATCCTCTGTAGTCCCCTTCTCCTCCTGCCCCCAATCCCTCCCAGCACCAGAGTCTTTTCCAGTGAGTCAACTCTTCGCAGGAGGTGGCCAAAGTACTGGAGTTTCAGCTTCAGCATCATTCCCTCCAAAGAAATCCCAGGGCTGATCTCCTTCAGAATGGACTGGTTGGATCTCCTTGCAGTCCAAGGGACTCTCAAGAGTCTTCTCCAACACCACAGTTCAAAAGCATCAATTCTTTGGCACTCAGCCTTCTTCACAGTCCAACTCTCACATCCATACATGACCACAGGAAAAACCATAGTCTTGACTAGACGGACATTTGTTGGCAAAGTAATGTCTCTGCTTTTCAATATGCTATCTAGGTTGGTCATAACTTTCCTTCCAAGGAGTAAGCGTCTTTTAATTTCATGGCTGCAGTCACCATCTGCAGTGATTTTGGAGCCCAGAAAAATAAAGTCTGGCACTGTTTCCACTGTTTCCCCATCTATTTCCCATGAAGTGATGGGACCGGATACCATGCTCTTAGTTTTCTGAATGTTGAGTTTTGAGCCAACTTTTTCACTCTCCACTTTCACCTTCATCAAGAGGCTTTTGAGTTCCTCTTCACTTTCTGCCATAAGGGTGGTGTCATCTGCATATCTGAGATTATTGATATTTCTCCCAGCAATCTTGATTCCAGCTTGTGTTTCTTCCAGTCCAGCGTTTCTCATGATGTACTCTGCATATAAGTTAAATAAGCAGGGTGACAATATACAGCCTTGACATACTCCTTTTCCTATTTGGACCCAGTCTGTTGTTCCATGTCCAGTTCTAACTGTTGCTTCCTGACCTGCATACAGATTTCTCAAGAGGCAGATCAGGTGGTCTGCTATACGGTAATTGTCTTTCTCTTTCTGACTTCACTCTGTATAACAGGTTCTAGGTTTACCCACCTCATTAAAGCTGACTCAAATGCATTCTTTTTTATAGGTGAGTAATATTCCATTGTGTATATGTACCACAACTTCCTTATCCATTGATCTGCTGATGGACATCTAGGTTGCCTCCATGTACTAGCTATTGTAAATAGTGCTGCAATGAACACTGGGGTCCATGTGTCTTTTTCAGTTCTGGTTCCCTTGGAGTGCATGCCCAGTAGTGGAACTGCTGAATTATATGGCAATTTTATTCCTAGTTTTTTAAGGAATAGGAGAAACTTTTAAAGGTTCATATTACAACAACATTTTAAAGAGACTTTGATTCAGTGTATAACAATTATAATATTTTAAGTCTTTGGTTTTGAGACTGTGGTTCCAAGATGTCATATATCTTGATAATAAACAACACAGATAGTGTGAGTCAGAGATTTTCAGCTTCCTCACAGGAGATTGTGCACATGGATGGTAATAGTCTGAATGGGCACATTGCTGCTGCTGCTAAGTCACTTCAGTTGTGTCCGACTCTGTGTGACCCCAAAGACGGCAGCCCACCAGGCTCCCCCGTCCCTGGGATTCTCCAGACAAGAACACTGGAGTGGGTTGCCAATGCCTTCTCCAATGCACGAAAGTGAAAAGTGAAAGTGAAGTTGCTCAGTCGTGTCCGACTCTTAGCGACCCCATGGACTGCAGCCTACGAGGCTCCTCCGCCCATGGGATTTTCCAGGCAAGAGGACTGGAGTGGGGTGCCATGGGCACATTAGTGTTTGTTAAAAAACAAGACATTTGGTTTTGGGGTTTTCTAATAGCCACCCTTTATCCTTTCCCTTAGACTGTGGAAAGCAGCCAAAACTGGAACCTAAGCTAGTAAAACAAATCTGAAGACATTTGAAACTCAATAACTATGCTATTGTGAAACACACAAGGCTCTAGAGGTTAAATTATTTCACTTTTTTTTTTTTTTTTGACCTGTCTAGATTGGGAAGGGCAAGAAAGACTCAAATAGATCTGGTTCAAGTCTGGGCACTACTATTTTTTAGCTATGTAACTGTGGGTATGTCATTCAAGTCTGAGACTCAGTTTTTTTCACCTGCAAAATGAGAACAACGACAACAATAACAGTAATAATAGAAATGGACCACAGTGACTGCTTCTGATGCATTGAAGCATTGCAGAGTTAAAGGCTGATTTGGAGCAGGCTTCAAACTCAGTCCCCCTGTTCCCATCAACACGGGAACCGTATATGAACACATGACATGAAGTAGAAGCCCAAACATGAAATGTGACTGTTGTTCACAGAGAGAGGCAGCTGAATATGTTAGTTAAGTGCACAGCCCTGAGCTGAACTGGGATCCTAGCTCTGCCTCTTGTTCTCTGTGTGACTTTAGACAAAAAGCTCAGCCTCTCTGGGATGTAGCTTACTGACCTGTGAGATAGACGTCATAACCGTATCTGCTTCAGAGAGGATTGTTGAGAGGATTAAGTGAGTCACCAACTATAGAACAGTACCTAAACGCGGTTAGGAGAAGGCAATGGCACCCCCACTCCAGTCCTCTTGCCTGGAAAATCCCATGGGCGGAGGAGCCTGGTAGGCTGCAGTCCATGGGGTCACTAAGAGTCAGACACGACTGAACGACTTCACTTCCACTTTTCACTTTCGTGCATTGGAGAAGGAAATGGCAACCCACTCCAGTGTTCTTGCCTGGAGAATCCCAGGGATGGGGGAGCCTGGTGGGCTGCCGTCTATGGGGTCGCACAGAGTCGGACACGACTGAAGCGACTTAGTAATAGTAGTAGTAGTAGTAAACGTGGTTAGAGCCCTGTGATTTTACTGGTGATTATATTAACCAGCTAAGTAGCCAACAGTCTCTCTCTCTCTTTCTCTTTCCTAATTTATTTTTATCGATATATAGTTGATTTACAAGTTTGGGTTAGTTTCTGCTGTACAGCAAAGTGATTCAGTTATACATATATGTGTGTATTCTTTTTTATATTCTTTTTCATTATGGTTTATCATAGGATATTGAATATAGTTCCCTGTGCTCTTCAGTAAGGCCACGTTTATCCGTTTTATGTATAATAGTTTGCATCTGCTAATTGCAAACTCCCAATTCACCTCTCCCCCTTGACAATTGCAAGTCTCCTCGATATCTGTGAGACTGTTTTTGTTGCATAGGTAAGTTCATTTGTGTCACATTTTAGACTTCACATATAAGTGATATTATGTGCTATTTACCTTTTCTTCTGACTTTACTTTGTACGATAATCTCTAGGTCCATCTGCCGGGAGCCAGCGAGAGACATTCCACTCGTGACAAAGGTCATGAGGAAGGGGGCTCGGCATACGCAAAGGCGGGATCGAGCCTCGGGAGTCCCCCCGGATATTCTCGAGCATCTACCCCCCAAAACCAGAGTCTGCCTACTTTATTGCTTTGTGCTCTCACCTCTGACTTTACTGGGGGCTGTCCCCCACCACCATCTCGCTTTCTCTGACAAACAGTTAACTTACAGCTCCAATTAATAAAGTTCCTGGGCAATTAGGAGTGTTTAAATCCAAACCCCTCAGATGGCTCTCTAACTCGCCTGACAAGTTTACCCGGACACCTACAGCTATGCATACGATTGTTTACAGTCTCCCAGCCTCAAGAGGCACGGGAAGCTTAAGATATTCAAATAGCTTAGAGCCTCTCAGAGAGTTAGAAACTGTCAGAATAAAACTAGTAAAAGATTTTGTTGGTGAGCCAATGCTTGTTGCCAAGTTTTCACATCCCCTGTATTGTATCCTTGAATGTGTATTAATTAATATAGTTGCTATGTCGAAAAAATAAGTAGTGGCCTTGGTGTTAGTAACTTTAGACCCTTAAGGTAATAAATTCTTTCCTTTGTAAACCCATTACACATCCGCCCTACAGGAATGCAATTTTATCTTCGAAAGATGGCGCCAAACCTTAAAATAATTACTCTTAGAGAAAATAAGTCTTTGTTGATAAGTCCTTGTCAAGAGTCATAAAATGTTAATAGGCCTTCTGGCCAGAAGATGATGTAAATCACCTAAACCATTTGTATACGATAAATTTGCAGGAAAGAAACCCTGGTTTTTGATAAGGATCAAAGACTGCTGACTTTGCATCCCCTATTATCCTCTATGTGTAACTTAGGGTATAAAAGCCCCTGTTAAAAATAAAGCTATGGGCCTTGCTCACCAACGCTTGGTCTCCCCATGTCATTCTTCCCTTTAACTTCCAGCTGAGTGTCCATCTGGAGCGCGGATATCCTCTGCGACCATTTATTTGCCTGGGCTTCTAAGACCCACTCGAGAAGGTGTCTAAGGTGGGGCACCTTCCGCTATTCGAGAAGGCGCCTGCGGCCTCCGTGGTCAGAGCTAACCTAGTGTCACGGGTTATATTGATTTTCCGCGTAAACCAAGCCACTCAGCTTCTTTTCTCCACTGAATTTTCCTACTGAGCTATCCTCATTCTATTACTCTTTATTATCTCTAATTAACATTTGAATAGGTTGCCTAGCCGTCTCTCCTTCAAATACCCTGGATCAGCCGGGGCTGGACCTCGGCATCCATCCATGTTGCTGCAAATGGCATAAATTCATTCTTTTTTATGCCTAAACAGTATTACCTTGTGTATATGTGCTGCATCTTCTTTATCCATTCATCTATTGATGAACATTTGAGTTGTTTCATGTCTTGGCTATTATAAATAGTGCTGCTATAAATATATGAGTGTGTGTATTTTGTATTTTTTTGAACTGTGGTTTGTTTGGATATATGTCAAAGAGTGGGATTGGTGGATCATATGGTATCTCTATTTCTGGTTTTCTGAGGAACCTCCATACTGTTTTCCATAGTGGCTGTACCAACTCACATTTCCACCAACAATGAGGGAGGGCTCCCCTTTCTCCATATTCTCTCCAGCATTTGTTCTTTGTAGACTTTTTAATAATGACCATTCTGACTGGTGTGAGGTGATACCTCATTGTAGTTTTAATTTGCATTCCTCTAGTAATACAAAGGCTCAACATTCAGAAAACTAAGATCATGGCTTCTGGTCCCATCACCTCATGGCAAATAGATGGGGAAACAGTAGAAACAGTGGCTGACTTTATGTTTTTGGCTGCAAGATCACTGCAGATGGTGACTGCAGCCATGAAATTTAAAGATGCTTACTCCTTGGAAGAAAAGTTATGACCAACCTAGATAGCATATTAAAAAACTGAAACATTACTTTGCCAACAAAGATCTGTCTAGTCAAGGCTATGGTTTTTCCAGTAGTCATGTATGGATGTGAGAGTTGGACCATAGAGAGCTGAGTACTGAAGAATTGATGCTTTTGAACTGTGGTGTTGGAGAAGACTCTTGAGAGTCACTTGGACTGCAAGGAGATCCAACCAGGGCATTCTAAAGGAGATCAGTCCTGAGTGTTTATTGGAAGGACTGATGTTGAAGCTGAAACTCCAATCCTTTGGCCACCTCATGCGAGGAGCTGACTCATTGGAAAAGACCCTGATGCTGGGAAAGATTGAGGGCAGGAGGAGAAGGGGATGACAGAGGATGAGACGGCTGGATGGCATCACCGACTCGATGGACATGAGTTTGGGTAAACTCTGGGAGTTGGTGATGGACAGGGAGGCCTGGTGTGCTGCAGTCCATGGAGTCGCAGAGTAGGACACAACTGAGTGACTGAACTGAACTGAACTATTTAGCTCTCCTGCCCATTTTTTGATTGTGTTGGTTTCTATTTTGTTGTTGCTGTTGAATTGTATGAGTTGATTGTATATTTTGGAAATCAATCCCTTGTTGATTGCATCATTTGCAAATATTTTCTCTCAGCCCATTTGTTTATAGTTTTCATTTTGTTTACAGTTTTCTTTGCAGTACAAAAGCTTATAATTTGTTGGGTCCCCTTTGTTTATTTTTGCTTTTATTTCTATTGTCTTGGGGGACTGACCTAAGAAAATATTGGTGGGAATTCCTTGCTGTCCAGTGGTTAGGGTTTGTGCCTTCACCTTCACTGCTGAGGGCCCTGGTTTGATCCCTGGTTGGGGAACTAAGATCACAAGCCTTGAAGTGTGGCAAAAAAGGAAAACAAGCCAACAAAAAGAGACATTGATACAATTTATGTCAGAGAATGTTTCATCTGTGCTCTCTTCTAGCAACTTTATGGTGTCATGTTCTATATTTAAGTCTTTAAGTTATTTTAAATTTCCCAGGTGGCTCAGTGGTCAAGAATTCTCCTGCAATGCAGGAGACACAAGTTCAATCTCTGGGTCTGGAAGAGCCCCTGGAGAACGCAATGGCAACCCACTCCAGTATTTTGCCTGGGAAATTCCATGGACAGAGGAGCCTGTCAGGCTATAGTCCATGGAGTCCCAAAGAATTGGATATGACTTAGTAACTAAACAACAACAGCAATAATGGCACAGTACTGCTTTAATTATTGTAAATTTGTAACATATTTTGAAATCAGGAAGCGTGATGCTTCCAGCTTTGTTTTTTACCCCCTCAAGGTTATTTAGGCTATTTGGTGTTCCATATCCGTCTAGTCAAGGCTATGGTTTTTCCAGTGGTCATGTATGGATGTGAGAGTTGGACTGTGAAGAAAGCTGAGCGCTGAAGAATTGATACTTTTGAACTGTAGTGTTGGAGAAACTCTTGAGAGTCACTTGGACTGCAAGGAGATCCAATCAGTCCATTCTAAATGAGATCAGTCCTGGGTGTTCATTGGAAGGACTGATGTTGAAGCTGAAACTCCAATACTTTGGCCACCTGATGCGAAGAGTTGACTCACTGGAAAAGATTCTGATGCTGGGAGGGATTGGGGGCAGGAGGAGAAGGGGACGACAGAGGATGAGATGGCTGGATGGCATCACCGACTCGATGGACATGAGTTTGGGTAAACTCTGGGAGTTGGTGATGGACAGGGAGGCCTGGCGGGCTGCAATTCATGGGATCACAAAGAGTCGGACACAACCGAGCAACTGAACTGAACTGAACTGAACTGTGGTTCCATATTAATTTTTGCTTTTTTCTGTTGTTGTGAAAAATGCTATTTGGATTTTGATAAGGATTGCATAGAGTCCATAAATCACTTTAGACAGTATGAACGTTAGTAACAAAATACTGTTTTCATGTGCTTCTTGGCCATATGTATGTGTTCTTTGGAAAAATGTCTATTCAGCTCTTCTATTCATTTGTAATGGGTTGTTTGTTTTTTATTGTTCCTTGTATGCATTCTCTATATATCTAGGGTTTCACACCTAATCAGATGTATGACTTACAAACATTTTCTCCTATTCAGTAGGCTGTCTTTTTTGTGGTAATGGTTTCCTTTACTGCGCAGAAGCTTTTCAGTTTTATGTAGTCCCTGAGTCTTTTTTTTTTTTTTTTCTTTTGCTTCCCTTGCTTGAGGAGACATATCCAGAAAGATATTGCTAAGACTGATGTTCAAAACACTGTGAAAAATTCCTCTTCAATTTTTTGGGAAGAGTTTAAGAAAGATTGGCATTAATTCTTCTTTAAATGTTTCATAGAATTCACCAATGAAGCAATCTGGTCCTGGGCTTCTCTTTAATGGGACATTTTTGATGACCAATTTCCTTATTAGATGTAGATCTGTTCGTATTTCTGTTTCTTCATAATTCAGTCTCTCTAGGTAGGTTGAATGTTTCTAGGAATTTGTCTACTTTATTTAGGTTATTCAATTTGTTAGTGTATAATTGTTATATTTGAGTGTCTATGCCCTTTTATCTTTTGAATGTACAAATTCTCTCTATAAATCTTGGTCTTCCACTTAGATCAAATTGGAATTTTTTTTTCCAGTTTATTTATTTATTTATTTAGCTGCTCTGGGGCTTAGTTGCAACACATGGAATCTTCCATGTTCGTTGGGGGCATGTGAGATCTTTAGTTGTGGCATGAGGGATCTTGTTCCCTGATCAGGGATTGAACCCACGCCCCCTGCATTGGAAGCATGGTATCTTAGCCACTGGACCACCAGGGAAGTCCCTCCAGTTTTTGTTTTCTCTTCCTGTATCCAGAGCTTGCTTTCTCTCTCTTCCCTGGCATCCCCCCTCTCTCTCCCCCCTCATTCCTTCTCTTCCTTCCTTCTTTTTTTCTTTCATCATTGGATATACTTCAGAGGAAGGGGTAGTTAACTCTAATCTGATCATATTTATACATTTCTTCCTCCGTGTGTGCCTGCTAAGTTGCTTCAGTCATGTCTGACTGTTTGTAACCCCATGGATTGTAGCCCACCAGGCTCCTCTGTCCATGGAATTTTCCAGGCAAGAACACTGGAATGGGTTGCCATTTCCTATTCCAGAGGATCTTCCCCCACTCAGAGATTGAACTTGCATCTCTTGCATCTCCTGCATTGGCAGGCAGATTTTTTTACTACTGCACCACCTGGGAAGCCTGTGAAGTAGAATGCTAAAAAAGTGGGGTGCCACTGTAACAAATACCGAAAATGTGGGTGACTTTGGAGTTGTATAAGGAGTAGAGGCTGGAAGACTTGGGTTTGATCTCTGGGTTGGGAAGATCTCCTGAAAGAAGGCATAGCAATCCAGTATTCCTGCCTGGAGAATCCCATGGACAGAGGAGCCTGGTGAGCTGTAGTCCACGGGGTCTCAGAGTCAGACAAGACTGAACGACTTTCTCTTCTTTTTCTTCTTACTGCTTATAGTAAAATGAGAGTGGGCAGAGATAAATTGAGGAAAGGGATATTAAACAAAAAGGAGCTGGGACTTGACTTCAAGGAAATTTAAGAATAGGAATTCATTAACCCATTTGTGTAAATACCAAAGAGCACATTTGCTGGGTCATATGACAGACAATGTTTAGCTTTGTAAGAAGCTGCCAAATTGTCTTCCAAAGTGGCTGAACCATTTTGCATTCCCACCAGCAATCTGTGAGCATACCTGTTGTGCCACAGCCTTGCCAGCACTTGGTCTTGTCAGTGTTTTGGATTTTAGCTGTTCAGTAGATGTGTATCCCGGATAGCTCAGTATTTTTAAGATTTGTTGATTCCCTAATGAAATGTGATGTCAACTATTGTTTCTTACAATACTTGCACATCTTCTTTGGTGTGGTGTCTGTTCAGAATTTTTGCCTTGCTTTTTCATTTTTCTTTTTTTTTTTCAAGAAACATTTATTTATTTAGCTGTGCTGGATCTTAGTTGCACCATGAAGGATCTTTTTAAATTGCAGCATGTGGAATCTAGTTCCCTGACCAGGGACGGAACATGTGCTTTTCATTGGGAGCATGGAGTCTTGGCCACTGGACCACTAGGAAAGTCCCTGGGTTGTTTTTATCTTACTGTCCAATTTTATGTCTTTTTATTTTGGTATATTTTAGATACAAGTCATTTATCAGATATGTGCTTTGCAAGAATTTGCTCCCAGTCTATAGCTTGTATTTTTCATTCTCTTAACTGTCCTTTGCAGAACAGAAGTTTTTATTTTTACTGTAGTCCATTTATCAATTGGTGTTGTGTCTCAGAAGTCATTGTCAGACCCGAGGACACCTAGATTTTCTATGTTATCTTCTAAAAGTTTTCTTTTCAATTCTACATTTAGATCCTTGATCCATTTTGAATTGATTTTTGTAGACAGTGTCAGGGCTGTGTCTAGATTCATTTCTTTTATCCATGTGGATATTCAACTGTTCTGGCATCATTTGTTGAAAAGAATATACTTTCTTGGTTGAATTGCATCTGTTCCTTGGTCAACATTCATTTTTGAATGTTGATCCAGCCTTTACCCTGGGAATAAACCTCACTGGCTATATTGCTCTTTTAAAAAAAAAATGTTGATGGGTTTGATTTGCTAATATTTTGTTGGCAATTTTTGTATCTGTATTTATGAGGGATATTGGTCTGTAACTTCCTGTTTTGTACTATCATTGTCTCACTTTGGCATCAGGGGAATATTGGCCTCCTTAAATAAGTTGAGAAGTATTTCCTTGTTTTCTGTTTTCTGCAAGAGATTGTGGAGAAGGATGCTAAGTAGCCATCATAACCAACACTGTCAGAAAAATAACACGTCAAAGCCGTGTTTTGATACTTTCCTTTGTGGTACTTCTTTGGAAATCCTGGGAACCATTTTTTTCTCTCCTTTTCCTGCGGGTCCCACTGGACCATTAAGAGGAAAATGGAATGTCCCTGGTAGAAGAAAGGATTCTTTCTTTCCTGTTGGCTTGTTATTCCAGCCAATATCACCACAATAGTCCTTCCCTTCAGCAGAGAGGGCAGGAATGGCATTCTAGGCAGGGAACAGTCAATTCAAATGCTTGCAGATGTGACGAATCCACTCACAGTAACAGAAGTTTGGTGAGCTTGGGGAATAGGATCTGTTTAGTGTCATGGGATGGATGTCATGAAATGAGACTGGGAGAGGAGGGCAGAACCCAGACTGGAAAGGATCTTGGAGACTAACTCAGCAAGTTTGGAATTTATCTTTTAAGCCTTCTCTCTTCAAACTGCAGTTTGAATCAAACTGATGATTCATAAAAGCAGCTTGAGGGGTTGTCACCAGCATTAAAAAAATTAAGACAGAAGACAATACAAAATATCAGCATGCCTCTCATGAGTAAGAAAAGCACTGGTTCAGTTATACAGGTATCTCTGTGCACATGTTTATACAGGTTTGCCCGCGTCCTGGGAACAGCCACACATGGCACATTAGGCATCTGAGTCAGGGGTGATATGACATCTGCATTTTCATCCCTCTACCTCCTTTCTTCAAAACATTTCTTCCAAGCACCATTCCCCTCTTTCAGAATTCCTCTGAGGGCAGGAGGTCCATCCGAATCATCATTGGAACCTCCAGAGAGGCGCACTGGAACCCAGCTGTCTGCCTTTGTCGTGTCCTGTGTTACTTTATGCAGCTTCTTTTTTTAAAAAAAAAAATATTTATTTATTTGGTTCTGTCAATCCTTAGCTGCGGCACTCAGGATCTTTGCTGTGTCACGTGGGATCTTTCATGGTATCACACAAATTCTCTAGTTGAGGTGTGCGGGCTTAGTTCCTCCTCAGCATGTGAGATCTCAGTTCCCAGACCAGAGATCAAACCCACATCCCTTGCATTGGTCCCACTGGACTGCTAGGGAAGTCCCTGGGCAGATTCTTTAAACTTCCTCTAAGTCCCTCTGCTCATTTGTAACGTGAGATCATTCTAGTCTCACCTTGCAGACACTTGTAAGATGTCTGGTTTGAATGAGTGCATGCGTAAGTGGTGTTATGGATTAAACTGTGTCAAGAAGCTATGCTGAAGTCTGAACTCCCAGTACCTAAGAGTGTGATCTTATTTGGAAAAAGAATCACTGAAGATAGAATCAGTAAAGATAAAGTCATCCTGGAGTATGACTGGTATCCTTACAAAAAGATGGCCATGTGAAGAGAGACAAACACAGGGAAGATACCATGTCATGACAAAGGCAGATTTTGCAATTATACAACTGCGAGCCAAGCAACTCCAAAGACTGTTGCAAGCCACTGAAAACTAAGAAGAGGCAAGGAAGGACTCCCCAGTGGTTTCAGAGTGGGTATGATCTGGCTGACCTTGATTTGGGGTTTAGGTTGCAGAACTGTGAGATGATATATTTCTGTTGATGTAAGCCCAGCTTATGATGCTCATACAAGGGGCTCAGCACAGAGCTTGGCACATAGCAGGCACTCAACACATGCTACTTGTGGTTGTCATTATGGCAACAACAGATGTCTAAGGATTCTTGGCTCGGCAGAAGACAATAGTGAAAACCAAGCTACACAGAAACATCACTACTCTCATCCTCTCATCCCTGCAGCCTTTGAGTTTTAAAGTTCAGCACTACACCATATTTCAATCTTCAAGTAATTCTTGTGACGAAGGAGTCAGATGAGAAAGAGGCCAGAGAGAGGCTCAGGAAGACCCAACGACTTATTAATAGCAACAAAGCTTGGACCAGAATCCAGGGCCTCTGTTCACACCTCCACCGCAGCACTGTCTCTTTGCTGGGTTGGGTCACTGGCCCTTCCAGAGCGACAAAGCTGGGAGCATCTCTCTGGACAGGTGACATGGATGCACTGGGGGTTAGAATGTGACTTCTCCTGGCACCTTTGGTGATGCCTTGATCAATTCCCGCTTTTCCCTTTTCAAGTGTAAGTTTGAGATTCTGGAGATTGACATTTGTTCTCTCTTCCTTCTTGTCTCCCTTCTTGCTAGACAAAGACCTACTAGCCACTCTACCTTTCCCTGGAGATGTGCCTCATTGTCAGAACCCAGCTAGCTCCAGCCCTTCCTTTTCTCTCTTAACTTTCTCAGAAGGAACTTTCAACTTGGAGAATGGACATTTGCCACCAGAGGGACTAAGAATGCAGTTCCCAAGGATGTGGGCAGGGGAGACTCTGATGCTAAAATTCTGTGCTTCAAGAATTCCAAGCATCAGTAATTCAAACGTTCTGAGTCTAAGGTTGTGGGAACCTGAGATCCCACGATTACGATTGTGGATTCTGCAGTTCCAAGATTCAATAGTTTAGTTAAGCCACGATTCTGAGATTTCTCCCAGGTGTGGTTTCTGGAAGCCTCTTAAAGTGACACGTATATGGATGGATAAGGTTTGATTCTGACTCTGGATTGTTAGGGACTTCCCTTGTGGCTCAAGTGGTAAACAATCTGCTTGTAAGGCAGGAGACCTGGGTTTGATCCCTGGGTCAGGAAGATCCCCTGGAGAAGGAAATGGCAACCCACTCCAGTATTCTTGCCTGGGATATCCCATGGACAGAGGAGCCTGGCGGGTTACAGTCTATGGGGTCGCACAGAATTGGACATGACTAACACTTTCACTTTTCACTTCACTGAATTGTTAAATAGCGTGCTTGTAATAATAAAGAATGTGACACTGTGGATTCTTAGCTCCTCCCAATGAGTATGAAGCAGCCAATTCATGGAACCCAAGTGGTCAAACGAAGACAATGGAAATTGAAAATCCTGAGAATCAGCCTGTTAGGAAACTTGCAGGGTTCAAAGGACCAGATTTCCTTTCACTCGATCTCAAATCACTGGTCCTTCAAGTGTGGCAAGTTTTGTGGAGGCAACACCTGTGTAGCATTTAGATCTAAGGTTAGAACTAACCAGTGGTCTAATACAAAGATCTAAAGCTGATGAGTGTAGTGGGAATTTCTAATACTGTACTTTCACAACCTTGTGAAATTCCACAGAAATAACACCTGGAAAAACAGCATATATTAAGAAACTGTGTTAATGATTATATTGCGTGTTTTTCTTAAGAATAATCACCTTTTTACAAACCCCAAGGCCCGACCCAGAAGGGAGTATGACTGGGATCATGAAAGCATGGACCTTGGAACACCAGGTTGGCGTCAGACATGAAGGCTGCCTGTGCACTTGCTGACTGTTCCCGAGACTAGCCCAGGAGGAAACAGCCTGGGGTAAAGACAAGGAGATCTGGACTCTGTCAGTGTGGTCCATGACATTCAGGAGTACGTGGTTAACACAGCACGTGTCTTGAGAAGGATAAGATCTGAGAAAGTCTTGTAGTCTGCAATTAGGAATAAAAGCGGGACTCAGAGTGGACTCTGCCCCTCAGTCCCACAGAGGCTGCAGGTCCCCTGACCCATTGCACCAGATTTCGTGTTCTGTCTTCATTCTCGTTGCTCACTCCCGGACCATTAGGGCAACAGGTGTGTTATGAATTTTCAGGCTGTGCAGTGCTGAAGGATGCCACTTCCAAGGGGACATACACAAACTTATCTGAGAGTAAGCAGGTGATTCAGAGATGCACCACAGATCTCAGATCCATCAGAGAGAGCCCCACCTTCAGAAACTCATAGGAAATATGACTTCCTGCATATACTCTGGAGAACAGGCGATCATATACTTGCCCGTGTGCATCCACACACATGCACACACAGAGACATGGCTGCGCCACTACCAAACTTCTGGCATTTCTCTGAAAGAGCTTCTCTTTCCCATCCATTTTATTAAGAAGTCTGACTTCTAGGGCTTCCCTGGTAGTCCAGTAGCTAAGAATCTGTCTTGCAATGCAGGAGATACAGGTTCCATGCCTGGTCCGGGAAGATCGCATTTGCTATGGGGCAACTGAAGCAGTGCATCACAACTACTGAAACCCGTGCCCCTAGAGCCCGTGCTCCACTACAAAATGAGAAGTCGAAGCTCTGCAATGAAGAGTAGCCCCTTCTTGCTGCAACTAGAGAAAAGCCTGCATGCAGCAATGAAGACCTAGCACATCCAGAAAAACAACACCAACAACAGTCTGACTCCCGTAGGACACAGTAGCCTTATCTGGTGGTAGGCACAAAATACTCTCTGTCATCCAAAGTGTGCCCAAGTTGGGAAGAGCGTAGGCAAGTGCGTAGTGAAGCCAGGTGAGCTGCCTATCAGGACTCTGGAAAAGTCCCCTGGACAGAGCAGTTCAGGTTGTGTAATAATACAGTAAGTTTCTGTGTTTTCACTTGAGGGGGGGATGCTATCCAAGGACTGTGGGTTAAGTATGGCCATCTGTATTCATGTACTTGCTGAGTACTGACTGACTTGTGTTCTGTGGGACCTCAGATAGACGTAAACTTTCTGGGCCTCATCTTTGTTATCTGTAAAATGGGCACAGATACTGTTCCCTATCATCGTAGGTTTATGAGCATTAAGTGAGGTGAGTTTAAGACACTTTAAGCATAGAACTGACACAGAATACTTGTTCAATAAATAATGTCTGCTATTGTTACTATTCAAAGTATAACATAAGGTTTCTTTTCCTCTCATCTCATCTCTAGCAAGCTGAACGAAGAGTCGTCGTTTCTTCTTTCTCTAACTACCTTGCCCTTTCCTCCCCACCTTCCCCCAGTCCCCATCCACAGCCCCGCCCCTTCCCTACCCCCGCCCCTAGCCCCTCCCCTCCGCTCCCATACCCCTCCTTTCCCCATCCTTAGCCCCTCCTCTCCCTATTAACCCCGCCCAGGCCTTTCCCTCCCCAATTTGCTCCTCCCACCAGCCCCAACCGGGCACAGCCCTGACTCAACGGGGCAGGAAGCTCATGGTGTAGTTTGGAGGGATAGTGGCAAAGCCCACGAGTTTGGGGGACACGTTGATGTCCTGGGGCGATTGTGGGGACTTGAAGCGGAAGTTCTGCATGATGGTGGTGAAGAAGAGGAAGAGCTCCATTCTGGCGAGGCCTTCTCCGAAACAGTACCGCTTTCCTGAAGGACCAGAGTGGGAGGCGGGGAGGTGAGGCCTGTTCTCACTGTTGCCCGACCCCCGCTACCGACCCCCAGCTGCGTCCTCTCAGGGAAGAAGGGCTGGAATATCGAGGCTGGAGAGACTTGCAGAGAAGTTGCTACTCCTCTCTGAGCCTGTTTCCCTAGAACTTTTGGTGGGATGAGCCTAGACTGTAGCAATTGGAACTTTGGATGCCCCTTACCCTTAAATACACACTCAAATATGGCTACTGCTGTCATTGCCTTTCTAAGAATCTGAAGGATTTAAATGACCTTGGACTTAAATTTCTCACTCTGGGCCTTGATTTTCCCCATCTTTGAAAGGGGTACGATCATTCCTTTTCTTTCGCTTTGGCCAGGGCTCTTGGTAGTTATGGGGATTGCTGATTGGCCCCAGGGTATATGGTAAGAAGGACTTCCAAGCTGGAGAAAGAAGCTAGGTTAAGCCTTAGAGATGAAGGAGGCCCCTGTGGGTGTTGACTTGGCAGTGTCTCTTACCGATGGAGAAGGGCACAAAAGCATCACTCTTCTTAAATTGCCCCTTCTCGTCCAGGAAGTGCTGGGGATTGAAATCTCGGGGGTTGGAGAAGAACTTGGGGTCTCTCAGCACAGAGCCCAGCATAGGGAACACTTCAGTGCCCTGGTTGAGAGGAGGGAGGGGACTTTGATAAGGTGGAGTAGGGGATGGGTATGACGAAAGCACATTGTGGGCAGAGGGGGAATTTGGGTGCCCTAGGTGAGGACAAGGGAAGGCATGGGAATTGGGGTCCTCTGAAGGAGGTGCTTTGGGGTACACGAGATTCATGTCCTTGAGACAGGAAGTTTGGCTGACATGGGGCTTATGTCCCCTGAGAAGGGAAGTTTGAAGAGCACGGGTTCTGTGTCTCCTGGAGCAGATGGTTTTGGGGACACATAGTTCATGCTTCCCATGGCAGGAGGTTGAGGGGGTGGGAGGGTCATGTTCACTGAGAAAGGAATCTTGGGAGACATGGGGTTCGTGTCCCTCTAGGCAGGATGCTTGGGGGACATGAGATCATGTCCTTGAAGGTCTAGGGGAAATGAGGTTCATTTCTCTTGAGACAGGAATTTGGGGGACACATAGGGTTCATATTCCTTGAGGCAAGAGGTCTTGGGGAGGTCTGGAATTCAGGAGTCTCCAAGGGGGAAGGTGGCAGGGACACGGTAGTGGGGAAAGTCTTTGATTAGGGGAGTGGGTCCCGTGGGTCATGGGCTGGGACGGTTCTAAGGGGAACGGGGTTTAGGGTCACAGGGAGCGGGCTGGGTGGGGCAGCACCTTGGGGAGGAGGAAGTCTCGAAACTTGGTATCCTTGGTGACTCTGCGGGCCAAGCCCATGGGGATCATGTCTCCGAATCTCTGGATCTCATGGATCACAGCCTCTGTGTAGGGCATCTTGGCTCGGTCCTCAAACTTGGGATGACGGTTCTTGCCGATCACGCGGTCAATCTCCTCATGGATTTTGGCTAGGGGAGTGGGGAGAACGTATTTAGCTCTTGAGGGGACTCGGGGCAGGAATGAAAATCCAAATATGTACAACATGCATGACACCCATGTGTGATGTGGATGCAGACCACTCAGATCAGATGTCGGCTGTAGACACTGTTGGTGCAGGGTCTTGTTCACTTTGTTGTTGTTTAGTTGCTTCAGTCGTGTCTGACTGTTTGTGACCCCATGGACTGTAGCCTGCCGGGCTCCTCTGTCCACGGGATTTCCCAGGCAGAAATACTGGAGTGGGTTGCCATTTCCTTCTCCAGGGGATCTTCCTGACCCAGAGATTGAACCTGCATCTCCTGCACTGGCAGGCAGGTTCTTTACCACTGAGCCACCAGGGAAGCCCACCTTGTTCACCTGGTCCTATGGAAATCACAGGGGAGGTGCAAAGGAAGAGTTCTGGGGAATATCTGGAGGAGGGGGCGGTGGGCACTTGGTTGGGTCAGCCGCAGGAACTATATACCAATCAGTTCAGATATTTTCAGTATTTTAACAGCTGGTGAGACTTGGCTGGTGCTTATCAGCCAAACATCACCTAGTCTCTAGAGAGCAGAGCGTGTCTGAGGGTCCATGGACCCGTGAGAGATAGGACCACTGCAGCAGGCTCAGAGGAATTTGGGGGAGGGGTCCATGGTGCCCGCTTCCCTGCCCTCTCCAGCCTTACCCTCCACATCTGGGTGCTTCATGAGCAGCAGGAAGCCATACCGCATGGTCGTGCTGACCGTCTCGGTGCCCGCAAAGAAGAGGCTCAGTGTCGTCAGCACCAGGTTCTTCCTGTAGAACTCCGTGTTGGGATTCTCCTTCTCCTGCATGGATGGAGGGCTTCGTGAAGCCCTATGCTCTCAGGGCCCTTCTGGGGGTTTTCCCTTTGGACCTATCTCTTTATTTTATAGGGGCTTCCCCGGTGGCTCAGACAGAATCTGCCTGCAATGCACAAGACTCGGGTTCAATCCCTGGATCAGGAAGATCCCCTGGAGAAAGGAATAGTTATCCACTCCAGTATTCCTGCCTGGAGAATCCTGTGCATGAACTGAGGAGCTTGGTGGGCTACCGTCCATGGGGTCACAAACCGTCAGACACGACTGAGCAAGTAACAACACTATTTTATTACCTTTTCAAATTAAACCCCTCCTTTTTTGGGGGGGCTGTGCCATGTGACTTGCAGGATCTTCCCTGACCAGGGATTAAACCCTGGGCCCTTGGCAGTGAGAATGCAGAGTCCTAACCACTGGGGCCTGCGTGCTAAGTCACTTCAGTGGTGTCTACCTCTTTGTGACTCCATGGGCTGTAGCCCACCAGGCTCCTCTGTCCATGGGATTCTCCAGGCAGGAATACTGGATTGCTATACATTCTTTCAGGAGATCTTCCCAACCCAGAGATCAAACCCGCGTCTCTTCTGTCTCCTGCATTGGCAGTTGGGTTCTTTACCACTTGTGCAACCTGGAAACCTGGTGCACGGTAGTTTTACAGAAATGTTTGCTATCACGATTCGCATTCATAAGCCCTGCCTGTGGGCAGAACGGCTTAATAGGTGGAATGTGTGCTGTGCTAAGTCACTTCAGTCATGTCTGACTCCATGCGACCCCATGGACTGTAGCCCGCCAGGCTCCTCTGTCCATGGGATTCTCCAGGCAAGAATACTGGAGTAGGTTGCCATGTTCTCCTCTAGTGGATCTTCCTGACCCAGGGATGAAACTCGCATCTCTTATGTCTCTTGCATTGGCAGGTGGGTTCTTTGCCACTAGTGCCACCTGGGAACTCCAGTAGTGGAAGAGTGATGGTTAATTATCACTGGGATTGTGAAGATTATTAGGTTAGTTCAGTTCAGTGGCTCAGTCATGTCCAACTCTGTGACCGCATGGATGGCCACATGCAAGACTTCCCTGTCCATTGCCAACTCCTGGGGCTTACTCAAACCGTCCATAGAGCCGGTGAGTTATTATTAGGTTGAGGGAGGGGTGATTTCAATGGGTCTCTGTTCTCCTCCACCCCCAGCCTGATTTCCCTCTGCCTGGCTCTGGACTTCTTCATCCTGGCTGTGAGGGTGTACCTCCTGCATGCGGATGAGGAAGGAGTCGATGAAGTCCCGTGGGGAGTTGGGGTCCAGCGTGCGCTGGTTTTGTTCCACCTTCTTGGCTATGAAGTCCTCCAGTCCCTGCAGCTCCTTAAAGGCCTGTTGCTGTGGCCCTGGCAGATATTTCATCACTGAGTAGAACATCTCGTAGAGCTGAGGATGGGGAGGGGAGAAGGGGAGGGAAGGACGGCTGTCAGTGTGCAGGACCTGGTGGGAGTGGGCCCTGTCTCAGGGCAAGGCAGGTACTGGGTTACAGGCACCTGCCCAGATGTTTACATATTTTGATGAAGCTGGATGGGCATGTGTTTTCACAATGAGTTACGTGTGAGGGCCCCTGTCCAAGGATTAAAGGGAGATGGACTGGGATGCATATTCAGATATTCAGATGATGTTGGATTGGAGAAACACACCCGGGGTTCATATATTCAGATGAGGTTGGATTGGGAGACACCTGTCCAGGTGTTTAGCAATTTAGGGGGGATTTGTATGGGGGTTGGTCACCTGCCTAAGTGTTTAGGCATTGGTGTGGTCTCAGTTGGACACAACTGTCCAGATGTTTAGGGGGTCTGGGTTGGGGTTTCTGTGCAAGTGTTGAGGTACTAAAGTGGAGCTGGGGTGCAGGTGTTAAGGTGGGGAGATACCTGTTTAGGTGTTCAGATATTCAAATGGGCCAATGGAGGGCACTTCTGTAGGTGCTGGAAATGAGCTGGATCAGGGGACACTTATTTGGGTGTGTGGGGAACAATCTACCTAGGTGTTTATGCATTTAGGGGTCTTGGTTGGGGTACCTGTCTACATGTTCAGCTATTTAAGTGAACTGGGGAAGAGGCACTCTCTGGAGATTCCAGTGGGCTGGTTTGGGACATCTGTGTGGATAACCAATGATTTTGGTGGGCTGAATTTTGAAGCACCAGGTGTCCAGGTAGTCAGGAAGTAGGCTGAGGTGACCACTTGCCAGGTGTTAAGAAATTCAGATGGAAAGAAAATATCTTTTCTTTTTTTTGCCACGCCAAGTAGCATGCGGGATCTTAGTTCCCCAACCAGGGATCGAACCCATGCCTCCTGCATTGGAAGCGCAGAGTCGGAACCACTGGACCACCAAGAGGTCCCCTCCCCTTTTTTGAGATGGAGTGTCTAAAAAGGGACCACTTGTTATACAGTAAGATAAGCTGGGATGAGGACACCTGTCTTGTAAGAAAGCTGGGTTGAGGACATGTAACTTTTCTTCAGGGTTTTTTTCTTCTTTCTTCTTTTTTGGTGGAGGGTGCATCTTTTGAGATATCCAGGTGTCCTTGGAGAATGAGTATTGGGCTCTGGTGCAACTGTTGAGTTGTCCAAGAGTGGTGGTCTGGTTTTGAGGGGACCCTGTCTGGGGGAGGATGGGAGTTTGGGGCACCTGTCTCATGTGTGTGTGTGCGGGGTGGGGGCGGGGGAGTCGGCAGGTTGCCGTAGGGGCAGGGTAGAGCCAGGTCGACTCGGGTTACCTGCCCGGTAGACGTAGCGGTGAACTGGAAGCTTCCCAGCATCATTCGCAGTAGTGACAAGAACTCTTTGTCCTCGTAGTCAAAGCGGTCCCCGAAGACAATGGAGCTGATGACATTGGAGACCGTTCGGCTCAGGAAGAAGGTGGGATCGATGAAGGCGCCTGGGGGGATGAGAGCGGAGGGGGTTGGGGGAGACAGGGATTTAGCGGAGAGTCAGCTCGGCGGTCTGATGCGGTCTGAGAAGTGAAGGAGGGCACGACAGTGCTGAACTAAACTTCCAGCACCGGACCCTAAACCCTTCCCCCAGCGTGGCCCCTCCTTCCCGGGCCAGAACGCTGTGGCCGCGTCGGGTGTTTCCCTCCTTCTCGCACACTCCAGGGTCCCCCCGGCTCACCGCGAGTGCCCCGGAAGGCCTCGATGAGGAAGCCCGCCTCCTCCTGGATGCGCTCTTCGATGCCGCGCTTGCCCACGCCGAAGTCCCGCAGAGTTGTAATGGAGAAGCGCCGGAGCTGCTTGGCGCGCTCCCCGTTGCTGAACGCCACGCCTGCGGAGGCAGCGGGGGAGTTGGATGAGGGCAGAGCGAGGCAGGGCCCAGACCAGCCCCAGGCTCCCGGGCTCCCTAGAGAGAGAAGGGGTGGACAGAGAGAGCAAGGGGGGGAAAAGGAGGGTAGAGAGCCAGAGTAGGGTGCAGAGGGGAAGGAGGGATAGAGGGTGGGCGAGAGCAAGGGGAGAGGGAGGGAAGGCGGGTAAAGAGACAGACCGAGACAAACAACGCAGAGTCAGAGAAATGCAGAAAGAGAGACCTAGTGCAAAGAACAGAATCGGAAAGAATGAGGCAAGACAGATATGCCAAGAGACACAGAGACACTCAGGGGAAGAGGAGACAGAGGAGGGAAGGAGGGGAAGTAAGATGCATGGAGATCTGGGAGTTAGACATAACCATGGCAAATTCTAAAGGACTTCCCTGGTGGCTCAGATGGTAAAGAATCTACCTGCAATGCAGATGACCTGGTTTCGATCCCTGGGTTGGAAAGATCCCTGGAGGAGGAAATGGCAACCCACTCCAGTTTTCTTGCCTGGAGAATCCCATGGACAGAGGATCCCAGCTGGGTACAGTCCATGGGGTCACAAAGAGTTGGACACAACTGAGCGACTAACAGACACACACAAAGAGACGAGAGAAAAACAGGGAGAAAGAAACAGAGAGGCCCTGGGGGGAAAGAGAGACTGTTACTAAGAGATGGGGGCATGGAGATTTTGAGGCAGAGATGATGGGAGATTCTAAGACAAAGGAAGATGAAAGAGAGAGAGAAGGAGAGAGAAACCGGGGGAAGCCCAGAAGCTGAAAAGAAAAAAAAGACCAAAAGGCATATGGAGATAGAGGACCAGGGTTCCAAAGCAGAAATCCCAAGAGGCTCTAAGAGATGCAGAGAAAGAAGAGATATCGAGTGAAAGGGAACAGGGGCAGAGAGAAGCAGGGAGAAACAGAGATGCAGACGCTAAGACAAGATAGAGCAGGGGCAGGCAGCAATGCACAGGAGTGGAGACAGGAATAGCAGAGGCAGTCAGGAGAAAAAAGCTGGGGACCCCGAAGTCTGTCTGACCATGCTCCCTTCCCCTCAGTCTCCCTCACCATGGCCTTTGAAGAGCCAGTCAAAGGTAGCCTGTTCGCCTCGCCCACTGAATTCTTCAGCCTGGTCCACCAGAGCCTCCTTCACAGCATCATAGCCACACAGCACCACAATCTGCCGGGTCCCCAGGTGGACCGTGAACACAGGGCCATAGCGCTCGCTGATCTGATAGAGATGAGTGGGAGTTAGTTAGTGGGAGTAGCCCCTATTCTGAACTGGCCCTGTACCCAGACCTCACATACTGGGATGCATTTCCTCACAGGTTCTGACTATCAAGGAGCTGGACATCTCAAGGTGTCTTTCCTGGCTAGGACCCCGATTGTTGTTGTTGAGTTGCTCAGTCATGTCTGTCTCTTTGTGACCCTATGGACTGTAGCCTGCCAGGCTTCTATGTCCATGGGATTTCCCATGCAAGAATACTGGAGTGGGTTGCTATTCCCTTCTCTGGGGCATCTTCCCAGTGCAGGGATCAAACCCGGGTCTCCTGTATTGGCAGATGGGTTCTTTATCTTCGGGCCACCAGGGAAGCCCCAGGACCCTGGTATTGGATCCTTAAAATTCCCTTCTTCTTTCCTAGGACTCTTGCCCAACATTGCCCACCCCCTGCCATAAAGCCCCAGACGAACTGGCCAGGCCGCCCCCCTTCATCCCATTCCATCCATCTCTGCCCCATGACACCTTCATGAGGGAGTTGTACATCTGCTCGGTGTTCAGCTGCAGGTAGTTCCCGATGAAGGGCAGAGGAGTGGGCCCTGGAGGCAATTTCCCTTTGAGGTTCCTTTGCCGCCAGACAGACATCAAGACCATGATAGTCAGACAGGCCAGCAAAGCCACGAGGAGCAGCCCTGAGGCCAGCATGGTGGCAACTGGGAGTGATGGCCAGGTGGTGATGTCTGAGATGGTTGGCTTTTATACTATCTGGAAAAGCAGGACAGACTTTGGTCCTGATTATGTAATTGTCTTGTTTTACCTCTCATGTACACTCCCCACTATGCTCCCTGCCTAGCTTGGGACCCAGCCAACCAGGAAAGAGTGGGTGGACCTCAGGTCAGGTTAACAAGGAGAGGGCCCCAACATGGAATTTGTGGTCTGTGGGGAGAGACTGCTGTAGGGCTCTGGACTTTGGAGGAGACAGTAGATACATTCCAGAACTGAAGATTTTGGGGAGCCCCTGAGCTTTGGACTTGGGATCTCAGAGTGAGAAGGTGAAGGTGAAGTCGTTCAGTTGTGTCCAACTCTTTGCGACCCTGTGGACTCGCCTACCAGGCTTCTCCGTCCCTGGGATTCTCCAGGCAAGAATACTGGAGTGGGTTACCATTTCCTTCTCCAGGGGATCTTCCCGACCCAGGGATCGAACCCGGGTCTCCCACATTGGAGGCAGATGCTTTAACCTCTGAGCCACCAGGGAAGCCCCTCAGAGTGGGAAGGGATTTGGAGGTCTTGGGAAAGTGAAAATCACAGATCTGGATGTAAGGGTATTAGAATGGACAGGATGTGGATTTGGGGGTCTTTTGGTGAGGAGGGATGTAGGTTGAAGGGTCTCATGGTGGCGGGAGGAATTCCAGGGAATGGATTCGAGGGTCTTGAGGTGAGAAAGTTCCCCTGCTGTGGGTGTGGGGTTCCTGAGAGCAGAGTCCAGCTCGATCTGGACTCAGCATCTGATCCCAGATGTTGACTTGCTTTTATTTTGGACATGTTGCTCACTCTAAATGGCCAGAAGCTTCATCGGAACCTCAAAGCGAGGTCACAGTGGGGGTCATAGAACTGACCATCTGTGGTTGGGCAAGAGGTGAAGACCAGAGCTATGCATCTGTGGAACTTTCCACAGAACTGGAGAATAGTAACTCACAATCTCAACTGGTAGAGGAACTGGCCAGGGCTTGAGAAGTAGTAATAACCATCAATCTGATACCGAAAAAAAAAAATTCCAAATGTTTCAAGGATTAGAATTCACACAGCATCCCACTGGTTCCCTACCCAGATCCTTAGGGAAGTCCACTATGTTGACTATATTGTTTCTGTTATTGTTAATGTTTCGCATTTTACATGTGAGTATAATGAGGACAGAAGAGAGAGAGTGGGCAAGAGGCACGCATGTGACCCCTCTGTTTCCTGCTTGACACTTATTTCCTCTTTCTGGAATTGGGTTTCCCCACTTTGGATGTGAGAGTTGGACTGTGAAGAGAGCTGAGTGCTGAAGAATTGATGCTTTTGAACTGTGGTGTTGGAGAAGACTCTTGAGAGTCCCTTGGACTGCAAGGAGATCCAACCAGTCCATTCTGAAGGAGATCAGCCCTGGGTGTTGTTTGGAAGGAATGATGCTAAAGCTGAAACTCCAGTACTTTGGCCACCTCATGTGAAGAGTTGACTCATTGGAAAAGACTGATGCTGGGAGGGATTGGGGTAGGAAGAGAAGGGGATGACAGAGGATGAGATGGCTGGATGGTATCACCGACTCGACGGACGTGAGTTTGAGTGAACTCTGGGAGTTGGTGATGGACAGGGAGACCTGGCGTGCTGCGATTCACAGGGTCGCAAAGAGTTGGACATGACTGAGTGACTGAACTGAACTGAACTGAACTGAACTTCCCAGAAGGTGCCAGTGGTAAAGAACCCGCCTGCCAATGTAGGAGATGTAAGAGATGCAGATTCGACCCCCTGGAGGGCATGGCAACCCACTCCAGTATTCTTGACCGGAGAATCCCATGGACAGAGGAGCCTGGAGGGCTACAGTCCATAGGGTCACACAGAGTTGGACACGACTGAAGGGACTTAGCACACACACACCAGTGCAAAGGGAGTATTTGGAAGAGAAGGTTGTACTGGAGGGTG
This sequence comes from Bubalus kerabau, assembly GCF_029407905.1. Taxonomy (NCBI): domain Eukaryota; kingdom Metazoa; phylum Chordata; class Mammalia; order Artiodactyla; family Bovidae; genus Bubalus; species Bubalus kerabau. The sequence goes on from NC_073640.1 coordinate 53,336,118, forward strand.
TGTGAAGTCCCCTTTAGAGGTGATTCCTGGTGTGTCAGGGCTTCTGTTAGCAGGCAGAGGAGACTATGTCAGGAGAGATTTGGGTAAACTCCAGTGTCAGGAACAGAGAGAAATCCTGGGATTCTGAAAGTGGGGGAAGAGAAAGGAGGAGTGGTCCCATGTGCCCCCTTCACTGACATTTTTCCTTCATAATTACATTTAACCCCATCACAGTACTAAATGTGAAGATTACGTCCACATCCTCATGATCTTATTGACTCCCTGTAACAGCAGGGCTGGTTCATTATTGTCTTCACTTGGCAGTTGAGAAGCCTGGGACTCTATAAAGCCACTTGCTGGAGGTCACACAGGTAGTAGGTGAGGAAGCTGGAACTGGAACTCTCTCCTGGTTCTCCTTCCATGGACTAGCCTAGCCCACCCTCGGGGCCACGTGAGAGTCAAGGCTGGAGGCAGGTGAGTGTTGACGTTGGCATCAGCCTTGGACACAGGGATTACATTAGGTTCTGCTTTTGGCATCAGGTAGCCCTGGGGAGGCAGGGTATCCTGTTGGCACTGAGCCTGCCCCCGGGTAGACACTAGGATTAAACACAAGTTGACATTGAACCTGATGCCAGGAAAACAGTAATACAGCCACTTGTGGTATCAAGAGGGCTCTGTGGGTAGGCACAGGGGCTACCTTCAGGACAGCATAAGGGCGTCACCATAGAGATCCAGAGGTTGGTCCCAGTGGGTTCTGATATGAACATCCCGTGGGTGCTGAGATGGATCCTCTGTGGGCCTGAGAGGGGGCCCCGGATGGATCCTGGACAGGCTCTGACAGTCGGACAACCCTGCTCAGGTGCCACCTCTAACCTTGGACAAGAGCAGGTGGGTTAGGCTGGTACTCCTGGCGCTGGCATCTTGCTAGATCATTCTAGGCTGCTGAGCTCTGAGTCCTTCGGGGAGGGGACAAAGGGCAGAGAACAAAGCAAAGAGATGAAAGTTGTTTGTTGGTTTTGGAGGGGGAAGAGGAGGACAAGAGGATTAGCTCCGGCTTCACAGGTATCAGTCTCCCTAATCCTGATTGCCAGCTGCACCTGGGCTGGCCCCATGCCTGCGTCCGCCTCTTCCCCCTTATTCCATGAAAAGGAGGGAGGTAGAAATTTGGGGAGTTTGTTTTTCAATGCGATTGGCACCAGCGAGGGCACTCACTGAGTGTTCAAACAGGCTGCTGTGAGCTGGGTGGGGAGGAGAAGCACTTGGGGGACAGTGAGGTCAAGTGAATTTGACTTTGATGTTGGCCCTGGAACATGGAGCAAGAGGTTACTGTGCATCATCACGTGTTGTATCTCCCGGAGGCAGGCAGGACACGTGCTAGCCTGTGGTGGCCTGGATGTGGGCTTCTAGAGTAGTAGCCTGTAATCAATTAATAGACTTTATTTTTGTATATCTGAGATGCAGACAGTTGGGATCGTCAGTCCAGATGGAAAGTGAGGTTAATTAGTTCCATTTTACTACAATGGAAAAAAAGTCTGTAAGGTGAGGCCAGGCCATTTCCATCCTCTTTTGGTAAAATATTGAGTGGTTGGTAAAATATTGAGTGGTTGGTAAAGTTTTGTATAATATAAAAAAATAAAAAGCACTGAAAAAAGATAAAAACAACAACAACAAACAGTTTAAAGAGTAGCTAGTGGTGAACCCGGGAAAATCCTTTCTCCTTGCTGGGTCTCAGTGTCCCTGTTAGGACAATGGAACAGTGGTTAAGAGCAAGATGAAGACATAGATTGGAATCCCCTCTGTGGTTGGGTCACTTTGAACAGATAACCTCACCTCACCTCTCTGGACCTTATAGGGCCAATGATGGTACCCACCTCTTAGTCTCTTTTGGTAAGGAATTAGTAGGTTAATGCATGGCTGCAGTAGGTTTGAGCTGCATGGCAGTAAGCACTCAGTCAGTATTATCCGTTCTTACCTTTAATCCATGCAATGAAGGCCACAGATAAGAGGTTCTGTAAGCATTCCTCTGTATTTTACATTGTCCAGCACAAAGTCTCTAAAGTTTTTCCTTTGGAAAAGGAGAAAGAGAAAGTTTTGCGGGAACCTCCCTCCCCATTTCTTCCTCCGGACAGCAGAACTGTATTCCCTGGACGTCCCTGGTGGCTCAGTGGTAAAGAATCCGCCTACCAATGCAGGAGCCACAGGGTCGATCCCTGGGATCTAAGAAGGTCCCACCCGCTGCAGGGCAACCAAGCCGGTGCGCCACAACTACTGAGCCTGCGCTCTTGAGCCTGAGAGCGACAGCTACGGAAGCCCACGTGCCTAGAGCCCGTGCTCTGCGGCAAGAGAGGCCGCCATAATGAGAAGCCCGTGCACTGCCGCGAAGAGTGGCCCCCGCGCACCGCAACTAGAGAAAGCCCGCGCAGCAGCTAAGATCCGGCATCACCAAAAAAATAAGATAAAATAAAGACGTCTCTTCTTAAAAACAAGCAAAGGAAAACTGTACCTCCTAGAGCTGTGCTGGGAAGTGGATCTCTTAGGCACCTCCTGGAGGGATGGTGGTTAGGCAGTGGGCCAGGATTAGACTCTCTGGACAGGCGTGGAACTCTGCCCAGGGCTTTGCCCAGCGTTGTGCTTTGTCTTTGTCCCCCCGTGTCTGACTTTCTGTGTGTCTTGCTCTTTCTCCTCCCTTGCAGGTCAGCCTGCCCTTCAACTCTCTTGTGTGCTTCTGGATCTGTTTATATTTGTGTCATTTTTGCCCAGTGGGTTTTCCTAGATGCCTCAGTCATTTTTCTTCTTCTTTATTTATTTAGAGACATATCTTTTAGTTGAATTAATAGACTTTCATTTTGTACCTCTGAGATGCAGGCAGTTGGGATCCTCAGTCTAGATGGAAGGTGAGATTAATTAGTTACATTGTACTACGATGGAAAGAATTCTGTAAGTCAAGGCCAGGCCATTTCCATCCTCTTTTGGTAAAAGTATTGAGTGGTTGGTAAAGTTTTGTATTATATAAAAAGATAAAAAAGCACTGAAAAAAAGTTAAAGACTATTTTAAAGAATTTTATATCACAGAAAAATTGAGCATTCCCATGTTACACCTTCCCCCAATACACAGTTTCTCCAATTATTGAATATTTTACATTAGTATGGTTAGTATGGTTGTTGCTGTTTAGTTGCTAAGTCATGTCCAACTCTTTTTGTGACCCCATGGAATGTAGCCCTCCAGGCTCCTCTGTCCATGGGATTTCCCAGGCCAGAGTACTGGAGTGGGTTGCCATTTCCTTCTCCAGGGGATCTTCCCAACCCAGGGATCTAACCCGCGTCTCCTGCAAGGCAGGCGGATTCTTTATCACTGAGCCACCTGGGAAGTCTGGTTAGTATGTTTTGTATTAAAAGTATAAACCAATACATTATTATTATTAAAGTCCATGCTTTATTCAGATTTCCTTCCTTTACCTAATGCCCCTTTTATCCTCTAGGATACCACATTATATTTGATTATCATGTCTCCTTCAGCTCTTTTTGGTTGTAAGTTTCTCAGACATTTCTGGTTTCTTTGTTTTTGATGCCCTTGGTAATTTAAATGAGGACTGGTCAGATATATTGTAGAATGTTCTATGGAGCTTTTCTGATGTCTCCTTATTTATACATCTGAATGTGTGTGTACTTCTGGGTGCATGCTTGAGGTGTCTGTGCATGTGTGTGCATGTATGTTTCAGTGTGTCCGAATTGATGTATGACTTTATACATCTTTGTGGAGTGTGTGTTTGTGCATAAGTGAGTATCCGTACGTGTTTATGTGTGTGAGTGCATGACGGGGTGTGCACATGTCTATTGCCAGTATGGCTGAATGCACGCCCGTCTCTGCATCTGTCTATGGGTAACATGAGTGCCTGCTTTGGGATATGTCTGATAGGGGATATTTACATGTGTGTCTCTGGGTTCAGCTTGATGTTTGACTGTGTGTGCACATCTGTGCTTGTAGAACTCATGACCATACATGAGTGTATGGATTTGTGTGTGTGTGTGTATTCTGGTGTATGTAAGCATGTGAACCACGTTGCAAACATGGAAATGTCAGCTCTGCTTGTGCTTCTCTGTGTTTGGATTCCAAGAGCCCTGGCCCAGCTCCATTTCTCTTCTTAAAAAACAAACAAACATTTCCCTTATTTTTCAGGATATTACTTCCTTCAGTTTTTAAGTATCAAATTGGGTAGAAAAAGCCTCCATAGGACAGGTGTGTGTCCTGAGATCATTCTGAGGTAGGTTACTCCCATTGGATCAGCTTCTCAGGAAATTCTCCTTCCCACGGTATTATCCCCAGGCTCCTAATAAGCCTTTTAATAGAGGCATTTGATCGGTGTTCACAGAACCCACTGCTTCATGCCAGCCTATGCTGGGTGATGCTCAGGGCACGGGGGCGGCCAAGACAGCCCTGGGACCTGCCTTCATGGAGCTTTTTCTCCAGAGGGGAAGCCAGATCAGTCGCTAGACACTGACAGCCCAGAATGGATAGTGCTGGGAGGAGGAGGAACAGCTAAAGGGGTCAAGGCCACGAAAGGGGGACTCAGGCAGAGGGGTCAAGGTCGAGATGGGGGGACATAGGCAGAGGAGTTAAGGTCAAGATGGAAACACAGGCAGAGGAGTCAGGGCTTGGACGAAGGAGGCAGAGGTGTCTGTCGGAGTCCAGAAATGGCATTTGATTCAACCTTGTAGGTTCTGGATTAGCCACTAGAGGCCTCAGTAGGGACTTTTCAAATGGGAGGATAGGAAGAGTGGGGAGGGGAGAGTTGCTGGCAGAGTCAGCTTGTATAAAGGCCAGAGGCCTATGAAGTGTGGATGAGAGCTGTTACGAGCACAGAGATCCGGGGCCGTGTTCACTGATGAGTCTGGAGCCATGAGCAGGAGTCGAATCTGGGGATGGGGTGTGGGGGTGGGAAGTTTGGACTCTGTCCTGAAGCTACAGGGGGTCACAGAGGCTTTTAAGCAGAGGAACAAAATAGTCAGATTTGTGTTTTAGAAAGATTTTTCAAATTTTTGGAGATGAGGAAGTCACTCATACAGGCAACCAGGTGAGAGAGGACAGGACTATGAGGATGGAGAGAGAGGAATGGGGTGGAGAAAGATACAGAAGGAAGAACTATTTCTTCCTTGATTCTGTGTTGGCTGTACTGGGGTGAGGCTGAGGGAA